>NC_000080.6:77937444-78302444 GCF_000001635.26 Mus musculus | reverse complement strand
TCTTATCTGGTAGGAAGCTATTGCAGAATTCTGCTTTCCTAAGGTCTGAACCCAGCTATGATTGACAGCTGCCCTTCAGTGAAAACTCACACTCTCTGATCTGTACTTCTTATTGTAAAGAAAATACATGAAATACGTACGCATTGCAAGTAATTTTGTTTCGTGGTATGACCTCACCTGTGCTTTCAGAGCATCCTTATGTATTTTAGAGCTTTAATGCTTATTTTTTTATTTAGTTGTGTGTATGTGTCTGTGTGTGTATGTGCATGTGTGCAGACACCTTCAGAGAGACCACAACTAGGGGTCAGATCTCTTGAAGCTGGAGTTATAGGCAACAAATACTCCTGTGTGTGTGTGTGTGTGTGTGCGCGCTTGTGTGTCTGAAAATATACAAAATTTTAAAAATTATTTTTATTTATGTGCATTGTTGTTTTGCCTGCACATATGTCTGTGTGATGGTGTCAGGTTCCCTGGAACCGGAGTTACACAGTTTGCACTGCTATGTGGGTACCAGGAACTGAAAGAGCAGTCAGTGCTCTTAACTGCTGAGCCATCTCTCCAGGCTTAGATGATCCTTCTATTGGCATGACTAGAATAATAAAACATGTCTCTGTGTGCATAGAGAGGGGACCTTTTAGATTGTTTCTGAGGATTGGTTAATAACGGCATACATCTTTCTGTGTATTTTAATTAAATCAGGAAAGGAGATAGTTTATTTCTGACTGAGCTTTAGTTATTATAAACTTTGCCTTTGGTCTAGTTTTTATTTACTGACTTCTGAAAGGAAGAGGACATGTTAAGCTGTTAAAACAATCAAGTTCAGCTGAGTGGTAGTGGCACAGGCCTTTAGTCTCAGCAATCTGGAGGCAGAAGCAGGCAGATCTCTGAGTTCAAGGCCAGCCTGGTTTAAAAAAAGCCAGTTCCAGGACATCAAGGGCCACACAGAGAAACCCTATCTCTACAAACAAAGCAAAACAAAAACCCAACAAGAACAAACTCCCTTTTCTATGGTGATCGAAGCCACCGAAAAACCTTGAGGGGGCTTGGGAAATAGAAGACAAGATTCTAGAACAGCACTCGCAGAGAGGCTGGGCTGGGTGGGACACCTTTTTTAAACCCAGTGTCCAGCTAGTAACTCCACGGGGATGTGTTGGGCAAGACAATGCTTATATTTTAGTATTTGCTAGCACTTGCCCAGATAGCCTGCAGGAGTGTCCTCTCCACCTTAGAGTGATGAGGGATGTCACTTTAACATATTTGTAGGATCCAGGCCTGGAGTACTAGCTACATAGTATTCATCAGAAAGGGAAGTTACATAATATTCATCAGAAAGAGACGTTACACTCCTGGCTTCCGGTTTTGATTGAGGTGCAGATGGGTTTCTCATTCTTTTCTTTCACTCATCAAAATACTCATAGATTAGGGAAGAAGACCAATGGCAACAGTAGCTAAAGATTATGCTAATTTTGCCTGATTTATGCAGGCTTCAAGCTTTGGTTCTTAAAGTGGGCTTCATCTCCATGTGGTTTCATCTAGCATTTTGGCTTGTGTCTTATTCGTGTTTATGAGACAGGGTCTTACACGGTAGCCAAGGCTTGCCTGGAAACCACTGTGTAGCCCAGGTTGTCTTCATACTCAGTGTTCCTTCTGCTTTAGAGTCTCAAATAGATTATAACTATGAGCCACCAATCTAGTGTCATGAGTCTTCCCCTGCCTGCCGGGATCACGTGTGATATCTGCGATACCTCTTCTAGCCACGAAGAAGTTCAATTCCTGAAAATTATACACGTACATTTTTTGTTGTTGTTAAGAATCTATGGCCTCATGTATCTGGGGTGATTGTCAGCTACTCATCAAAGTGAATTAGAAGTCAGTGTGTCCAGGGCAGGGGAAATGGATCCATCAATAATCCTTGTGATGGGACATAGAGACAGGAGATCCTGAGGTCTTGCTGGCCAGCCAGTCTGGTGAGCCAGACAGTGAGCTCTATGTTCAATGAACATCCTCATGTCAAAAAATTAAAGTGGAGTGTGGAACACACTCCTGTGTACCACATGTGCATGCACAGGTGTTCATACCCATTCACACATGTGTGCATACATACTTACACACTCCAAAAAGATGTTTTAATATGTATTAAAATAAAATTATATATATATAATATATATATATTTTATACCACACTTTTTTCAAGACAATGTTTCTCTGTGTAAGCATTCTGGCTGCCCTAGAACTCACTTTGTAGAGCAGGCTGGCGTCTCACTCACAGAGACCGACCTGCTTCTGCCTTCCGTATGCTGGGATTAAAGGTGTATACGAACATGCCTGGCTTGAGGATAATTTTATTATCAACCACTGGAGGATAGAAAAGTCTAAGCATGACCCTTCTCTTATCAAGTCACAGTTCATTAACTATAACCCCTTTCATATCCTTTCCCCTCGTAGATGGATCCTAACAGAATATCAGAAGACAGCACTCACTGCTTTTATAGAATCCTGAGACTCCATGAAAACGCAGATTTGCAGGACTCGACTCTGGAGAGTGAAGACACACTACCTGACTCCTGCAGGAGGATGAAACAAGCCTTTCAGGGGGCCGTGCAGAAGGTAAGTCCTCCCTGACGTCGTAAAGTCAAGGGTCTTGATGATGCTACAGTAACTGAATGTTAAGGCTTGTGAAGGGCTAACTAAAAAATCTATATTTCATCTCTGCTACCCCAGACCCAATTGGCGAAGTGACCCACTAGGTCCACTTTCCTGGATTCTTACATGCTGGCGGGCCTTTAGGTTTCATCTTTCTGCTTCTCAGTCATGGCCATTCTCCGTCTCTCCCGCTCCCTCTCGGTCCCTTGCCCAGACCATCTAAAAGTCCTGCCCAGCCTTCCTGCCCAGCCATTGGCTGTACTGTGGCAATTCTTTATTATCGATTGAAGCTAGCTGAGGGCAGGGACCCTCAGGTCTGGAAGCTCAGCTTTTGGGAGTGAAATAAGACAAAGCATTAGAATCAGTTCCCAACCATGTGGTGAGAGGGAGAGGTCCGGAGCAGGAGATATAGTGATGTGCGACACGGGTATTCTGTGCTTCTGTCTCATGTTCTGGGAGAGCTGGGCCACAGGAGAGATGGGAATGGAGAAGACTGGTGTCAGCAGCCGCCACCGAGAGAAACATACCTGCCTGTCAGGGTTTCCTGAGCCTCCTGGGAATTCTGCTGCCCCAGAACTAGAGTACTTACTGACTCCACCAAAAACTCGGTAGGAGTCCAGTGCTCAGTGCTGTGTGTCTGGGTGTGAACCCATGCGCTGGCCCTCCCAGCTTCCAGATGGCTACTCCTTGCTTTGCCTCATCATCTCAGAGTAAACCCTGACCGTCTCAAAGCCATTGGACCTTGGATTTGTTCAGACTTACTAATTAGCTAGTACAACCCGTTCTAGCTTAGCTCTTCAGAGGCATAGTGTAGGTCTGACAGTGTCAGCTAAAAGTACAGGCAAGGTATAATACTTTTAAGGTAAGTATAACATTTTGAAGGTGAGGTTTGCATTTTATTAGACTTACTTCGTTGTGTCACATCGCCCAGACAATATGCTAACTAAAAAAATTCAACGTGATCATCACAGAGTCTACTTGCATCTTAATTTCAGAGATGACTAAAACTGAGTGTCGTAGAGTTGATGAAATAGATGTTATTGTAGCAAGCACAGGAAGGCGTGTTGCTTATGGCAGCCTTATCTGCCTGTGTGAATATATGCATGTATAATTTAATACAGTATACAATTATTTTAAATAAGTGAACACAACTCGGATTAGGGGAAAAAACTTTACCAGTTTTTAAAAAGTTATGGCTTTCCTTGGTCTGGGATGAACCTCAGTAGTGGAATGTGTGTTTATTGTGAGTGAGGCTCTGCATTCAGAGTCAGAGCCTGGCAAACTAGGACTAAGGCTAGCGTCAACAATAGAGTCAACGGCTTCTATTAAAGGCACATGGTTACCAGGTGTAGCCCATGTCTGTAATCCCAAACTGCGGCAGGGGGATTGTGAGGTTGAGATTAGCATGAGTTACATAATGAAACACTACCTCTGAGGAAGAGAGGAGGGGAGGGATGGAGGAGGGACAGGGGGACAGAGGGGGGCTTTTCTATTAACAGATAATAATGGCTCGCTCTCAAGAGGAATTGGACTGTATTTAATTAATTTTGTACTTGTTTTTGCTATGCTGTAGGAGTTTACATGTAAAAAAATGAGCAATTTATAAAATCTTTTTAAAAGCTCAATGAATAATTACAATAAGCCAGTACATATTGGAATAGCATGCACATTATTGCAATGCGCCAGCATGTGCTGGAGGAGATAGCTCTGTCTCTTTGGAGGCCTGATCTTTAGGAGGGAGATGAATGTTTCCCAAACCTTATCATTACAGTTAACCGACATCCATAGGGTGCAACTGTGGATGGAGGCACTTTGCCAGACCTTTTTCTTATGCCCCAGAATGTACTCTTTTATCCTAGTCAAATGAACGGGGTTTTTACCAAATGTATTATCCTTTGATGAAAACCACTGGTTAATGTGACGTCCGAGTAATTTGCCACAGTAATCAGATTTCTCATTTGTCTTGGCAAATGCTAAAAATAGGAAGGGTGTGGTAAGCACTCTGGAAGTAGTGTGCACATCTTAGCTTTAGCTCTAGGAGATACTGAGCGAACCCAAAGAACAATTCAGGTGTAGCTGCCATCGGCTTTGAGAGATCAGCCCATGCAGCGGTGGCCCAGGCCAGACATGGGTGCAATATCACGTTATAGGCGGGCAGAACGTGGTATTTACCCAGCTCGTTGTGGTCAGACAAGTAATCTTGTTTTTCCCTCCTTTTTTTTTTTTTTTTTTGTTTGTGGCTGTGTTTTCTTGGCTTTATTTCCCCTTTAGCACAGAACTCTGAAAACCCTCTTACTGGGCCAGCTCTACCAACCACAATTTATAAAGTCTATCAAAACAGTCTATGACAATAAAACAAACACTAGTATGAATGTGGTGTCTGATTTGTAAAGCGATGCCTGGTTTCAATTTTGGCAGCCTTCCTGGGCTCTTCCCAGCCAGTCGGGCTGGGGCAGAGCGGTGAGTTCAGGCGGTGACCAGGACTGCCATGCGTGGCAGGGGAGGATGCTCACCCTAGTCCGCCGTCCGTTTTCACTCAGTGGAGAGACATCTTTTATTTGCCAAGTAGAGATTCTGGGCCCTGGGGGATGTGACTCTACCTGCCTTCAGTGTGCCAGGTTGTTGATCTCCACTCCAGGACCCCGCCTGTAGAAGTATTTACAGGTTTGATATCGAGTGCTTTAAAGGATAGGAAGAAGCAAAGCGTGGGCTGCTGAGGGGGTAGGAGAAAGAGGGGGGAGGGAAAGAGCCCAAGTCCGGCCAGAGCTCCTGTGCTCTGGACAGGCGGATGCGGGAGGGCTGCCGGACGCTTTCCACTCGGCCCCTGGTGGGCATCTAAGCCACTGACCCCACTCTACGAGGGGTGGACAAGGGGCAGCCCCCCGATACCAGGGTCCCGGGGATACGGGAGAGAGGGATGAGGGAGAGAGGTTCCCACACAGGCGAGAGTCCTTAGTCCGGTCTGTGGCTGGAGCACAGGAAGACCTTCTGATGGGAGGTTAGACATGGCTCATTAGGAGAAAGCCTATCCCATCATCCAAGCACAGTGGGCCTTGATGAACAGAGACAGTCTATGATTTTAGAGCTTTATTGTAGAAAGGCAGGGAGAAAGGAGAGAAGGCAGAAAGAGAGAGAGGGACTGGCCATGGCCAAGAATGAGAGAAGGGGGAAAGGAGAGAGAGAGAAGAAGGGCTAGAGAGTAAGAAAGTTTAGAGAGAGCGAGGTGAAAGCTTAGAGAGTAAGTGAGGGAGAGAGTAAGAGGGAGAGTAGAGTAAGAGAGTGAGAGGAGAGAGAATAAGAGAGAACTAGGAAAGGATGAGGAGAGTGAGAGGAGAGAGAGAGAGAGGTGGGGCCAAGCAGCCCCTCTTATAGTGGGCTGTTTTATCTTGTTGTTGCTAGGTGACTGGGAGGAGTTTAGCCTGAAGGTCAGAAGCTTGGGACATTGCCTACGTGACTACTAGCCACGATTCTCCTGTGGGGGCTGTGGGGGCAGTAACTTCGACAGGAGCCAGGGTTCCAGGAGACGTGAGGAAACGCCTACCTTCCCATGTAGGTGAATTATCCCCCGGGTTCAGACCTCAGCTCGACTGGAGACCAGCCTGTCTATGCATAGCCCATTGCTCCACAGCAAAGGGCTATTGGCTGCTTTGTCTGTCCGTTTATTTATTTAATCTATATGGGTGTTTTGTCTTCATGTATGTCTATGTGTGTCTGGTGGCCTCAAAGGCCGGAAGAAGGAGCAAGAGCCCCTAGAACTGGAGTTCTGAGCAGCCCTGTGAGTGCTAGGAGTTGAACCGGGGACCTCTGGAAGGACAGCCAGTGTTTTGAACTGCTGAGCCATCTCTCCAGCCCCTGTGCTTGTTTTTCAAAGCTAGACTTTAAACTGTGAACTGTGTGTATGTGTGTGCCTGTGTGCACACACATGTGCGCACGAATTGTGTCTATGTATGCTTGCCCTGCTTGTATATACAGAGGCTGGTAGATTCCTCACTCGCTTTTTTTAATTAATCATTTTATTCATTTACATTTCAAATGATATCCCGTTGGCTAACAGGCAGGACTTAGAAGACCACGCCTTGCAGCAAGGGAGGCTAGACCTCTGTCTTCTACCTGAACTGCCATTTGCTTGTGATTCTTGATATACAACACCTATCTACCTCCCCACGCCCACATAGATACACACATAGATACACACATATATGGATCAAGGATTAACACAAGCCTGAAAGGTTTAGGTGGTCAGGATTTTATTTTCTAAAGTTCACATGTAGGGAACTAGAGACAGCATGGCAGGGAGATTGAAAAGTGGATTTAAGAGGAAGTGTCAGGAATGTTGATGGCTGCCTGCTGTTTTCAGCTAGATTTCATAGATTGAGAACATTTACTCAAAGCCAGAATGTTCCTCATTTTGAGTGGTTGTTTTCTTTTTTTTGTTCCTCATGGAACTCTGATCCTTTAGGATTCTAATGTTGATTATTAGAAAGAAGCCTAGTTTAAGAAAAGAAAGAAGGAAAGAAAGAAAGAAAGAAAGAAAGAAAGAAAGAAAGAAAGAAGGAAGGAAGGAAGGAAGGAAAGGAAGGAAGGAAAGAAGGAAGGAAGGAAGAAAGAAGGAAAGAAAGAAAGAAAGGAAGAAAGAAAGAAAGGAAGGAAGGAGGAAGCCTAGAGACAGGCTTGTATATACATCTTTAATCCTAGCACTCAGGAGAAGCCTGGTCTATATAGTGAGTTCCAGGACAGTCAGAGCTAAGTCTCAAGTAAATAGATAGAAAGATAAGTGAATAGATAGATAGATAGATAGATAGATAGATAGATAGATAGATGATAGAATAAAATTTTTAAAAAAAGCCTTTCCCCTAAATTTCAACTGAAGTGAAATAGAAATCACTGGAAATCTTAGACAGGTTATAGCTGCCTGGAGACTTTGGAGTTGTTATGTGGATGAAATTTCTCCTAGGCTTCCTAGTTACAAAAGAAGGATCAAGGGGGAAGTTTAAATTCCATTTACTGCCTCTTTGCTTTTGTGTTCAAGAATATGTGTCCTATGAGAGTTTCTCACAAGCCCAGAAGGTTTGAGTTTGGGTCACTGGCATTCTCAAATCGAGATGTTAGTCATGTAGTGGTTTTCCAGTAGAATCCCGTCCCCCCTTTGCCACCGTGGTTTTGAGAATTGCAACCAACCTCAGTCATATTTAGTGTGTATAAAAGCTGTCTTCATGGGAAATCTGGAGTAAGATCCACAGAGATTTCCTACAGAGCCAAAGCTTTGTACTTACTTTTCTCTTGCTGTGATAAAACATCATGACCAAGGCAACTTACAGAAGAGAGGGTTTGCTTGGGCTTCCAGATCCTGAGAAGCAGGCATTCATGATGGGCTGATTTACAGCCGGGAAGCTTGGCAGCATGCTGCAGACATGGTAGTGTGTACCAGATGCTGAGAGCTCACAGTGTGAGTCATAAGTAACACACACACACACACACACACACACACACACACACGGAGGGGTGAGCATGCATGATGAGAATGGCAGGAGGCTTTGAAGCCCATCTCCAGTGAAATACTTCCTCTAGCAAGGTTGTCCCTTCCAGACCACCACAAATAGTGCCACCAAGTGTTCAAATGCAGGAGACTGTGGGGGACATTCTTATTTAAACCACAGAACCATCACTGTCATTCACTCAACAAAGGCTGATGGTGGTGTGTGCTCAATCTCAGGGAAGAAGGCAGAGCCAGGAGGGTTGCAATCCAGAACTAACCAGTAAGTGATGCCAGGGGTGAGCTTTGATCTGTGCTGTGGGTGTCCCAGGATGGAAGAGAAAATTCTGAGTGGGCATCTTGGAAGAAACAGAGTTAGAAGCATTCACCCGAGAGGAGGGTATTCATGACGGGCTAACTTCAGAGGTTTAATGGAGCTTGTGTTGCTAAGGAGTGGGTTGGCTCGTGAATTCGAGGAGAGTGGCAACCTGTGGAATGGATGGGAATATGTGTCTGGGGGCTGTGTTTTACAATAGCTGCATCTTCAGTGACCTTGGGGCCCTTGCTTAAGACCTCCCAGTGCCTTGGCTAGAGGTTCTGCCTTGATAGCCAGAAGGATGGACCCCAGGATGTCTTCAAACCAGCCTAAGTGCTAAGAGCCACGGATGGACAGAACAGCCCTTTTTTGTTTAATAAATTAAATATGATAAAGAGAATGGAGTTGGTTGGTGGAAGGGTGGTATTAGAAGCTGGAGAGAATCATCTATATCAGAGATGATCTGATATGGAGTGCCTGTTGAGCTTGAAGTTCAAGGTCTAGAGGAAGCCCATTCTAGGAAGCATCCTGGTTATTAAGAGGCTACTCCAGTTCTTGGTCTTGGCCTTTTGGGAATACCAAGTGGTGATCACAGCAATGGCTGTGGTAAACAAAACAAAACAAAACAAAACACCAATTTAAAATGCCAAGGGTAAGACTCTTCCAGAACACGAACTCCTCTCCATATGCCCATTCAGCCACACCTCTGGTCCACCCTCTCGAGTGGACAGCTTAGTCATTACGTCACCAAGCTAGGAGCCTGAGGATGGTTTAACTCTTGCCCACCAACTCTTCCCTGACTGGCGGCCAGCTGTGGATTCTGCCTCCTCACAAAACATCCAAGCAGGATGTTACCCGATGAATAAATGGATGGATTAGGGTTCTTGTGTGTGCTCTTTTATCATTTCCGGCCCATTTTGTTTAGTTGTTCTTCCAATTGTCTCTCAAAATGAAGTGCAGGCATTTCTCAAAACAGGCTCCCACTAACGCTTGCCCACCTGCCTGTGTAATCAGGAGGCCGTCTCGGATACACATGGAGTTTATCTGTACACCAGGTATATGCACCCAGATTGGGCCTGGCTCACCATAGGTGAGCTTTTCAAGGACCCGTGACTTTTATTTATGCCCCCAGTGGCAGGCATGTGGTAATACAACTTGAAGCACAAAGTTAATGAGTGACTAACCCATATCTATCCTGAATTATGTGTCACGTTGTGTATGGGCAGGGTTTTCATCGCTATGATGAAACACCATGATCAAAAGCAAGTTGGAGAGGAAAAGGTTTCTTTGGCTTACATATGAGTGTTCGTCATGGAAGGGAGTCAGGGCAGGAAATTAGAAGTGGCTAGAACCTCGAGGCAGGAGCTGATAGGAAAAACACAGCAGAGTGCTTCTTACTCCCTATGTTGGCTTGCTCCCTATGGCTTGCTTCACTTGCCTTCTATAGAAACCAAGACCACCTGCCCAGGGATGGTCCCACCCACACGGGGCTGGGCCTTTGATCACTAATTAAGAAAATGCCCTACAGGTTTGCCTGTAGGTCCATCTTAGGGAGGCGTTTTTTTCTCAATTGAGGTTCCCATCTCCCAGATGACTCTGCCTTGTGTCAAGTTGACATAAAACAAGTCAGCACATGCGGCTAGTCACTTATCAGAAGCAAGTCATGTTGTACACTCATAAGATTTGTTAGGGTTGTGGGTCTCCAGTATAGTCTGTTTCCAGAGGGCAGCTTTCTCTCTGTAGCCGTGAGCCTGTTAGGGGCTTTTCTCTGGTGGCCTCTTTCCATTGTCCTCCTCAGTGTCTGCAGCGGCTGGTCTGACATCTTGGCTGCCCTGGGACTCCTACTCATAGAGTATCACGAACAGGGCTGGGAGACTGTGAAAGCCATCCTTTTGTGAGGAGGCGGTGTTTGGTGATGTAGAAAGCTCTGCTAGTTAGTGTATGGCTGGCATTCTTGTTGCTGTGGACACAGCAAAGCAAAGGCACGCCACACTCCTCCGTTGAGCCCCTGCATACCCCCCCTCCCCTTTAAAAATGCGTAGCATAATAGAAGACACTTTAAAGTTGGGCTTTTACGAAGACTAATACCGCTGTCATAAGGCATTTGCTAAATCAAAGCCCAAGGAGACCTTTAACCACTGCAGAAGCTTCCTCATTTAAACCATGAAGGTTAAACAATAAAAACTAATTTTCTATTCCCAGAGTACCCATTGCCCTTCCAGGAAAAGCATCACTCTTCTTTATGAAAACAAGGACGCATAGCTCCTCGGGCGGGCTCTCGGTGTAGAAAGTACATCAGCAGTTGTAGAACGTCTCTTCTGCTCACTCCTGGAAGAAATGGTACCCATGTGGCCGTCACGGCCAAGTTCTTCACCAGGAGCTTTCAAAGACGTCCATGGCATTGGCTCAGAGAGCAGGAGGAGGTCCGACCCTCAGGTTCAGTGGGTTAGAAACCCCTTCTGCCTTTGCCCTCTCCTTCTTTTCCTGAGCTGCTGGACTTCATCCCTCCCTCATGGGGATGGTGAGGAGTTGTGTTCATTCTGAGAGCTCTCCCGGGGCTAAGGTGAGGGGCATCTCTGGTGACAGAAGAGGGCTCTACAGTCTTAGCTTTGGGGACTCAAGGACTCCACCTAAGGACCTGCACCATCTTAACTAAGGACAAATAACCATCTCTCTCTGGGTATGAGCTTTAGGGTCAGGGAGAGCCGAGATAAGGATTCTAAGTCCTGCTCTGGCAGGGGTTGTACAGCGACACGGTAGTTGCTCTTCCAGTTCTTGGAGGTGAAAAAGCTTTGTGCCTAAAGATGACTCACTGAAGGTACCACTAGGGCATTCTGGCTAGGTACAAGACCAAACCAGGAACGATACACCTTGCAAGTCAATGGGGAACCAAAACAGAAACAATATTCCTTGCATGTTAAGGGTTCTTTTTGCATTTAAGGCAGTTAAAAATAAGTTCCTGTTTGTCCTATGTTAAGCCCTTGCAAATTAAGGTTTCTATTTGTAATTAAGAATAGGTTTCTGTTGATAAGTTATTTCTCCGCTGGTCAAATGAGCCAATTCCAGCCAGATTAGATTATATTAAAGAAAGGTTTGTTGGGAAGCTACTCTTGGGCGAGTTCTCTGGCCCCTGGGAAGGAGGCCAGGGAAGTCGCCATTGGAAGAGAGAGAGGAGAGGGGGGAACTAAAGAGAGAAAGTGTGCATGAACAGAGAGAAGGGGAGAGAGAGAGAGAGAGAGAGAGAGAGAGAGAGAGAGAGAGAGAGAGAGAGAGAAGAGAGGGAGGAGAACAAAATGTGTGGATTATATAGAGAAGAGCCCCTAAGGGAAGGGCAGCCCAGCCCCTGGGCTGGAAAGTTCACGGTTGGGGGCAGAGTATGCCAGCTAGGGACTGAGGGATGCTGGGAGAACCTGGAGGCCAGGTCTGCTTTGGTGTGTAAGATAAGCATCTCAGTCCCTTGACCCAGGATCTGGAACCAAGCACCCATTTCTTAAATCTGATGTAAACTGCAACCCCGTGTACGTGATGTACACTGTACCCTCGTTCCATCCCTATCATTCTTTCTAACAATGTATATAATAGCCAACTCTCACCCCTGTGAACACCTTACCTCTTCTTAAAAAAAAAAAAAAAGGAATTTCATGAGGCCAGCAGGGGCTGCTCTCTTGAATCCTGAGACTTAGGGTGAGTCATCTGGCTGACGAGTTCGTGGTGCATCCCAAACTACAGCTTGCTTGCTTTAATTGGACAATCGTGGATTTGGTCTTTTCTCCTCAAGATTCTCAGGTTTAGCAAAAGGAGCAGCAGGTATCAATGGTGCCCATGAATGGGAAGCCAGGTTCTGGCACCCGGCACCATCAGAAGCAGCTCCACACAGTACTGCCGGCATCTACCCACAGTGCTGCCAGCATCCTTGAGGGAGGAGGTGGCCCACAGGGGAGGAAGAGCTATGAAGCCAGGCAGTCAGCTCAGTTAACAGCTTATTGCTTTCTCTACACCCAAAGACTTCAGATAGCAAGTGTTCCAGTTTTCCCCTTGACCAAAACAGTTTCTAAGTCTTAAGATGTGGAAGGACAGTGGGATACGCCTTGCAAAATTCCTATCTCCTAATCGTGTACTTGGTTGCTTTGGCAACCAGCTCCCATCCCTTGAGTTATCTCATTGGCATGAATAGGTCTGGTTGAAAAAGGTTTATGAATAACAGAAGATGCTCCTATCCCCCCTCTCCCTCCCTCCCTTCCTCCCTCCTTCTCTCTCTCTCTCCCTCTCCCTCTTCCTCCTCGTCCTCGTCCTCCTCGTCCTCCTCGTCCTCGTCGTCCTCCTCCTCTTTCTTCTTCTTCTCTCTGTCTCTCTGTGTCTCTCTGTCTCTCTCTCTCCCTCCTCCTCCTCCTTCTCTCTCTCTCTCTGTCTCTCTCTGTCTCTCTGTCTCTGTCTGTCTGTCTGTCTGTCTGTCTCTCCCTCTATCTATCTTGCAATATCACAGAGGCCCAGTCGTGAGGGGGCCTTATAAACCTTAGGACTGTACTTGTTCCTGAAGTCACCAAGTGATTTCAAGAAGAGGAGGGACAAGTTCCCCTTGTACTTAAGATGCTTTTTCCTGCCACCATCCATGCATCTGTCTGTGGCACAAAGACTGTGAGATTAGGTAGGAAGAGGCAATTGTCTTCCTGAGGAGTGATGGGATCTTGATGCTGCAGCCTGGGCCCGGGAGGAGGAGATAGGATTTCTGAGCTATTTACCAAGTAGAAGTCCACAGGACTTCCCAGCAGGAGTGGGAAATGGACTATTCATTTCCAGAAAGAGCCGGGAGTGTGGCATTCAAGTGCTAACTGGCTGATGAATGCACTATTCTTGTAACTAGGTTGGAGAAGAATTACATGAAGGGTATCATTAAGATGTTAAAATGAATGCATTACATATGTTAACAAGTGTATGAACCCTGTATTATATCTGGCAAGCGGGGTGTTAAATCCTTGTTCAACCAGCCAGATGTCCCTGCAGCTGCTGTGGTATTGCAGAGGGAGGCAGCCACCTGAGACCCTTGCTACTGACTGCTGCGATAGTGTCTAGTGTCGGGAGCATCTGGCTGTACAAATTGCTTCTCCCGTGATTTGATTGACAGGTACCAATGGATCACGTGATTCCTATCACAGTCCAAATGGGATTTCAGACTGATAAACCCAGACTCCAATAACTTGACCTTTTACATGGAACCTAGGCAGCTGGGACATATATTTTTATTATTTAGAAGGATGGTATCCAGATTGCAGTCAAACAAACATAAAACCAATTTAATCTTATATACTCGGGGTCTTGTTCCTAGTAGTTAGTTATTTGGCAGTTTGTAAAGGCGGTTTAGAAATTGGTTGGAAGTGTTGAAATCCCTAGAGCCAGCCAAGGACTTTCAAGTACAACTCAGAGTTTGGTATTTATTCTTACCAGTGTGGCCTCCCATAAGTGGGCCCAACTTCTCAAGATGAGCAGCTATTTCCTGGGTTTGGAAAAAAAAAACCAACAAAAAACCAACCCTCCTAAATCATTTAAAAGGCCATGCAGGGGTCTGAAGGGAGCTAGGTCCTAGGAGACTGGATGCTTTCGCTATCACACTCCTGGGAACCACACTCTTTTGGATGTCCTGTTTAAGAAAAGTCGCACAAAGTCAAGACCACAGTTACACAATTGATCTTTTGTATGCCGTGCTCCCTGGAGGAGAGATTGTGAAATCCCAGCATTTTTTCCTATGAGTTAAACTACAGTTGAAATTAAGAAAAAAAATCAAATCAGTTGTTTTCATGTCTCTGCAGATGTACTCTGACAGAAAAGATGAAAAAAATTAATGTAATCTACTTTGACAGAGCACTCAGTGTTGAAACTTCCCCATTGGAAAACCTGGGACTGTCAATTGGGACAATGTCCACTAGGTGGCACTGTGTCCGAACATTTATCCTTGACTTGGCTGCAATTTTGGGGGGGGATGCCCACTTTATTCACTTTCCTCTTTTCCTTCTGTCTTGTTCCCTTTCCTTGTTCTGTTAAAGGAAGCTGTTATCGTTTTGGCCTAAATTATGCTTATCTAAAAATGAATACATCTTTTTGAAAAGACTACTTGTTACAGTTTGACCATAAATTCGTTCATTAATTCATGGTATTTCTTATTAGCTCTCACAAGGTTAAAGATTCTTGTTGTCCTGGATAGTTTATACAAATCAAGATAGGTGTGTGTGTGTGTGTGTGTGTGTGTGTGTGTGTGTGTGTGTGTGTGTGTGCGCGCGAGTGTGTGTGTTTCGCAGGTAGCTGTGTTCTGGGAAGGCAGATTGTTGATCTTCTAAGATAGGGAAGTCAGGTAGAAAACTGGGTTTTCTAGAGCAAAACTTGATAGTGGGATCTAGGCAAGGGGGGTGGTAGGGAGGGAAGAGGACTCTGCTCTGTTCCACACTCTAAGATCTGTCCAGGCTTCTGGGATGTTTATTCTATGCGTTTCATATAATTCTAAAGGATACTACAAGGGAAAACTTGGTTGGCTGAAAACATAAGGCGTTACTATGTTTCAATGTGTGGGATAGAAATGTAACTCTTTGAGTGGACCTGACTCATGAAAACACTCATTTAGCAATCCCGTTTCTCAAAGCATGCTGTGGGTTAGAGTCCACCTTACAGCATCTTTGGAAAATATCAGTGCGATTTGAGACCAATGGCTGTGAGTTGGACCAGGGCGACTCCAAAGTTTCCACTGAATTGCAGCTGTGTCCCCCAGCGGGAAAGCATCAAGTTCTACTTAGAAGACATTTATGTGTGCATGTGAAAGGGTGCACTTGTGTATGGGTGCGTGTGCGTATGTGTGTGGAAGCCAGAGGCCACTTTGGGGTATTGTTCTTCAGAAGCCACACACATTGGTTTACTAGGACCCGTCCCTCACTGGCTTGAAGAGTGACGATTAGCCTAGGTTGGCTGTCCAGAGAATTCCAAATATGAGCTTGTCAGTGCTGGGGTTATGCACTGAGCGCTGAGATGACCTACTGAGTGCTGGACCTACCTACCAAGTGTTGGTATGACCCACTGAGGGCTGGGATGGCCTACTGAGTGCATAGGTTAACTACTGTGTGCTGGGATGACCCACTGAGAGTGAGGATTACGAGAGTGCACCAATGTCTAGTATTCCAGGTTCTCTTATTTTTAAAATCCATCAAACAAACCCCCACTGGTTCCGGGGATCCAACTCGGGTCTTCTTGGTTGCACTACGCCAACTGAGCTATCCTTCAGCTAAGATTACGTTTTATTCGTCTCAAAACCCAAAGACAGTTTAAAATGATAGATTTACTAGAATGGATTGCCCTCAAATAGCCATTTCTTTGGGGTTCGGAAGATTGGGGTAGAGACATACATGCTGAGTATTGTGTCTGTGTGACCAGAGCTCACAGAGTCATCATAAGATCCCTTTTTGGTATTGAAACTTCCTTTCTGAATGTCTGAGAAGAATTACAGTTCTTGGGTTCTCTAGAGATATAACACAAAGGCATCACCTCCCTGGGTCTCTAACGAGCGCTCTAATTCATCCTGGGACATGAACCCTTTCTTCCCCTGACAGCAGGCATTGAAAGTGCTTCTGAGAGGTGCTATTTATTGAATTTTCTTGTAACTAAATGGGTCTGTGGCAGCTCTGACCTAGAAGCCACTGATTAAATGGGCAAGGAAAGTGCGTTCACAGTGGAGAGGGAGAAAAAGACCCCTGCCCATTAATCTGGGGCTTCAGCCTGCTGCTTGGTCTGGGTCTCAAGCTTTAAGATCATTTCCTCATTTGCCCATGTAGAAATCCTTTCAAAGGGGATTTGTCGATCTCAGTAGAGACTGCAGCAGCAGCTGCTAGTGTGTTAGAAATTCAAGTCAGAGACTCCAGCCCAGGCTTCCTGGATCTCAGACGACCTGATCCTGCAGCTGGCACCTGCCTGCCCTCCTTTAGGTCAGCATGCACCACCCTCAGTTTTGAGTGTCACTGCCCTGGCCACAGTGACATTTTTCTTGATTTTTTTTTCTATGATGAGGTGTGTGTGTCTGTGTGCATGCGTGCGTGCGTGCGTGCGTGCGTGCGTGCGTGCGTGTGTGTGTGTGTGTGTGTGTGTGTGTGTGTGTGTGTGTGAATCAAGCAAAATCAGAAAATTCCAGAAATTGGGATACCATTGGGAATCCCAAGAAGAGAACTGTGGACTAGAGGTCAGCAGGGGTGGGGAGGAAAAGGAAACCAACTAAGAGCCATTGCTTTGTCTAACGCAAGAAGCCACCATCTGCTTAACATTCCCTACAGTGGGCTTCAGGCTGCACAGGGACCCAGGGGTAGGCCAGGACAGAGGCTGACCTTATGTGACCTCAGTGGTATCTCTAAGAGTTATGAAAAACAGAATAGATTCTTATCTTCTTTGGGGTTGTCTGAAGGCAGAGAGAACAATAAAGAAGAATAAAATCTTATCTCTCATTGCCAAGAATTGAATTCATGTCATTTTACCTACCCATTTATTGGTCTGACTATAAGGAGTATAAGGCTGAAAGCCTTTCTGTCTACATAGGGAAAGCTCTTGCTACGTGATCTATTCTTTAGACCTTGTGGGGTAGTAACAGTCGGCAGGAGTATTTATCCCATTAAGTGTGAACTGGGACTCCATCTTGTGTTGGTAGTTCCAGGTATCTGGGTTTACTGGGCACTCGGGCTGGGTGTTCACCTATATTACCTCATCTAACCATCCTGACTGGTCTGCTCTTGAAGCCATGATCTGAACCAAGGCAAGACTAGAGCTTCAACAGGCTCTGCCTTATGGGATATTTTGTTAGCTAACGTCTGAATTGGGTGGGCACATGGTCACTTGGTAGAGGCTTCATTCTGGGAGCGCAGGTTAAATATGCAGTTATCTACTCCTATGTTCTTATACTCAATCGTCATCTGGCTTATGCATCTAGACTTGTTTCCTGCAGTATTTTAATTATTGGCATTCTAAAAGCTTTTAGACTTTCATATAGTACTTTAAACACACTGACTTAAAAAAAAAAAAAAAACTACTGGGAGCCAGGTATCATTCTCTTACTTGTGGGCTGAGCCTCTGCATCATAATAGAAACTCACTACTGAATTCCATAGAAAGAGGCCCACTGGAGTCTGAAGAGAACAATATATTTTATATACACTTCATTTCCATTTATGTACCTGTTATATATTAATTATGCTCAGTTGTTTTGTTTTATAATTTAACTTTGTTTCCTTTTATTGCCTCAAAGGATTTGTTTGGTGGTGGTGGTGGTGGTGGTGATGTGTGTGTGTGTGTGTGTGTGTGTGTGTGTGTGTGTGTGTGTGTGTCGGACTTTTTAAGCATTTTGGGAGCTCAGATGCTAGGAATGTGCGATCCAGGAATTCTGTTGCCTCTCAGCTTCTGGCTTCATTTTAAAGCATCCTAACTGATTTTGCATCTGGTAGTCCTGCGTAAATATATATATATATATTTTTTTTTTTCCCGCTGCTTTACACAAAGAATGAGTTTATGAATACAGTTCTCCTTTATTTCAGGAACTGCAACACATTGTGGGGCCACAGCGCTTCTCAGGAGCTCCAGGTAACTATGAGTAATTTGAATGAGTGTTTGAAGTCCTGTATGGGTGGTAGTCTTTAAGCTCATGAACTTCTGTCATCCCCAGCTATGATGGAAGGCTCATGGTTGGATGTGGCCCAGCGAGGCAAGCCTGAGGCCCAGCCATTTGCACACCTCACCATCAATGCTGCCAGCATCCCATCGGGTAAGTTACATTTCCACCCAGCCTGAGAACATTGTTTCAATCTTTCATTCTTCGGCCAGTGGACTTACTCAAACCTTCTAAACCATGAGGAGGAGGTAAACCCTTCAGTTGAACCCTACCTTGCCAATCCTGTCACATCATCCCTGTATTCACTCTCAGGGACGGAAGTGGGTGTTTGAGCTCCTGCCGGTTGGTGGGTGTAATTGCTCACAGTTCCCATCCAGTTTCCCTCTGAAGTAGACGAATTTGATATCAAATGGATCCCCCACTTCCTACTTTCTTGGTGGATGGCTGCAGTCAGGAAGCCAGAGACATCCCCATTTAGGAAGGCTGTGTGGGGGCTAGCAGGTGACAGCAGTCCTCTGGAAGCTGAGACATTCTGTCCCCTTTCCTTATGCTTATCTTCCCAGAATAAGTATTTACTTTATTAGACCAGAGACCTAGTTACTTTTGAAGATGAGGACCCAGAGCTGTGTGCCCGTAGCTACCTCAGTGTGCTAGGTAGTCATCACAGAGCCCCACTGACTGCTCACTCCGAGCTAGGCAAAGATGATAAAGATTACAGAGAGCATCATGGGAGAGTGATCACTGAGCCTCAGTGTTAGCACCACTGTGGCCTGCATGCCACGCACCTCCAGTGGCTGAGGTGTTTCAGTGTGTGTTCATTCCCTCTCAGCCTCACTGCAAGGTAGCAGTTACCGTTCAGATTGTTCAGCTAGTACCACAGTGCTTCACACAGTTTGCCCTTTGTTTGAGGTCCCTGTGGTTACAGGAGGAGAAGCTGACATTCCTCTCTACTTAATTCCCAGATCGGTGCCGTGCATTATCCTAGACGCAGGCACGTGTGCTAGGATGGCTTTGTCAGAAGGCAGTTCTCCAAGGGTCACATTACTTTTGCTCGAAGTAGATTAGTTTGGAAACCAGTGACCGGGCTCTAATGTCTCCTTGGGCCTGTGACCTGCCTGTGACCTTGTATGAAGTACTGCAATCTGCGCCTCAGTCTTCATAACCAGGGAGGCTCTGTCCTTTTTGTAGGGCGGCTATACATACTATGTTTCGGGGTGGGGAGGGACCATATTACATTCAGTAGATGTGATCTAAAAATTACTATTTGAACTTAATTAAGTCATTATGTAAATTCCACTTTGTTTCATAAATGGCTTAAGGCAGAATTTTCTCCTTTTTTTCTGAGTTTAAACTTTCTGAGTCTTTTAAATAATACAAATCTATCTTTTAATAAATAGTTTTGAGCCATTATTATAGCATAGGCCATAGCGATATTTTTTTCCTGATGGGAGATGCCGACGGTGAGAAATCACCTCTTGAGCTGTCAGGAGATTCTCTAGGCTGCCTGCTCTGATCCTCTGGATAGTTACTTCCATAGACAGGGTTTCTGTCTGCGTGGGCCTGGTGGTGCTTCACTAATTTTCTCCGAGTGGGGAAACTAGTTTGCATGTTCACAACGGCAATCAAATTAATACCAGTGTGCGGGCTGCGTGTGCTGTGACTGTACCCTGCATTTATCTTTTCAGTTCACTTTAAATGGCATAGGATAAATATTGCCTAAGAGCGTGTGCCAAAGTCGGCTTGGCAACCGCAAGCATGTTTTAGTTATAAAGCTCCCTCTGCAGGCACCTAGAATCTACTCAGCGCCAAAACCCAGGCAAAACTCCTGGTTCTGTTCCGATAGCTCTTTGGTTTAGGATGCAGGGAAACGAGCCACTCTATGCTTCTGTTTAAGAGAATAGAGTTAGTTGTTCTGTTTGGGCCAACAGCCCCTCTAACCCCTTGTTCTCTCAATGCTGGCCAGTACTGAATGATTCAGAGGAAGCTGGCTCTCACTTGCTATTTTTATTTTGGAGCACTGTTATATATTTATTTACACAGGAGGAGACAGAACCTACTGTACGTGGACTGTTACCTTAGGAGGTTTTAACGTTTTTAGAGTAAAATGCACTCGGAAGTTCTTGGGGGTAGGGTCAGAATATATAATTTTTCTTAGGAAGCTGTTGCAGGCTAAATGTTTGCTGAGGTCCCTTTCCAACCTCTAGCAGCTGGGAGCCCAGCAGAGAGCTGAGGAGGTCAGCCAGACTGGGCGAAGAGGTCCTCAGCGTGCCTCATTAGCAATAGAAGTCCTGGAAGGCAGGGCAGCCCTCCGCCCTCCGCACTTCCGTGTTCTCGACTGTTATCTTTGGTGAGTGCTTTTATCCACTCTGTCTAGCTTTCCAGCCTTTCTTCTGCGGGCTTCGTGAACTCCCCAATGCCCAGTAGAGTTTCTCTCACCAAGATGCCCCCTCTCTTCGACATTTTGGACGCAAAGCTTCCGGTTTTCTAGCTCACCTGTCTGTCTTCTCACCAAGCTCAGCTCTGCTGAGCATCAGGAGTCTCTTCAGTTTCGTTTGGGCAGCTCCTTGTCACTGAAGTCAACCCTGTTGTTGACAGCACGCAGCACCGGACAGGCCATCTTTATATGCTCGCTTTCCTTACGGTCAGCGGTAAGCATCCCGAGGGGCTGCTACTTGGGGAAAGTCTTCATTATGGACGAAGTGAATTCTTCTGCACTATGGGAAAAGTGGGTGTCCAGAGGAAGCGCCACATCAGGTGTCCCCTGTCAGATCTCCAGGACGAAAGAAGGCTTGAGAACGGGGATGGAGAAAAGCAGAGAGGCATATTATAGCATAGAGGCTTCCACTGGACTCGAAGTGGCACACGATCAGGGTTCCTGCCTTTCCTCACCACGACTGTGTATTGCTTTTTTGTCTTCCTTGGCAGCTCACTCCAATGTGAGTTAGCCAATCCCATAGAAAGAAGGGACTTCACACTAGTGATTTAACTTGTCTCTATTAAGAGACACATAAATAGCAATTGAATGAAATACAGGACAGAGAGAAGCTGGGGCAACTATGGGATAATGTGAGATGGCAATATCTTGAATTTCATGAGCCTTGCCCATGGGTTAGGTGGCTATCTACCAGGTTGGAGGAGTTACAATGTCAGCGCTTATGTAGTGAGCAAGCTTTTCTATTCTCATCTTGACTCACTTGGGACCCTAGGGTCATGTTTGTATTTGGAACATTTGACTCCAGGGAGAGCTGGGATAGGATCTACCATGGCAAAGGAGAACAATTGCTGCCCAGAGCCTGAAGGCTGGTGACTGTAGCAGCCCTGCTGTGAAGTCTGAGAACACACCTGTCCTCTTTGGAAGCTGGAACTATTGTTTCCTTGGTCATGTAATGATGGGTTGTCCCACTGTAGAATGAAAACTGCCTCATCTCCTCCCTCCCACTTTTTCTGTTACCTGTTGTTCAGTCTGCTGTAGCTTGATTTGGAGGTCCTCAGATCACCAGATCCAAGAGACCATAGACCATCTCTGGTTCATCCTCTGACTCTCTAGAGAAAGATATAGGTGTTCAAGTCTTCCCAGGACCAGGCCATAGTATTCCTTCCCATAAACCGTAGCATAGGTGGTATTATTGCTGCTGCTGTTGTTGTTGTTAATAAAAGGATCTCCTTGGATCCACCAAACCAAAGAGTTGTCCTTTCATGAGTTGGAATCTAGTTCATGGGGTGGTGGCTTCAATGTCAGTCTCAGGGCTAAATTATATTATTTAAAAATAAACTATATTTATTTTAAAATAAATTATATTTATTTTTAAATAAATTATATTTATTTTAAAATAAATTATATTTATTTTTAAATAAATTATAAAATTATTTATGTATTGTTGTATAAAGCAATAGGTTTCATAATGGCATGATTGTTCAAATATGTCATGTATTTTGATCTTATTTACTTTCCATCGCACTCAGTCACCAATACTGCCCTTTCTTTTTGCATGATTGTGGTGTGTAAGTGTCTCCTAGTTTCCATACATGAGCAAGAACTTGTAGTTCTTGTCTTCTTTGGTCTCCCTGACTGACTTCTGTCATTTACTATCTCAAGACTAACAAGTTGAAGACAACATGGCACCCAACATTTTTTTTTATGCTACTGAAACAAATTATCCTCTGCTCTCATTGTCTGAGACCTGTCTGTGTTTTGACTTGCTGACATCAGAGAGGTGGCAGTGTTAGTTTGGTAAAAACTCTTCATAAAATCCCTAGGGAAAAGATGTGGTTTGGACCTTTCCAGAGTCCTGTAAACTCTCACCTATCAGTTATCATGTTTGCCAGTAGAATAATAAATATCTGCATTGGTACACATATGGAATAGTTTGATTTATTACAGAGGAATCACCAATTTTTTTTTAAAAAATTATTAGATATTTTCTTCATTTACATTTCAAAAACCCAGTTATACACATCAAGGACCTGGGCTATGAACACCATTGGGCGCACAGCTGATTTAGAAGGCTCTGTAGAACTTTGACTTCTCCAAAAACAGTAGCAAGGAAGCCCTTTGTCATTTCATTTTGTGGACCAGAAGGGGTTGTAGGAGAACATGGAACTTGGGAGTGACTTTACAATGTGTGAATGCAATTGCGTGATGCTGAGGAGCTGGGAAGCTTGGAGCTTGGTGGCTTCTGGGGATAGTCACCGAGTCATGTGACCCAGGCTAAGGTGGGGTTACCAGATAGTGACACAATTGGAGGTTGGTCTCCGCAGAGCTTCTGCAACCCAGATTCTCACATCCCTTTACACACCCCCCACCACAAACTAAATAAAGGTTAGCTATACGAAGGATGGAAGGAAGGATTCTCTTCCTATACAAGTTGGTTTCTTTCCAAGGTGAAGCGACTCTGGTCATTACCCTCTTTCAACTAGGAATGAATTGCTCCTGTCCACGGGGCTTAACTTTCTTCTTTTTATGCTCGGTAGCACCTACATGGAGTCAGTTTTGATCCTTTTCTGTGGGAATAATTTGCATTCTCTCCCTCTCTCCCTCTCTCTCTGTATCTCTGTCTCTGTCTCCCCCCCCCCCATAATCATAGCAATTCTCTGTATTTTCCCCAAGCTTTGCTGCTTTCCTGGACCATGTTGCTCCATCACTAGTATCCTATAGCTTAAGGGCAGGATAGAGGATTTTTAGTTTTGTGCCTTTACAGTGCCTGACAGAATGCACTAAGTACATCTGCATGCACCCAGGCCCATATAGAAAATGAGTATCAAAGTAAGTTATTGTGTTGGAATAAGGATTGTTATGTTAGTGTATGATGCTACCCCACCAGCCTGTGGAAATAATGAGGAACTTTTCTCATCCAAGTAGTGGATTCTAAATCCTGTGCCTTTGTTTCTCTCTAGGTTCCCATAAAGTCACTCTGTCCTCTTGGTACCACGATCGAGGCTGGGCCAAGATCTCTAACATGACGTTAAGCAACGGAAAACTAAGGGTTAACCAAGATGGCTTCTATTACCTGTACGCCAACATTTGCTTTCGGCATCATGAAACATCGGGAAGCGTACCTACAGACTATCTTCAGCTGATGGTGTATGTCGTTAAAACCAGCATCAAAATCCCAAGTTCTCATAACCTGATGAAAGGAGGGAGCACGAAAAACTGGTCGGGCAATTCTGAATTCCACTTTTATTCCATAAATGTTGGGGGATTTTTCAAGCTCCGAGCTGGTGAAGAAATTAGCATTCAGGTGTCCAACCCTTCCCTGCTGGATCCGGATCAAGATGCGACGTACTTTGGGGCTTTCAAAGTTCAGGACATAGACTGAGACTCATTTCGTGGAACATTAGCATGGATGTCCTAGATGTTTGGAAACTTCTTAAAAAATGGATGATGTCTATACATGTGTAAGACTACTAAGAGACATGGCCCACGGTGTATGAAACTCACAGCCCTCTCTCTTGAGCCTGTACAGGTTGTGTATATGTAAAGTCCATAGGTGATGTTAGATTCATGGTGATTACACAACGGTTTTACAATTTTGTAATGATTTCCTAGAATTGAACCAGATTGGGAGAGGTATTCCGATGCTTATGAAAAACTTACACGTGAGCTATGGAAGGGGGTCACAGTCTCTGGGTCTAACCCCTGGACATGTGCCACTGAGAACCTTGAAATTAAGAGGATGCCATGTCATTGCAAAGAAATGATAGTGTGAAGGGTTAAGTTCTTTTGAATTGTTACATTGCGCTGGGACCTGCAAATAAGTTCTTTTTTTCTAATGAGGAGAGAAAAATATATGTATTTTTATATAATGTCTAAAGTTATATTTCAGGTGTAATGTTTTCTGTGCAAAGTTTTGTAAATTATATTTGTGCTATAGTATTTGATTCAAAATATTTAAAAATGTCTCACTGTTGACATATTTAATGTTTTAAATGTACAGATGTATTTAACTGGTGCACTTTGTAATTCCCCTGAAGGTACTCGTAGCTAAGGGGGCAGAATACTGTTTCTGGTGACCACATGTAGTTTATTTCTTTATTCTTTTTAACTTAATAGAGTCTTCAGACTTGTCAAAACTATGCAAGCAAAATAAATAAATAAAAATAAAATGAATACCTTGAATAATAAGTAGGATGTTGGTCACCAGGTGCCTTTCAAATTTAGAAGCTAATTGACTTTAGGAGCTGACATAGCCAAAAAGGATACATAATAGGCTACTGAAATCTGTCAGGAGTATTTATGCAATTATTGAACAGGTGTCTTTTTTTACAAGAGCTACAAATTGTAAATTTTGTTTCTTTTTTTTCCCATAGAAAATGTACTATAGTTTATCAGCCAAAAAACAATCCACTTTTTAATTTAGTGAAAGTTATTTTATTATACTGTACAATAAAAGCATTGTCTCTGAATGTTAATTTTTTGGTACAAAAAATAAATTTGTACGAAAACCTGCCTGGTGCTTTTTGTTCTTGTTCGCTTTCGTGTGGGTCTTGCTCTGCGATCCTGTTCTTTCCAATATGATAATGTGGCTTCTATCTTTCTCCAAAGGTTACTGGGAGAAGTGCAGATTTAATTAAAAACTAGGAACAGATTCAATTAAATTAATGAACCTTGGAATTTGAAAAATAATTTGCAGGGGATTTGTATGCAAGGATGTAGCCAGAGAGAAAACAGACTTTTCACTCAAAAAAGGAAAAGTTTTCTCTCCTCAAATCATGAGAAAAATATGGTGCTTTGAGCTGGGGGGAAATTGGGGCTTGCTTTCCCTTACCGTAGTAAAGGGGGGCTCACTTTGGCCTGGACATGTTTCCTCTTGGAAATCAGTGTGGATGAGCTGTCTAAACCACGTCGATTACTCATGAAGGGCAGAGACCAGAAAACAGTCAGCTTGGGAAGGCACAGCAAGCCATTCTCTGAGATACTCGTCACTGGAAGATAAATGTTTTAGGATGATAACAACAGCCTAGAATAGAGGGAGGGATAGCAGATGTTACAGAGAAGAAACCGTAAATTTTAAACAGCGGAGCTATCACGGTGGGACTCGATGGTGTTGGCCACATACACGGACTATTTTACATCTGTCAGTAAATCTGAGTCTGAACAGTGCAAAACGTGACTTGGGCACTGTGTATCCCGACAGCTGCTGCTTGTTTCAAGGAAGAATTTCGAGGAGCAGCCGAGTTTCTGCAGCTTCCGCAGACATAGAATTTTGTTGCGGCCTCATGAGCTACCCAGCTTAGAGCCTGCTCCAGCAGTTTCGGCTCGCTCATTTCATATTACTTTGTGCAGCGTCAGTGATGTGCTAGTTACAGTCCCAGGCACCATGGCTACGAAGGCAGGTCTCCCAGCCCCAGGCTCCTGTTCTAGCGCTGGTTCTGCTTATGTTAGATGTGGCAAGGAGCATGCGCTGCTTGATCCAAATCTTGGGAATCTCAGAGTCTAAAATGAAACCGCAGGAAATGGAAAGAAAGTACAATGTGGGCACAGAATATTCACTATTAATTTTTACTGAGGGGTAGCATGTTAGTTATTTTTGAACTGCTGTGATTAAAAATCTAAAGTGAACACCTTAGGGGAAGAGAGGTTTATTCAGGCTCAAGATTTTAGAGGTTTCGATCCTCCATGTTGGGGAGATGGCGGTGACAGCGGGGCGGTCAAGGAGCAGAAAGCATGCCCATACTGCAAGTGGCTCTGTCCCTCGGTCCTCTCAGGAAACGTCCATGCTGACATGCTGTGCCTTCCTGATCAGTCCAGACTAGCAGACCCTCAACATCGGCTATCCATCAAGAATAACCAACTTGCACTCTCCCAAAGATGCAGGGGCAAAGTGTCAGGATCGCCTGCGGTGATTCGTGGGGGCTGTCCAACATGTGAAAGCAACATGGCTTCACATGATGCCAAGAAGAACCTCCTTGGCAGCCCTGGGGGATTCAGCCACAGTGTGATGTGGAGGATAATGAACGCTACGCTATGGCACCTCAGGTCGGTTGGGGGAGGGGAGACAATGACTTAGTGACTTATTTAGAAATCAACCAGTGTTTTAAAGTGGGTAACGGCAGGGATGGGATATAGTGAGAGGCAAGAAGCCACCTCGCTTCCGGTCATGCCTCAGTTTGCCAGGCTCGGAGCAGCATCTTCTAAGTGGGTTTAAAATGCAGGCGGGAACACACAGCACGTCCCTGCTTCCTTCTCTTCCTTCTGCTTTGCTTTCCTGTGCATCTCTTTCTTGTGTCTGCCCCCTACGACTGAACCCTCCCATCCTCCGCCTGCCCAGACTCCCGTGTCTCCCATCGTCCTACTTTGCTTTCTGTTGCTATGACGGAAGCCGCAACAAAAGCAGCTAGGGAGGAAAGGGTTTATATGGCCTACATGTTTCAATTGCAGTCCATCGGAGAGGGAAGTCGGGGCAGGAGCAGAGGCAGAATCTGGAGGCAGACACTGAGGCAGAGTCCACAGTGGAGCACTGCTTACTGGCTAGCCTGTTTTCTGATACCACCCTGGACCTCCATCCCAGGGGTGGCACCACCCACAGTGACCTGGACCTTCCTGCACTAATCATTAATCAAGAGAATGTCCCACAGACCTACCCAGAGGATGATCCGATGGAGGTAACCCTCCAGTGGACGTTCCCTCTTCCCACATATGTCTAAGTCTGTGTCAGGTTGATACAATCTGGTCAGCATACTCATGGTCCTTAGGCTGTTGGGTCTCCTTGAGATGAACGTATGTCCCTAGAGTATGTCCCTGCCCCGTCACAGCTGACTCGGTGGGAGGCATGACAAAACAGTGTAGGAAACCTGTGTCTAGTGGAAGTAATGGATCTGAGCTGCTGGCTCCTTTTACCTGCAGCATGTCAGCCCTCTTAACCTGCCAAGTCTGGGGAAGGAGAGCATGCCAAGTCCCAGGTTATCTGTCTTCCTGAATCAATTTTTACAACCACACCAGGCCCATGCATCCAAAAACTGACATGAAGCGATTCTTACTTTAGTGTGTTAGCTTTCTCCAAACTGTCTCGCTTTTTGCCATTCATTTGAAAAGGAAAAAAAAAATTGCAATGGTATTTTGTCTACAGCTATAAAACAAGCATCCTTTTTTACTAATAACGCACTTATGGGAATTCTTTTGTTCTTTTTTAACTTTAAAGATTTACTGTGTGTGAGAGGGAATGAGAGAGAGAGAGAGAGAGAGAGAGAGAGAGAGAGAGAGAGAGAGAAGACGAATGCTCTGGAACCAAAGGGGGCCTTCTGATCCCCTGGAACTAGAGTCACAGGCCATTGTGAGCATCTTTACATGGGTGCTGGGAAGTAAATTCAGATCTCTGCTAAGTCACCTCTCCAGCCCTGTTTTTATTTTGGTAACTTGAAATTCTATTCGGGGCTCGGTACTACGGCATCTTAAACAACATTCCAGTTCTTTTGTTTTAATTAGAGATGGCCTGAGCCAGGAGCGTTGGCATCTGAGCACAGATGATGGGCATCCCAGATCAAGCAAAGAGCACAAATGGCTTCTCTTCCAGCTTTACTCAGACCGTCAGTGTATCAGATGCTGCCCGCCCACACTGGGGAAGACAGTCGTGACTCAGCTGATCAATTCCAGAAATACCCTCACAGACACACCCAGAAATAGTGTTTTCCTGTCTGTCTGGGAGTCCTATAGTTGTTCAGTGGATCTGCCTCATAAAACTAACTATCATGCGACATTAAGGACTCCGAGTCACCTGTAACATAACTTAGAAGAAGTTTGCTATTTTAGAAACCCAAACGCGCTTGGACAATGGCAATTTTACTTCTCAACTTGATGGGGGTTACCATGGAAACAAATCTCTGATCATGCCCCTGAGAGAGTATCTAGATTAGGTTTGTTGAAGTCAGACTAGACTTGAATGTGGGCAGTACGATTCCCTGGGCTGAGTTCATGCCCAGGTCGGCAGTACAGGAGTCATTAGGAGCGTCTGGTCCGTGGGGATGAGATAGAACAGTGAGATTCCATATTAACCCAGGTTTCACGGCTATTAGTACCAGCATCTGTTTAGCTCAGAGCATGTAACTCAGGAGGAAGACTGGCAGAATCATCAAAAATCATCCAGTCGCTGAATGTCTACCCAGACAACAGAGGGCGCCATGTGCCTGTGAGTCCTGGGCTACCCAGACACCAGGGGGCGCCATGTGCCTGTGAGCCTTAGACAGAGAGATAAAGAAGAGCCTTTGCAGGGTGAATTCTCAAAGTATCCACGAAGTCCTGCCTTGAAACTATGATGAGCTCTGTTGACCTCTGAATGGGTATGGCTGCTATAACATAACAGACAAACTTGGTGGGTTAGAACTGCAGAAATGCATTCGCTTTACTTCTGGATTAAGAGGTTGAAACAAAGGCGTCGGCGGGGCCATAACTTGGAAATTCTGAGAGCCAATTCTTCACCTCTCTGGTTTCCAAGGATCCAAGGAGTTTCCAGTACCAGTCTTGTTTCAAATTCTGCCTCTGCCCCGTCTTCACACTTTCCATACCTTTGATTTCCAGTCCTCCATCTGAGCTCTTTATTTTATTTTATGTGTGGGCACCAGCATATCACAGGTGGAGTACAGAGGTCAGAGGACAAGTTCTTCGGGGAGCTGATTTTCAACTCGGTCCTCGGGCTTCACACCCGAGGCCTCCACCTAGTGAGCCATCTTACCAGCCTCATCTTTTCTTTCTTATAAAGGAACAGGGCGTGACGTTTAGGGCCCACCCTGACCTCATCTTCACATACAGACTTATGCCTGCAGTGGCTCTTTGACTGAGGAAAGTCACATTCACGAGTCCCAGAATTCATAGGCTGTCGACATGTCTTTTACTGGGGGCCCTTCCACCTACTAGACTCTCCGAAGCATCATGTCTAAAGTCTCAGCGGCTCTGTTGCCAGCCACTCTCCTCTCCTCCCTTTTGGGGCCTTGGCTTGAGGGAGGGATTGGGAACGAAGAGACTGTGATTATGAAAATAACAAGCAAAATACAGAGCGATGCACATTTCTGTGTCTGCAAATTTCTAAAAATGTGGAGGCAAACCCCAGGGGAGGTTCACAAATACCAGCGTGTATCTGTGTTGGAGAGGTGGGATTATGGGTGTTTTCATCCTGTTGCCACGCTGTTGTTACACCGCTATTGAAGTCGGCAGTAAGGGGCATTAAACATCTTTTCAACATAGGAAAGAGACTCTGGCTTTTGGAACAATCTAGGTTCTGAGCGGTGGCCCTGTGTGCTTTTGAAGTGGAATGCCCAGGGGCTTGGGCCGAGCACTGGGGAGCTGGAATGTGAAGGAGCCAGCTTTTTGAGCTGGAAGAAGCTCTGATTTTGTTTACAGCCTTTGACTTGGATTACATTCCTGATTACAGGCTAAATATACCTGTGGGAGTCGGGCTCAGTCACCACTGCTGACTGCATCACTTTCTCCCAAGATTTGCCTTCCCTCTGTCTTCCTGATTCTAATGAAGAGATTAGGAAGCAGGATGCGGTTGAAGAAGGGAGAGCAGGGCCCTGCATGCCTCAAGTGTCTGTTTAAGGGGCTCAGAGTTAATTTTTCAAAGATTACTTTGACAGCTTGTTTTCTGCCGTCAACAGGGAGTAAGCAAGACAGGGACGAAGATAAATTAATTGAAATGTTTTCTTAGCATGTAACTGTGGCATGGTGATTTAATCAGGTATGCATCTTTGTAAGGGATTGTTACAAGAAGCTCAGAGTTAAATTGTATCTTTTTGGATGATACAAGAGAGCTTATGGAGAAAGAATTCTTTTTTTATAGTAGAAATTATTTTGTTGTACCCAAGTTCCTATCAACCCAAAGAAGTCTAACTTGGAAGATTATGGTACTTACAGAGCATCTACTGGCCTTGGAACAGAGGTAAGCTTATGGCCCGTTAGCACTGTGAGAATTCAGATGTTCTATCAGTAAAGTCTGATGAAAGGAAGTAAACTCCTCAGAATTCACTAAAGGAGCATGTAGGGACATACTGATCAATTGGTGGTAGATCTAAGTGGGGATTAATTTAGGGGAATTGCCTTATGTCAATATGGGAGGCTGAGAAATTCCACTTTCAAACTTTAAAATTTTTTAAATTTAAATGCACCATTTATTTATTTATACCCCAAAGACTGCCTCTGATTCCTGGTCCCTCCCTCACAGAGAGCTTCTCGCCATACCCCCTCCCCTTCTCCGCTGAGAGGATAGATTTCCTCCTGGGTATACCCCAACCCTGGCACATTGTCTCTGCCAGATTAGCACATCCTCTCCCACTGAAGCCAAACAAGACAGCCCTGTTGGGTTAGGATACCACAGTCAGGCTTCAGCTTTAGGGAGAGCCTCCACTCCAGTTGCTGGGAGTAGGGGGTGGGCACATGGAAACTTAGCTACATGTGTGCTGCATATGAGCCAGGAGTTTTGTTCCAGCCCATGTGTATGTTCTTTGGTTGATGGCTCAGTCTCTCCCAGGAGTCCCAGGAGAGTCCCAGGAGAGTCCCAGGAGAACTCCCAGGAGTCCAGGTTAGTTGACTTTGATGGTCTTCCAGTAGGGTTCCTATCCTCTTCAGGACCTTCAGCACTTCCCTCAACTCTTTTATAAGAGTCCCTAACCTCTGTCCAATGTTTGGCTGTGGGTATCTTCATCTGAAGCTGCTGGGCAAAGCCTCTCAGAAGACAGTTATGCTAGGCTCCTGTCTACAAGCAACACAGAGTATCATTAATAATGTCAGGGATTAGCATATGCCCGTAGGATGGGTTTCAAGTTGGGCCGGTTATTGGTTGGCCATTCCTTCATTCTCTACTCCATCTTTGTCCCTGCATTTCTTTTAGACAGGGCAAATTTTGGCTTGGTGTCCTTATCCTTCCACTGAGGGTCTTGACTGGCTGTGTTAGGTGGCCACTTCAGATTCATGTCCCCACTGTTAGGCATCTCCACTAAGGTCACCCACATTTTAAAGCTGGGGATGCTGATAGTACTATTTAGTTGAACTCACAAGGCCTCAGGATTGGGGTGGAGGGCATAGATAAGAGTCCTACACTCTAAAGACCAGGTAAGGTCCAGAGTTCTGATATCAGAGGGCAGGGGAGGAAGCGGATACCCTAGCTGCAAAATGGAGAGACTTTTGGCTCTGTGTTTGTTCTGTTCAGCTTTCAGCTGTTTGGATGGTTTCCCCATTGTGAGAGGGGACCCTCCTTTCAGTCTCCTTTGAAAACACTCTCCCAGACATACTCAAAATAATTCCTCATCAGCGGCCCACATGTGGGCTTCACTCTAGTGCACATCTAAAAAGGAACCATTGTAGGCTTAGGCTTTCCTCTAAACCTACTTTATTTAGGTTTCTTAAACATTTCAGCCTCCCTTCTAGCCCACTGACCAGAGGTAGAGGTGGGGAAAAAATGAAGGTTTTTAGGAAAATAAGGATGTGAACCTGTTTAGAAGTAGTTCTTTGGGGGTGATTCCATTCTTTGTTGTCAGGACACACAAATCATTAGCAGCAGCTCTGTCCAGCAGAAACTGCAGGGCTCCACTAAATCTGCATGAGTCAGCAGAAGATGCAAGAATTAGCCGGAATACCACAAGACGCTGTTTGGCATGTTTTTCTCTATGAACTGAAGACCAGCAAAGAGTTGTCTGGCTAGCAAGCAAGGACCAGTGAAGCATTACGTGGTGTAGCAATGCAAGAAAGACCTCTCCAATGTTTGCAGGGTTCCATTTATACTCGTTCCGTACATCACACACCCTCTCACAAGTCTGCTTCAGCCACATCCTCTCATGTGCCTGTGCAATGAAAGCAGAGGAACTCATTGTGTCTTGTTATTTATTTGTTTGTTTGTTTATTTATTTATTTATATTTACTTTACACCCTGAGCCCAGTCCCCTCCCTCCTCTCTTGTCAGTCCCACCCTTATATATCGCTCTCCCCATTGCCCCTCCCTTTCTCGGGAAGCCACTCTTGGGTCCCACCCCACCCTGTGACTAGGCACATCTTCTTCCACTGAGGCCCAACCAGGCAGTCCAGATAGGGGAAGAGGAACCAATGGGAAGAAACAGAGACTGAAGACTAAACTACACATTTGTTACAAGTGAGTAGGGAGTCTAGCATACTCCCTGGCTGGCAACTCAGGCTCTGTGTGCCCCCAGGGTCCCAGGTCATTGTGTCTTGTCAATGTTTATAGTCATTGTTCTTATTGTTGTTGTTGTTGTTGTTATTATTTTAGACAAGATCTCACTATGTAGCTCTGGCTGACCTAGAACTCTCAATATAGATCAGGCTGACCTCAAACTTTAGACCTGCCAGCCCCAGCCTCCTGCATTTAAGTCACATATCTTTGCATTCATCCTATTCATCGTCTATAGATTATTAAAATGAGCCATCTTATGACTGATATGCCTTGGTTTTGTAGGGGGCTCAGGGAAAGTTTTGTGGTCATAGGAGTCCTTAGAAAATGGACTCACTCAGTGTCCTGGCTCTACTGTATACAGATCCCGAGTTAATCTAGGGCTGACACATATTTTAAAGTATCCATTTAGTATCTTTTTCTGTGAGCAAAGGAGAGTGTAGGGGGCACTGGTGGCATCATTTTTGACAACTCCATTTGGCTGACGGGAACAGTCTAGGTTTGGCTCACACAGGTGTTCACTGGGATCCACCCAGAGAGATTAACAGCCACTTTTCATTAGGGGAAAACACTGCAGAGAACTGTCATCTGCCTCCCTCAAATGTGGAGGACTGCTGGGCTGAGAGTGATTGAGGAGAAGCAGACGTTTTACTGATTCACTACATGCAGGTCATAGATGTGCTTAAAATCACCGAAGCTGCTCCGGCCTTGTTCCATGGGGTACAAAGGCTGATCAGCAAATACAACTGCAGGCTCTCGATGGCCAGGAACTGGTAAGAGCAGAGCCTTCCTTAACTAGGTTTAGCCTTTGTCTTCTACCCTTCCCCCTTCAAGTTGCTGAAAGACCTAGTCTCCTCCCTTTGCCTCATTGCTCCTCTGAAAATGTGCTATTTGTTGTTGAAGATGCTATATAAGCTGGAATTCAAAACTCCCTTCTTGGAAAATACTTATTCAGGCTGGGCATGGTGGCACACGCTTTTAGTCTTAGCATTTGGGAAGGAGGCAGAGGTCGACAGATCTCTGGGGTCTCTCTGAGTTTGAGACCAGCCTGGTCTAGAGAACAAATTCCAGGACAGCCAGGGCACAGAGAAACCTTGTCAAACAAATGAACAAACAAACAACAACAAAACAAAATCCAAACCAAAGCAAACCAAAATAAAAAGCAACAACTCCCCCCAAAACAAACAAAATAACAATAACAACAAAACAACAAAAACTAAGAAACAAAAACCCCAAACAACAAAACAAAACAAAACAAAACAAAAACCCTATGACTTATTCACAGTATCTTGCACATACTTCTGAAAGATATGCCTCCATTTCCTTTTGTTAGCCTGTTTTTCATAGCTGATCCATCATGTCATACCTGCAAGGGTTCTGATTTCCGCTAGAGTTCCTCTCAGGTGGATGCTCCTATGGATGTTGAAATGAATTCCCAATGATTTCAGAAGTACATATACTCTCTCTGTTTTCATCTTACACTTCCGTGTCAGAACTCCCACCCCTCCAGCCCATTCACTTCAGCTTTGTTAAGGTATTGCTATTATCAGCAGTCTTTCAAAACAAAGTTCTCCCCTTATGCCTGAGAAGTACCGTTACATCCACTCGTCAAAGATAGCAATAAGCCAGAAAGAAACGCTGTCTTATACCTAGAAGACTTATGCCGCCTTATGTCCGTGATTACAAATTATGGGCTGAGCCCAGCAGTTGTGGTATGTATGCCTTTAGTCCCAGCCCTTGGGAGGTGGAGGCAGAACTCTGTGAGTTTTAAGCCAGCCTGGTTTGCTGAGCAAGTTCCAGGATAGCTGGGTGCACAGAAAAAGCTGTCTTGAAAAACCAAACCAAACCAAACCAAACCAAACCAAACCAAACCAAACCAAACCAAACCAAACCAAACCAAAAATGGATCAGAAAGTTTCAGGTGGCTGAAAGTGTTGAGACTGTTGTATACTGTATGTTCAGTATACTGTTGTATACTGAACATTATTTTAGGGCTGATCTTGTACAGTCTGTTTTAACCCTATCACCGTTCTACATGGTAACTGTCAGAATTCCTCTTTGCAGACTTAAAAACAAAAATGGAATTTGCAGGGTGTGTGTGTGTGTGTGTGTATGTGTGGTGTGTGCATGGTGTGTGTGTGTTGTACATGTGTGTGTATGGTATGTATATGTTTATGTGGTGTCTGTGGTATGTGTGTGTTTATGTGTGGTGTGTATGTGTGTGTTATATGTGTGTATGTGATATGTGTGTATTTATGTGGTGTGTGTATGTGTGGTATTGGCGTAATGATATTTATGTATTTATGTGTAGTGTGTGTGCGTGGTATGTGTGTGTGTGGTGTGTATGTGTGTATAGTGTGTGTGTGTGTGATGTGTATGTGTGTATAGTGTGTGTGTATGTGTATATAGTGTGTGTGTGGTGTATATGTGTGTATAGTGTGTGTGTGTGTGATGTATATGTGTGTATAGTGTGTGTGTGTGTGTGTGTGGTGTATATGTGTGTATAGTGTGTGTGTGTGGTGTATATGTGTGTGTGTGAACTGAATATAAGTGTGGAGCTTTCTCCAGCCTGCCTGCTGCTGCAGAGCTGACTGATGTAGGTCCTTCTGCCTTAACTGTCCTCTCACTTACCCCAGTTTGGCTTTTCCCATCCTTCGGTTCCTCACCTTAGTCCCTCCTCCTCCTGACTTCACTCCAATCTTTCCTTTGTGGGTTTCTGCTGCTGCTTACATTTTAACCATATTCACCTAAAGTGCCACTGATTTTGTGTTTCCGTTGCCTTCTGACTGTTTGCTGCGTTAGTATCAGGAGTACTGTTCGTGTTTCTCTCATATTCCCACAGACACTGAGTGCATGACAGGACAGAGAAGACTCCATTAGAGGATGCTTGATGTGGGATGCTCGAGCCTACCTGGGTCCTCTCTCAGTCATAAGTATCCCCAGCACTTATGGGTTCTTGGAATTCCCATCCGTCTTTTTCTGGGCTACATAACATGGAGTGAGTGGAAAGTGGTAAGTTTACATTGAGAATTCTTTCAGGTTCAGGGCAACTACATGGGCCCCCACAGGAGTGGGGTGAAGACCACATGGGCAGAGACTACGATGCTGTGAGATCAGGATCCTAGACCAGTTTTCAATGATCATTTTTAACTTGGGGTAAAAGCTTAACTTTCCTCTAACGCCACTTCATTGTTCATAAAATTGAAATCATAACGGCCATCTAATGTACCTCTCTAATAACCAAGTAACTTATCTTCTGGGTTTCCGAGAGTTCATGTAAACAACACATGTAGATATCGAGAATGAAGTGAACGAGGGACTGAGTCGGTCAGCGCTCACAGCTTTCCTGAGCTTTCTCCACGTCTGCTCATTCTTGACCCTGGTTTGGTGCCACCTCCTCACCAATGAGCATTCCTAGGGGACACCCAAGGGACCAGTCAGTTCTTGCCCAGGTTTCTGGAGTGAACTTTGTGTTCAGATCATTACAACATTAATGGAAAAAAAATGGAGAGCAGGCAGGAGAAGCAAGTTAGGGATTTACTGGCAGCATAATAATGGCAGCAAATGACAATAGAGTGTGTTCGTGGAAAATACTTGGAAAAGCGAGATGCTATGTGTTCTCACTACAAAAGGATAACTGTACAAAATAATGCACTTAACAACGCATGTGTATTTCAAAGCCTCATGATGTATAGGACAAATGCATGTAATTTTGTTTGTCAACTTTAAAACTATGAAATAAAGAACTATTCTGTTTAGATTTGACATTTCAAATATTTTTCTCTTGTTGAGCTCTGGTTTCACCATCCTGAGTGTGAGTTTATTTCTTTCAAATTCTCCCTTTCTAAAGTGGAAGAGAAAATAGAGGGCAGAAAAGAGGTTCCCCTGAATCTCAGTTGCAAAGGATCATTCGCTCGCTCTGACAGTGGAGCCCACAGTGCTCTCTAAGAATCCTTGAATCAGGGCCTGGGGCCAAGTCTTTTCCCTCTCTCTGAGCCCATCTAGATGTAGCTGATGTGTATATCTGTGGTGGGGCTGATCCAAGTGCCATGGGGGGCCTCGTGGTGAAAACAAGGGAGTCCAAGAAGATAACAGCCTAAATAATTATTCCTCATTAAAACAGGTAACTATTTAAGGACCACCCAGATCTATTGATTTTTCTATCCTATAGCTTCCCAGACCCAAGTGCCTAACAGTTAATAAAGGCTGAATAAATTACTGAACAAAATCTAAGTAACCCTTTATCTCCTTCTCATTTTTCCTCCTCCTCTGCCATCTCCTCCTCTCCTTCTCTGTGTCTTCTCGTGTTTCTCCTTCTCCAGAGATATGTGAGTTCTGGCAGAAAGAAAAATCTCCAAAGAAAGGCAACATGTGTTTCAGATCACAAGGACTGGTCAGAGAAGGTAGATTTGGGGCATTTGTTTTTATATCTGTGTATGCTGGAGTGGCACAAATTAGGGTAGTTTTTATCTGCAAATAACAGACATTCCTAAGTCAAAGTGGCTTCAATAATGAGAAAATTGCTTTTCCAGTGGAGTTAGAGACCCAGAAGTATGTCAGGCTCCTAGTGTGCTCTGCCCAGACTCCAGGGTCACATTTCCTCCACCCAGGTCAGGTTGTGCTTTGTGTGTTGTCTTCAGCCCCAAGATGGCAACAAATTGATCATAGCAGATCCAGTCTCAAGCCCAGATAGAACGCTGTTCACAGGAAGAAAGCAAGCCCAGGGATTCCCCAATGCTGAGAAGTGACAGCTATCAAAGTTCAGATCTTCAAAATGCAGAACTGGGTGAGCCCCACACGAAGTGATAATTCTTCTCCTCTTCTTCCGTATGATGGTGGTGATCATCATCGTTTTCGTCGTCTTCTTCATCATCTTTTTTAAAATTTTCAATATTAAGGATTGACATTGGGACCTGAGTGAGGGCCGAGCTCTACATTTTCCTCAGTTAGCTCTGGCACCTGTCCAACACTAGTGCCTGCATCTTCTCTGTCCTGTTTTGGATATGAAAGATGATAAGAAGGTTTGGTCCCCTAAGCATCAGAGTTCAGGTGTGAATTTTAGGAAGGGATCAGGCCGTGAGAACTCTCTATTGAAGTGTGAGGACACTCTTAGCAAATGGAATCCCAGTTGAATAAGGTCCCCAGGGGTGTAACAAGAACATATAACCTTACCCACTAACCCTTCCTCCCCTGACCCATTAGCTCAGCTTCCTGACTGCTAGGAGGCGAGCAGCTTGGTCTCACTAGACCCTCCACCCACGATCTTCCTGAGCTAGAGGATCATGATTGAAACCCAAAACTGTGAACCAAAATTGTTCTTCTTTTAAATGGTTTTTCCCTCTGGAAATTGCCACAGTGATAAATGGTCTAACAATTTCTGGGGTTGTTGGTGCAAGGCGAGTGTGTGTTTAATCAAAGATAGTCCATCTGACAAGGACTCATTTCCTGAGCCCTCCCCTTTGGGCTGATTAGCTAACCATCTTATAGAAGTCCATCTCCCACCAATGGAATGAAACAAAATCATGGCCTATGTCAAATGAACAACAGGAGCCATGTTGGCCCCTGTGTGCTTGCTGCCCCAGTAGGTGGATTCTGACTCATCCACACCCTCCCCCCTTCCATCCCCACCTTGCTGAGCTGCTTTCACTCTGTTTGTTCCTTTGTGAGACTCTGAGATTATTCGTGATTTTTTTTCCTAACACTACTTTCTGTACTAGAGACTGTATTTCCTAATACCCATGTCATGGGGCCATGTGACAACTTCTCAACAATACAATGTGAGTAGAAATGAAATGTCACCTATAAGCCCTAAGGGGGTTAGGAAGTGGTTTGGTTTTTTTGCTTGCTTGCTTGTTTGTTTGTTTTTCTGTCTTGACTTGAAGCAGAAAATTCTGATGCCTGAGAAACCCAGACTAACAGTTGCAAGAAGTCAGGACCCTGGAACTTCTTATGGAGGAAAGCTATGCCCACACCTACAGTAACACCTGGTGTGTGGATGAAATATATAGACTTCTGTTGTGTTAAGCAACAGATACTTTGAGATTCGTTTATTACTGAAGCTAGTATTGCTCTGCTAATATATGCTATTTCAAAACACAGAGCTATTAAGCCTGTCTTAGAGTTCTTATGAAGATCACAAACTCCTAATGCAACTTTTCTGCCATCTGTTCATCTCAGCAGGGTTCCTAACTCTAGTCTTTATGAAATACTGACCTATCAGGAAACTACAGCCTCCCACTTTAGCCTCATGCTCACAAGTGCAATGACTCCTCTACTTTGACAGATGCCCAACACAGGCCTGAGTCACTGATACTGCAAATCTTTCAACTAAGTCTGTGGCTATTGGATAGGGACAATTTTGTATTCTGAGACCCTTGGACAAGGTCAGAGAAAGAATTTCACACCCAGTTCCCTTCAAGATCTCTTCACAGAAGGAGATGGAGGCAGCTTTTGTATTCAATTACTTTTTAGCAAGTAACTTCTACCTAAACCACACACACACACACACACACACACACACACAGAGAGAGAGAGAGAGAGAGAGAGAGAGAGAGAGTGCAGTTGGACCATAAGAATTAACATTCATAATCAAGAAGAAAACACATTGCTAGATGTCTGGGTAATTTTAAAGACTTTTGTTCCATAGATCAGGAAAGATTCTGGCCTTCAGAATAGTTAATATATATCCTATCTTGAAGAACCAAATACATTAATTCTCTTCAGATCCTGCTTATTTTGAATAGGATCATCTTGGGGGTACCAAGAAGAGTAAACTGGCCTATTGCTGACCTATGACTTAGCTGATAAGTGAAACTATGGAAGCTTTCATAAGTAGATACTGGTCAGTCTACACTGGGGATACTCATCATACACACTGTATTGTGTGCTGTAAGAACTGGAGTGGGCGGGGTCTCTGACTGGTTTCAGTCTTCTAACAAGAGCTGCATGCCTTAAACTGGGACAGATCAACTCTTCTGACGGCTGGCACTTTCCTCACACTCCGTGGACAGACAGAGCTGATGTGAAGCCACGGTAGCACACGATTCCTCTTGGCAGTGGCCTCGGGCAACCCAGACTCCACTCTACTTCTCGTCTCCTGTCCTGTATTATGACTGATACCAGAAAGGGTCTGTCTGCTGTTGATAAATGTGGATAAGACTTAGCAATCTTCCAACTCCCAGGAAGGGAACTGTCTTGAGTTCAAGAGGAAAATAGCAGAAAAGGTCTCTGCAGACATCTGTGGGCACCATCTTGGGTCAAGAGGCTTAGTGGCAATTTAGTTCTCCACTTACTGAGGCTCTATCAGTGCCAGATAAGTAGCAATAACAAAGGGATTAATGACAGACTTCCTAACTCCCATGGCAGTGTGAAGGGGACTACAAAAGTCCACATAAGGTGAGACAGGTCAGAACAGAAATATGTCTTAAGGTTTTGGGCACACAGAAGAATGGTGTGGTGTCCCACAGGAATCCAGTGAGAACTTCCAGAAGGCAGTAGCTGAGACAGGCTCATAATAGCTGTTAAACAGGTAAAGGACCAGGTAGGGAAGAGGTAATTGGGTAGATCTTAAACTACTAAGAAGAAAGTTGATAGTCTACGAAATCATGAGCAGCTGAAGAGAGGAAAGAGGCTCCAACAGAGGTGGGGCCTAGATGGACAGGTGCATGTATGACAGCCAACAGCCAATCTACAAGGCTTCCTGACCCGGTCACATCAAAGACCACAGCTCCATCATTCTCAAAGTCAGAAGTAGAGTCCATAGAAATATTTCCACAGAAAACTTCTTTGCACTCAAGTAGAGCAACTTGACTCATTGCTTTGGTGAAGGGAGGGACTGTGAGATCTAGGGAGGCTAGGTCACTAAGTGGACCTGCCATACTGAAGGGCTTTGAAACTAGCCCTTTCTGGCCTATTTTGTCATCCAAGGCACCGTGAGATGTTTCAGGGGCTCTGCCTAGCAGATGTTAGCATCTGCTTTAATAGTTCTGGTATCTGCTGTCGAATTTCACGCATGTTCATTTCTGTTCTCCTTTCCCATAGTGGGAAGATCACGTGACCCCCGTCTTCTTCTAACTGGATGTCCATATGTGGTGACATGTGGACAGGAGAACTGAGTTCATAGTCGAAGAGTCTTTGTGGTCCCCTTACTTTGGTATCACTATGAGTAGATTCCATAAACATAGCTTCCCGTACCTTGGGAGCCTGCAGTAAATGGGACCAGGGAAGCTTGGGCAGCTTCCCTGTTTAGCTTGTTGTTGGTGACTTGCATTTTATCTTGAGTGCTGAGAGCCGTGCCTCTTGGCTGTATACTCCCATTAGCTGTGCTATCTGTAACACCTCTGATGTGTGGTAACCATGGTGACAGCTGTTAAGCAGTGTTTCAGAAGCTTGGAGGCTGCTGCAGCCTACTTCAAACTGGTTGGAGCCACTGATCTTCCCGTTCGACTTGCACAGTTGTCTGCCTTCAATAGTACATCCGATTGCCATATGTCACCAGGTTTTGAACATGTGTCCTGTGAAGCGCCGTGGCTTGCTTATGTACACACAGACCATTGGCTACCTACATTTTCCCACACTCCGGAAAATCTTGTTTTCTAGTTTCCAAAACTTCTCTAAACTGTATCTCCAGGAAGATTTGGGGTGTTCCCTCCTTGTCATAAGTAAAACTCTTCACTGCCAAACTGGTCACCTTAGAGATTGAGTTGTAGTGGGTAAAACGAACATGGTTTGTCGGGCTTTGTATCATGGGTATGTGATGAGGCAAATACTGCTGATGCTCAATAGACAGGTAGGTTAAGTAGGAATAAACTGCATTTGAATTTGGAGTGGCTACTTGTGTGACTAAATGTTTCCTAGGGAGATGCAACATTCCTATCTACTAATTCCAGATAGGGAGCCCACGTACACGTTCAGTTTGGTGAGCCAAAAAGTTTATGGGTGAGGGGTTACTTATAGGAGCAGAAACAACTCAGTGACAGCTGCGCCACCAAAGCTCGTGGTGATCACAAAGCCTGGAAACTGGAGCCCACAGGCATCCGCAGGCTGGAGAGTGTCCTTTCCAGGTGTTTAAATTGTTCAAAACCTCTTTCAGGCAGCTTAACTAGTTTCTGCTTTCTCCAGGCAGCTGCTCTGGTCTCTTTATCTTCTTTGTAACACAGTTTCTTTCCATCTAAGGAGGATTCTCAGCGTTTACTGCTTAATCTAGGAGGGATGAGCCTAGAGAGTCTGATTGGTTTCAGGGACTTCCTGAAGCTATTTTGACTTGTTTGCATTCATGCTAGAGGAGCTTTCTGCACATTGAACTGTTTCTATCGAGATGGAGGGAACTGCTAAGCAATGTCACTGCCATGTACTGGAGAGCGAGCATCCGTGTACTGGAGAGCGAGCATCCAGGAAGCTTTTCCAGAAGGGCTGCCTCTTCTCTGGACTTGGAAAGTTGCTGCCCTGCATGACTGTTCTGCACCAATAAATCCAACTGGGCCCTGCCTGTGCCCTTTAGGTGCTCCCAGCCCTTGAAGTGCTCCCAGGGGCAAAGGGATGTATTGCAATTTCCCACAAGCCACCTCTAGCCAGAAGTCAGGGTAGAGCACAGGGAGCTGTATTCACAGCACACAGAGCTCCATACTGATGAGGGCCTTTTATGGCACTTTTGTGTACAGAACACAAATTGGAAGGTTTCTCCACAGAAATTACATCCCTACCTCCACCCCAAGTCCCCAAAGTTTTGTGACTTTTGCCTGAACTCCCTCTTCTGCCACCAGTAACACTTGGGGGCTTAATTTCTAGCTCAGGAACATTTTTCTAAAATCAAAAATTCTCTTTAAATTTTCTACTCTAGTTGGTGCACTGAGGACCTGGGTAGAAAACTTTCCTTTCTTTTAAGCATTCTTGGGTTTGATTGAGCCTATTCAAGGTTTGCTTTTTCCAGACCTGTTGGACTGCTCACAAGGAGATCAATAACCATTTCAGGTTCCTCGATGACTTAACAACTGCTTTGGGCCAACTGAACAACCAGTTCGAATGACTGTAGAGATTGGCCATTAAGATGAGGGAAAAACATATTTCCACAACAATAGTCAATTTCATGTCAGCAAAGTGTGGTGGTCAAGCCCCAGCCACTTTGCTCGCACAGCTACACCCCTTTGAGACTCTCGGTTTGCCTTGTGTTCAGAAGGACAATTTTCTAAAACAGGGTTGTGGTCCTGTCACTCAATTTCCAGAAAGCCTCATATCATTTCTGGATGTTGACAGGCTGCGTGCAAAACATCTACTAGTATCCACCTGTTTCTTCAAGTCTTCCTCCTGAAGTCTCTATTCCCTGGCAGAACTCTATTTCATAAGCCCCAGTTACATACAGAGCTACCTGCTGCTTCCAGGACTGCACGCATGCACACAAATGCAAGACACACATCCCCAGTAGTCTTTCTCTTGTTCTGCCTTGTTGCATCTCACCTAGTTCTTCCCTTTCTTTACATCAGGCAGGCAGTCCCTGCTCTGGGCCTTTGTAGCAGTTTGGTTTATCTTCACCAGTCATCTGATGATTATTTATTCATTAATCTGTTCTTCTCTCCCTAGTGGGAGGGCTGTGTTTTTCCCCTTGAGTGTACCTAGTTCAGTGGCCAGTCATTAGGAGTGGTCTGGGGAATACATAAAAGATGAAGAAGGAAGAGAGGTGGAGAAAAGGAAGGGAAAGGGAGGGAGGAAAATGGGGAGGGGATGAGTGAGTAAGAGGAGGGAAAGCTAATGGCCAAGGTCCAACTAACAAAGTATTGGAAGTCCAGCAATCAAAAGCCTCCTTTTGGTAACATGCCCAGATAAATTTAACACCTTATCCTAACATGGGGTTTCTCCTGTTACCTTTACAAACTCTCTTTGTCTATGGGCCATGTCTGTCTCCTCTCTATCCAGAGGCAGTTCTTTGTCCTTCTCTCTGCCCCTCTTAGTACTCTTTCCCCATCTTCCCTTTCCCTTCCTCCTCCTCCATTTCCTCTCTTGTCTCGTATTCCCTGTCTTTTGTCCCTTGGGGGAAAATAAATCTTATATGTGCTGAGAACTTGTTCCTGGGGTGTCTTGTACCTGTATGAGTCCCTTCAGTAATGACAAGAGTAGAGAGACTAGAGTCAACCAGATCTGAGTTAAAAACCTACCTTCTACATGACCTGAGACAAATTGGCCTTCTCATCTAGTATGTGAACTAGCAGTTATTAAATAAATATTATGCTGAAACTCAGTGGTTTGAAATACTAGTCATTAAGGGCTGGATCTTACACGTGTGCAGGTTGACTGTGGATTGGGCAGCTTTATTTCTCTCCATAGAGACACCGTGGGTTTGCAGGGGTGGCCCGGTTCCCCCTCATCCTAGAGTGGGCAGGTCATAGTCTTTACATGCTGACAGAACCACGGAGTGAATAGTGATGGTGTGGAAGAATGTCATGGTGACATTTCCTCTTCATTTTAATGGTCAAGCAAGTTAATGGTCAATTAGTAAGATAAAGGGGAAGGGACAGAGAGAGACAGAGACAGAGACAGAGACAGAAAAAGGAAACATACAGATACACAATCACAGAGAGGAGAGGGGAGGAGAAGGAGAGAGAGAGAGAGAGAGAGAGAGAGAGAGAGAGAGAGAGAAAAACACAGAAGAAATACACACGCATATATGCACACAGAGAGGGGGAGAGTGGAGAGGGGGAGGGGAGGAGGAGGAGAGAGAGAAAGAATAAACAAACCAAAACCCACAATAAGTAAAGAGCTTTCTCACCTTTAGCAATATTGACCATGGAGGTGGAAAACTTTTTATTGCACAGGGCCGTCCTTGGCGTGTCAGATGGTCAGTAACATTCCTGAACACTCCTAGATACTAGAGGCCAGCAGCATCCCTGCAGCCTGACAGCTAAAGGTATTTCTAGACAATGTTTCTTGAGGATCATAGATTTGGCTTCTGCTACACGGTGTGGATATCATAAGGAAATCATCAGTGGTTGGTGTTAAATTGTTATTGACTTTAAATTGTGTTTCAAATGGCTAAATTCTATTGCTGCTATTAAGCAGTCAATAGAAGCTGGTGTCTATTATGTTACATATATGCTATGATTGTGCAGTGTGATTATTCAAACAGATGTTTAGAAGGATTTCTAATATTTTTGGAAAATACATAAGAATATTTCTAACTGAAGAAGAATTTGAAATGTTATATACATGGAGAAAGCAAGTTTGTAAAATATATCAATGTATATGTATACATATACATATATATGCGTATACACATACATACACACACACACATATATATAGATACACACATACACATACATATATACATATATACATATATACATATATACATATATACATATATACATATATACATATATACATATATACATATATACATATATACATATATACATATATACATATATACATATATACATATATACATATATACATATATACATATATACATATATACATATATACATATATACATATATACATATATACATATATACATATATACATATATACATATATACATATATACATATATACATATATACATATATACATATATACATATATACATATATACATATATACATATATACATATATACATATATACATATATACATATATACATATATACATATATACATATATACATATATACATATATACATACATACATACATACATACATACATACATACATACATACATATATACATATATACATATATACATATATACATATATACATATATACATATATACATATATACATATATACATATATACATATATACATATATACATATATACATATATACATATATACATATATACATATATACATATATACATATATACATATATACATATATACATATATACATATATACATATATACATATATACATATATACATATACATATACATATACATATATACATATACATATATACATATACACATGAATGATTGGGTAACTGTATTTGGAAATGTTAAATGACTCTGGTATAATTTGGAGTTACAACCTGAATAGAACAGCTGTCCAATGTGAGTGCTGGGTGTTGAACTCAGGTACTGTAGGAGAGCAGCAGGTGCTCTTAATGGCTGAGCCGACTCTCTAGCTCCCTGAATATTTTAAAGACTGATTTTCTTTAGGTTACTCTGTAATTTAAAAAAATTCTTATGAGACATTCTATGTTTTTTACTAGTAATTCAGTTTTTAGATTTTTCTAGTTGAAAAAATTTGCCAGTATAAAAAGTGTTTTAAATTAGTAAAACCAGTTTTGCACACTCATACAATTTAAAATTTATCTAGCAAGCTCAAGCCTAATTCTCCTCCCCAACCTTTACCCTTCAAACATTTTCTTAAAATAATAATAATAAAAGCTCTTTTAAAATCACTGTATTTGCCTTAGTCTTTTAGAGAAAATATTATTGTTGGGGGTCAACAAATATTTGTGGTTGATGATTTCATTTTATAGAGTAAAGGGCATCTCCCGAAGCAAATGTGTATTTAATAAAGCTAAATTTTAAAGTAAGAATGTTAGAATACTAGTGATTATTTGGGAAAGAGGCATATTTCTATACTATAGATGGAATTATAAATTGTTATGATCATTCGAAAAGGCAAGCAGGCTGTCTTTAAGATGCTCAGTGAGCTAGGGCATCAACTTGGCCATTAAGATCACTTGGTGCTCTCCTAGAGCGCCTGAGTTCAGTACCCAGCACCCACACTGGGCAGCTCACGACCTGTAACGCCAACTCTAGGGCTCCAGTGCCTCTGGCCTTGGAGGCCACCTGCATATACTCAGTTTCAGACACACACACCTATACATTTAACTGAAAAATAAATCTTTAAAAAATATTGCTACATATAATATTTTCATATCTAAGAATTTCTTTTAAATGAGTGGTCAAAACATGTGTATAAAAAAATTGCTGATTGGCCAGTGAGATACTTCAGCGATTAAGAGCATGGATTGCCTTTCTAGAGGAGCCTAGTTCATCCATAGTGCACGTATTGGACCTCTCTCTAGCTTCCTCAGGCAACTGCACACATATGCATGTATGTCATGTGTGTGTATATATACAATTAGAAATAAAATAAATCCAAAAAAGACTGCTAAATATGCTCAATAAAGCATTTGTATTATAGCTCAACTTGGGAAATGATATTCATTGAAAAAGGAATGTGATAGACTATTCTACAAGAAATAAATGTTCTGTTTGCAAAATTCCAAGATGGTATTAGGAAATGCTCATCACCTGTTGGTGTGGAAGGACTCTGGCTGTCTTTAGCACCTATCTATGCAGTCTCCTTGCATTTAGTAACAGATGGCTGACTCACATAACTCTGCAAAGACACATTGTCTCCCGTCTGCCTCCAAATGACTATGAGACTAACCTGAGATTAACATTCATTTTAAGATGGTTCCTTTAACTGCTTGTCTGTCCTGTTTCTGTTACTTACTTTGGAGTTGGAAGTTAGACTATACACACACACACACACACACACACACACACACACACACACACACACATTCATGAACCAACTCAGCTCATTTAGAACCTTAGCAGGTGTAGAAGTAAGACCAAAATGACTTGCAATCCTGGGCAACCTTGTAAATGAAGATCATGAGTTTCTACCTAAGGAACAGTACCCCTAAGTTTTGCAGAGAAAAGCCTTGTACAACACTGCAGCTTGAGGTCTTTGTTAACAATATCTTTGCCTGAGTTGCATCTAAACATGAACTGGTGCCACTCATATCCTAAAGGAACAACAGAGACATTGCATTATACCATCCACACTTAAACAGTTATGGAGCAGGTAACAAGGAAACAGATGTTGCAGGGTGGGGTCTGGTCACATTTCTCAAACAATGGCGGTACACTGAGAAAAGCTGTTCCCAGGATAACTTTGAAAGACAACTACCAGCTTACCAGCACTTGGACCTCTGGAGGAAATAGTGAGACAAAATCAAAATGCTGGTTTCTGTTGGCTGTTCCTTGATGCTGTTGGTGAGAAAGATGAATTTTGGCAGGAATTTACCAGTGTGCAAGCAGAAATGGCAGGAAGTACTCTGTGGTAGGGACCTCCCTTGTGTTTGCAACTTCAACCTGAATAGACCAGCAGTCCAGTAATTTAGTCATCATAGAGCTATTTCCACATCATAAACAGAAAGATAATACGTTATCTATGGACCTTCCTCTGGGATCTGTTGTTAATGGAATTAGAAGAGCCAATCAGATGGCAAGCACAGAATTAAACATACTGTTGTCTCACACAAGCCTGTTATTTCACATGGCCTCAAAGTTGCTACTGGAAAGAAAATAATCCAAGTACAGACATGGGTAAATATAGGCATATACAGAAGCTGACGATTTATGTAGACAAGGTTTTGGCTATCCTTACATGTCCATGAAAATGACTAGAAGCAAGTAACCCAGAAAACTGCGAAGAATTTTGAGAGCAGTATGTGATCAAAGAAACCACAAACCTGGTCTGCATAAGCTATAATTTTCTGATCCGTAACGAAGGCCCCAGGAAGACTGGGCAGCCTCAAGGAGGACATGTGCCCCCACTCTCGCTAGCATTGTGGCCACAGAAATTTAGGGCAAGCAGAGTCTCCAAGAGGTCAGCGTTCAAAGCAATTTCTCTCAGATGTGAGAATCACTGTCTACAACCGAAGGAATTTTTCTAACTTGCCTGAGATGTGTCTCAAGTCTTTCCCAGGGAGATTTCAACATTTGTAAGAAACATAACAATTGCCTCCCATTCACCCTAGTCCTAAATGGGGTTTTAATTTCATGTTTGAGTCCTTTACCATGGGCTAAATACTGGGATGGTGTCAGGAAACATGCCCATTGGATAGTACATCCCGGGCCACTAGCCCTGGACACAAGACTTCACATCGTCCAAAAACCTTGGCGTTTCTGTGAAAGGCACATGCAGAAGACGCTTAAGCATCCGCCTTGGGAGCAGAATAAATGTAGTCCTTGTAACCTGGAGGGTACATGGGGGCAGTTGGTGGCTTCAAGCAGAGGCTGATTATCATCTCCAGTACCCATTTTCCTTGTGCCTTTTCTTTTCTTTTCTTTTCTTTTCTCTTCTTTTCTTTTCTTTTCTTTTCTTTTCTTTTCTTTTCTTTTCTTTTCTTTTCTTTTCTTTTCTTTCTTCCTTCCTTCCTTCCTTCCTTCCTTCCTTCCTTCCTTCCTTTCTTTCTTTCTTTCTTTCTTTCTTTCTTTTTTCTTTCTTTCTTTTTCTTTTTTTTTTCTTTTTTTGGTTATTTTTGCTTTTGAACAACTGCTGCAGCACCTGGCTTCCTGCCTCTCCTTGTTTCTCCTCATGAAGTCTGTGGTCAGAGTCACCCTTTGAAAAGGCTTCTCTGATTGTGTAGTTGCCCCATGGACGAGTTCTCTATGGCCTTTAAGGTGAGACTCCTGGCTCCCCACTCTCCAGGACCCAGCTCCAATCTCTGCAGATATTACTCACCTGACCTACAAGCCAGCCAGCACCCGCTGCATTTGATGCACGGCGATTCACCTACACTGAATGACCTTTAAGAATGAATTATGAATAGCCTTGATTTTTAAGAGTAATTTAATAGAAAAACCTAGTAGAGAGTGCAGAATTCCCGAAGTCCTTTAAGCCTAACTCCACTCCCCCTGCTGTCAACATCTTGCATTAGGGTAGCACATTTGTTACAATTGGTAAGCTAACTTTGGTACCCTAATCTTATCATTTCCAGGGGAAAGATGAAGACAGGGTTGCACTATGTGTCTTAGGCTGTCTTCACAGTCATCAACTTTCATTGAATAGTTTGACTTTCTGAAATATCTCCTATTTGGAATCCTATAGCATGCAACCTCCCATAGGTTTCTTTCGCTTAGAGTAATGTGCAAACAAGGGCAGCTGTGTGTCAACTTATAAATTGATAGCTTGTTTTTTTTTTAATCATAGGATAATATCAGTACATGGACAGACCATGGTAGGTTTATTACCTTATTGATAGATGTGTTGATTTCCATTAGTTTTGATTATGAGTAAAGCTGCTGTAATATCAAGAACAGGATTTTGTATAAGCATGTTTCTAACCACTGATTTTTTAAAAATTTTTATGTGTGTATGTGCTTGTGTGAATGGGTAAATGTGTGTGAAAATGGAAATGGGGTCCCGAAGGTCAAGAGCTAGTGGCTTTTTCCCGCCTCTCACCACCTTATTTTTTTGAGACAGGCTCTCTCACTGAGTGAACACTGGCAGATTCAGTACATTAACTGGGCAGCAAACCACAGGGTCCTGTCTCTGCCTTCCAGTGCTGGGGTTGCAGATATGCTGTGCTGTGCCTGGCATTTTGTGTGAATGATGTGGGCCTGAACTCATGTTCTCAGATTTGGAGAGGTCATGAGAGCAGGAAGGTGATCATGATAGGAGAGGAAAGAGATTTTTAAAGATGTTAGGGGGAAGGAGAGGGAGAGAGGGAGAGAGAGGGAGAGGGAGAGGGAGAGGGAAGGAGAGGAGGAGAGGGAGAGACAGAGGAAGAGGGAAGGGGACGGGGGGTGGGGGGAAAGGGAAAGGGAGGGAAGGTGAGGAAGGGAGGGAGAGGGAGGGAGAGAAAGAGACAGAGAGAGGGATGAAATTCAGGTGACATAAGAACAGAAGAAGGGGCTATCTGTGGGGTGGGGCTGCAGGAGGGAAGCGGAGCAGGCAGGGAAGGGCAATGGTGGAGGTGGGTAAAGATGATAATGGCATGCATGAAAATGCTAGGATGGAGCCCATCGCTTTGTATGCTAACTTTAAAACTTACTTTACAGGGGAAAAAAGGCCTTGTCTCTCAGGACAGTGACATGAGGGAGGGAGGTAGCGTTTCATCATGTAAGTAAGGGTGACCTGTAGAGTGCACAGTGCTCTCTAATCAGTACTCTCTGAGAATTACCATCGATTATGCACCAAATGAGGTGCAAAATGTTTCAAAAGCGTTGACTCATTTAATGCTCACGGCACCACAAAGGGCGGACACAAAAGAAATCTAGACTCTGTGCAGAGGGTAGGGGAAGGAGGGGTAAATCTGAGCTGTGAGCCTCCAGGACACTGCCAGGAGCCACTCGACTTTCAGGACAGAGCAGTAACTTTCAGGGCTGGAGAGATGAATCTGCAGTTACAAGTGTGACTATTCTTCTGGAGGGCCCAGGTTCGGGTCCCAGCACCCCACATATGGCTCACAATCACTTATAACTCCAGTTTCAGGGATCTAGTGCCCTCTTCCAGCTTTGTGGTCACCAGGCATCTGTATGGTACAGGCAAAACTCAATACATATAGATTAAAAATAAATATATCTTTAAAAAGACTAACTATTTTTGTTTTTATTTGTGATGCTTTCTCAAGTATCAGAACATTTGTAGGTGACCTAAAGACATTGTTTTATTGAAAAATTTCAGCTTATTTTAAGTTTATCATACAAAGCACCTGGGTTTAATATGACCCTATCTTTTTAATGACATTTTACATATTCTTTGAAAATTTCATACATTGATAGAATTGTATGCAATTTTTATATATTTGTACAACACTATGTAAATATGCTATTTATTTTTAATATCTATCCATCGTTACCTCCTTCCTACTCACCCTAGTGATCCCCACTTTTCTCCTCTGAACTTCATGGACTTTAATGTTCACAACTGCACCGTGGGTAGACACCAGTTAGCACCAGTATTCATTTCCACACGCAACAGTAGATGCTAATGAAAGCACAAACAGTGCATGAGTCACTATTAAGGAGAATTGCATTGCCCTGGCCCAGAGGCCAAGTTCATCCATATACCTGAAAACACTGCCCTTTCCTTGCCGTTAACTTGTTCTGCTCGCTGCACCTTCCTGGAGTAAGCCATACCCTGCACGATCCCAGTTACACAGGGACAGCACGGGCAGTTATCACTGTCACTGGACCACACCTTCTACGTGGAGGAACTCTGGCAGCCCCCTATGCTGCCACAGTATAAATAAGGACCAGCAGGACTGCTAAACAGTGACTGGGGGTCGCCTAGTAGAGTGCTGCTCTTCTGGTCTGAGATGCAGAAAAGCCAACGAAATGCACCACCGTCTTCATTTGTAAGCAACCTTATCAAGACATTGGCCTTGCCAAGCAAACACAAAAGAGCACACACCCAGTATCTATCTGCTTAGGGGAGAGGAGGAGAAGCATATTTACACTCCGATTGTGTCCTTTCTCCAGGAACAGACGCACAGGCAGGCATGCATGGCTGTCACCCTGCATGGCATGTGTGCACCATGCTGGCAGGTTTTCTATCTGTCCCTGGACATCTATCTATAAATCCATCCTGTCACCCGATAAAGAAGCGGCATCTTCATTTCTCTGGCATCTTTCTGCCTTCACATCCCAGCCATGATTTGTACTGGGATCACTATGGATTTTTCAGTCTTGCAGAAGCTTGAATAATGGGTTTTAAGGCAGACAGCATAGTGGAGAGGTGACAGTTTAGAGATAGTATAGTCCTTTAACAGGACTTCAAAATTCTTGGGAGCCATGTGTCATTGGGGGAAGCTATGTAACGCTTATGAGTCCATTTCCTGACGTTAGATGAAACGTCAGAGAAATGGTGTTTACACAAGGGGATCATTATGGGGATTAGAGTTAATGACGGGGGACCATCAGTGGGATGATCTTCAAAAGCATTCACCCCGAACAATGAAAAGTAGGTGACTGCATGACGTGTCACTGGACAGAGTGCACGTAGCAGGGCAGGGACCATCTCTTCCCAGGTAAAAGCTAATCATCAACAGTGTTGGGAATTTTCTTTCTACAGTTAAAAATGAGGTGTTTACTGCAGGGGTTGATCGATTGCTAGCAATGCATACCAGGTTCCCGAGGCGGAACACCCAGTAATGAGAGCATTCTCTTGTCCTCACAGAGTAAGGCTGCTTCTAGTTAAGAAGGTCTTCTGCTGTGGTGGAGGCACGCAGCTCAGGTTTACACCGCCACACTATTTTATGTATTGGCTTAAGTTATTTTCCCACCCACCCCTTGTAATGTTGATAGCCTTGAATGATTCCGTGCATATAAACCATTCTGTCCCTCCTTTGGCATGTAATGAAAAGTGCTTTTCCATAAGTGTTTATTACAGCATGTTGTACATTAAAGTGTGCTTGCCACCCTCATTTTCTATGGTCAAACCTTTACCCACACGACACAGTCTTTAGCGAAAAGGCATTTTCCCTGTTCCAATTACGTTTTAAAGTTTACAGAGTGATGAGCGTCCTTGTGAATTTTTTTTTTCCCGAGACAGGGTTTCTCTGTGTAGCCCTGGCTGTCCTGGAACTCACTCTGTAGACCAGGCTGGCCTCGAACTCAGAAATCCACCTGCCTCTGCCTTCTGAGTGTTGGGATTAAAGGCATGAGCCACCACCGCCGGCTCCTTGTGGCATTTTCATCCACATAAAATTATCCTTTGTTCTTAACTGCCCCATCCTATGTACCCTGCTCTCCTTTTGCTGGTCTTGCCCTCCTGAGCACACGTCTCTTCGCTCCTCTCTTTAATTTCCATGCCACCTGAGTTTTGCTTTCTATCTCCTTCTAAGACCTTTAACATCTTTCCTCTCCTCTCAGGATGGATCCCCTTTTCTGACCTTTCTATATACAGAAAGTTAGATCTAGGTCCTTCTCACGAAAGAAAACACACAGTGACACACGGTGACAGCCTTTCTGAGTTGGAGTCAGTTTGAGAGATACAATGAGCTTCAGTTGCGGCCATTTTCCTGCAAATGTCAAGATTTCATTTTTTTCTTTGAGGCAGAATAAGATTCTGTTTTATGTAAGTATCTCATTTTCTGAATCCATCATGAGTTCTTGGGCATCTCTGCTAGTTCTGTTTCCTAGCTACGGAGAAGAGACCTGCAGTGAACATGGATATGCATGCTATCTCTGTGGTATATTGACCCTGGGGTTCTTTGCATGTATACACAGGGGTGGTCACCCCTCTTTTTGGTTCTCTGAAGGCCCTCCATACTGACTTCCATAGTGTCTGCATCAGCTTCCATTCCCACCAACTGTCTGTCACCCTGTTCCTTTCCCATATCCCCACCAGCACTCTTTACCTTTCTCCTGATCTTAACTGGAAAAAGATAGATTTTCAAAGTCATTTTCATTTGTAATCATTTCACTTGATGCCTAAGGATGTTGAATATTTTTCAAACACCTACTGGCCATTTGTGAACTGCCTATTCTGTTCATTTATTAACTGGGTGACTTACTCTTTCTTTCTCCCTTCCCTCCCCTTCCCCTCCCTTCCCCTTCCCCTCCCCCTTCCCCTCCCCCTCCCCTCCCCTCTCCTCCCCCTCCCCTCCCCCTCCCCCTCCATCCCTCTCTCCCTCTCTCTCTCTCTCTCTCTCTCTTTCTTTCTTTCTTTCTTCCTTTCTTCCTCCTTTTGTTTCTTTTTGGTCTAATTCTCTAACACACTGGTTCTCAACCTTCTTAACACTGACTCTTTAATACAGTTCCTCATGTTGTGGTAACCTCCCAACCATAAATTATTTTCTTGCTACTTCATAGCTGTAATGTTGTTACTGTTATGAATCATAATGTAAATATCTGATATGCAGGATATCTGATATGTGACCCCCCCCCCACAAAGGAGTCATATATTTTCTAATATATAGCTTTCAAAGATGTTTCCACATTCTGTAGGCTGGGAAATAGGACTTTTAAGGAGATAATAATTAAGGTTAAATGAGGTCTTAAGAATAGGACTATAATCCGAAAGGAGCACTGTTTTTATTACAAGAGAAAAATACGTTCAGAATGTGTACACAGAGAAATAGCCATGCATGGTCACGAGTAAGAGAGATATCTTACTATAGATAGCAGCCCTATTGGAACACTGGTCTTGAACTTCTAGCCATGTGAGGAAATTGGTGCTTAAACCCTGCAGCACATGGTATTGCTGGTGCTGCTACCACCATTAGTTGTAGTCTATTTTTAATGGCACCCTTAGCACACAACTGTGCAGATACTGAGTGGGCAGCTGAAGGGAGTGGTTAGGGTTACGGCAGATGAGGTTAATACCGTAGGAAGCACTGTTTAGCTGTGGGAAACCCAGCAGTGTAGCTTGTTACCCTTGCTTCCCAATTAGATGAGTCAAGGATGCTCTTTCCTACGTTCCTACGTTTAAAAACAAAAGACCCAGCGAGTCTCCCGAATCTCCAGGATAGCTTTAAGAGTGGAATGCGTGTTATTAGGAAAGCGTGTCATAGTCTTGTGATTGTGCCTAACAGAATGAAACTGTGCATAAGGTTTCTCCTCAGCGGCTCCACTCCTCAGCCTTGCCTTAGATGCTCCTGGTTTAGACTACCATGAGCTGCAGGGTGGGAACACGCTGAAGAAGGCACTCACACGCCCACCTTGAAACTGCACCAAAAGAATAAACTTCTCAAATGTGGTCCTTAGTCTTCTCATCAATAATTTTAGCCTCTGCTCTGTCAGACTCAATTGGTCTGGTTGTAAGTATAGCTTTGCAGGAAAGCTAGTTCTGCTTCAAGCAGCAATAAATCATTGATGAGCGCAGGGGAACTCAGATTTTTTTCCCAGAGTCTGGTCTCAAATCATCTCCTACCCAGGCCCCCGAATGGGCATATTTTAGCTGGCTGCTGAAATGCAGGAACATCAGAAAGTCAATTGGCCTCTGACCAGCACCCACCGATGCAATCTCTGCCTCTAACGACTTTCATTTGAAGTTGAAGAAGAAAATAGACGTAAACAGAAAATACAATAACATGAAGATTGGCCATGCAAGAGAATTCTTGCTCAACTGTCTTCAATAGTTCAGTTTTCCTTCGCCACATGCCCACCACTCAGGGCAGGCACACTCTCGATTGCAACTTCTCTGGGTTCAGTGCTCCCAGCTTGCCACCGCTTGCTTACTGGAGCAGAAGACGATTTAAGAGGCAGAGATGTTGCCTCTGTTAGACAAAGGGATATGCATATTACATGAGGATTGCTCAGACTGTGGGTCATCACTACTGAATTCCAAACCCCAGAATGGCTCTCTGCTGCTTAGTTTAGCCTCTGTCACTTCCATTAAGAGTTATGAGCTTAGAGAGAACAGTGTGTGTTGGTGTTTGTGTGTGCGTATGTGTGTGTTGGTTATGCATATATATATATATATATATATATATATATATATATATATATACACATATGTGTGTGTTGGTTATGCATATATGTGTGTGTTGGTTATGTATGTGTGTGTATATATATATATATATATACACACATATACATATATATACATATACATATACATATATATATATATATATGTGTGTGTGTGTGTGTTGTTGGTTATGCACATATATATGTGTGTGTGTGTGTGTTTGTGTTGGTTAAGCATATATATGTGTGTGTGCATGTGTGTGTAGGTTATGCATATATACATGTGTGTGCATGTGTGTGTTGGTTATGCAAATATATATATGTATATATATATGTGTATATATATATGTATATATATATATATGTATATACACACATACACACACACACACACACACACACACACACACACACACCTGGGTATGTACATGTTGAGGCCAAAAGTTGAACCTGGGTGTCTTCCTGTATGGCTCTCCACCTTATTTTTTTGAGAAGCAATCTCTGATGGAACCTACAGTCTGGACTGTCTGGACCATGAGCCCTCAGGATCTTCCTGTCTTGGCCTCACAGCTCTAAGACTCCAAGTGCACACCCTGTGCCTGGCCTTTTATACGTGGATGCTGAAGATTCAACCTCAGGTCCTTTTGCTTGTTTAGCAAGCCATCTCTTCATCTCAGACAGACTAGTGGGCATGAAAACTAAGTCCCATGAAAATCAGCACGGGAAGGAAAGGAGGGCAATGATGTCCAGCCTGACTCCAAGGTTTAGGGATATACGTATGCCTAAAGAGGCATATGGCTACCACAGTGAGATTGTATTAGAAAACAGTCGTAACAAATCTGCTAAATTGCAAGGCTGTTGGGCTGGTGGATAAGCTAAACTGCTAGAAAGAATCAGTTACTTCTTTTGACACACCCCTGCATTTGAAAGATTTGGATGGAGAAGTCCTGTGTAAATGACTAGCCTGCAGGACAGGAAAGTTGGAAACTCTCTGGGCCCCTGCTCAGTACAGTAGGTGCTCAATATTATACGCCAGAAGATAACTACTTTTGTCCTGAGGACTGTCGATTTAGGATACAACCACCTTTTCTATTCCGTTTCTAGACCCCCCACCTGATAGATCATCTGTCAATCATGAAAGACAATTCAAATATCTGTCCAATGAGTCCCTCTGGCCTTGGCCATTGACATAGTAGAAACAGCTCCTAAGACTGTGTAAAACTTAGACTTAGGTCTGACCTCTGTTAAACACTATCTGGGATGACAAAATAGCCCAAGGTTTACAATATTTATTTCTGAATCAGTAGATGAGGACATGTCTTTTTCTGTCATGCTCATGAACTTATGAGAAGAAAAACCAAACCACGTGTTTAATCACTCTGTGGTTACTTTGGGCGGTGGCCTGGACAGGGGTGCAGATCATCTGAGTGTAGCTTCTATCCATCATCAGTGCAAAATCAGACTGGGGCACAAGACAGTGCAGTGCCCGTGCTTCCCGTGTGTGCACTAGCAAACGGCAGGTTTTGAGTCAAGTTACATTCTTTTCCCTTCTAGTCAAGACTACATTTCCCAGCCTTCCTTGCTGTCAGAGATAGCTATCTGGGTAAATTCCACAGTGGACTGCAGATGCAGGTGATGATTCACACTTCTGGGATTGGCTCTACGCTTTCCTTGGCTCATCATCTGTTCTCAGTTTACAGAGCTCCAAAGACTGAGTAAAGTTTCCCTGACACTCCTCATTCAGAGAAATAAGCTGCAATTTAGGTTGCTAACTGGTTGGGTCTAAAGGATATAAGTATTAGTGCCTAAATAACTTGATGCTTAAAAATAAAAGACAAGCTTTGTTGTGAGATTGTGACTCTAGGAGAAGCCACATTCATGAAGTCTCATAAGCATGGCTATCCAGACAAGACCCCCTCCCCTGCACCCCCCCCCCCAAGAAAAGACAACACTGGTAGACACATTAACATGGACAGGGGAAATCTCATTGATCTAAAATCCTAGACAAAGATCTATAAGCATCTAAGGAAAGCTAAGAATAGGAGAAATAGTCTTCCCCAGAGAAAATCCCATAAATTATCTACTCAATATCAAGTAGTCAGCCCTCACATGTACATACAAGTGATGTTATGCAGATTACGAGGATTGTATTTATACAGTTAAGAATATATACTTAGATATAGTGATATGTATATGATTTTATTTATATATTTATTATATATAATTATATATAATACATATAATTAAGAAAAAGAGGCCATGAATTTGAGAGAGCACAAGGAAAGGCTTAAGGCTGAAGGGGGGAAAGGGAAGAGAGAAGGTGATGTAATTATATTTTAATTGCAGAAAGAAAAAAAGAAAAAAAAGAGGAAAGTAGAACATTAGAATTGGACTTAAATTCCACTCAGCAGAAGGGAAATCGTGTAAGGCACTAGAAACCCATCAGCCTCCCTGGGCTAGTGAAGTCATGGACCTTAGAAAAGAATTTACTACCACCACTTTGCTAGACCAGCAAAATTCCTTTCTATATTCTAAATCTTATTCTTATATCCACAGGCAAGTTTAACTACCACCTCTCACCATAGAAGCTTTTCTTAACAGAAAATGAAGACAGGAACCCACAGCTGGGCACAGTGCAGAGATCAAGGGGTCATGGAGAGCTCAGCTCCAGGGGATGGACCTGCACCACAAACAACTCTTGCATCTATGGCTGGGGTGCCTGGGGGAAGAGTGGGGAGAAAGACTCTAAGAGCCGGATACCGGAAGTCTGCTGCAGAACGGAAGTCTGCTGCGGAATGGTCTCTCCTAGAAACGCGGTCATAGACAAGACTGGAGCAACAGCTGGGACAACAGCAACATCAATGCGGTGCTAAAGCAAAAGGGCTTCTACACAGAGAACTACAGGCAATGGCTGACTGTGGAAGGAGATTAGCCTCTCCCAGGGCGAGGCCCTCTATTGGTTGTCCAATGCGGAGTGGCCAGCCTTGAAAACATACACATATAAGCAACAAAAATGGACTCAGGAGGTTGTATTTACATATATTTGAGAGAGAGAGAGAGAGAGAGAGAGAGAGCGCACACACACACACACACACACACACACACAAAGGAAAAGGCTATCAATTCTACAGTGGGGGCTCAAGGGAGGGTAACTGGGAGGGGCCAGAGGGAGAAAAAGGGTTAAAGGGATATAATTCTATTTTAGTTAAAAACATGCCAGCTGGTAGTAGCACATGCCTTTAATCCCAGCTCCAGCTCTTGGGAAGGAGAGGCAGGAGGATCTCCGTGAATTTAAGGCCAGCCTGGTCTACAGGGTTAGCTCGAGGACAGTCAGTGCTACACAGAAAAACCCTGTCTGAGAGGAATCTCTCTCTCTCTCTCTCTCTCCCTCTCTCTCTCCCTCCCTCCCTCCCTCTCTCTTTTCATATATGTGCATGTGTGTATGTGTGTGTGTCTGACCAAAAGTACTTGACAATTAAAAGCATATTTGTATTTCATTTTAGACAAACTATAATGACTTCCTAATGGGCTCTGTATGCCTCTTTAAGCACGCATACATCCTTAAACTAGGGAATCACTTTGGATACAACTACCTCCTTTCCTGGTTCACACTGATTTTCATGTGACACTTACCGTTTTATCACAGTAATAGTTGAAAACTCCGATTCAAAATGATATAGCATTATTAAAATTAATGTAGCACGATTTATTGGTGAAACAGCAAATCCACCCTGAGCTAGTAGTCATTTTGTGGGGTCTGGCAAGATGTTCATATTGCTAGGTTTCCCATAAAATTCAGAATATCTTGTGACACTCTTTGAAGTCAATGTAGCACCCCAGGGGTTGGTGCACAGTTTCGAAACTGTGGCCCACTCAATTTTCTTCATTCAGCAGCTGAATGGGAAGAGCACTGGGGATATAAGGACGGTGAAGGGTCAGATGGAGTCTGGGACGCTGAGTCTCCATGGGAGAAGCGTCCAGAGTGCTTAGCAAGTAGTGCCTGCTCTGGTGTTAAGTTGTCCTTTGGGGGATTTTTTATGACAGCTGGTCTATCATGACACATACACTATCCAGACTTGTGGGGTATTGTTGGGGCTGCTTTTGTAACCCCAAGCCATCCTACACATTGAATGTCTGGCATGACGTGTTAGCATGGGCTAACTCAGTCTCTAGCCTTGGTGACGTGTGTGTGTGTGTGTGTGTGTGTGTGTGTGTGTTTGTACTTACACATATAACACCACAGGGAAGCAGCACAGGCAGCCCTAGGACAGGAATGTTTTTCCCTTGCAGATAGCAGTTCCTGAGTCAATGTAGCATTTGTAAAGTGAGCAAGAGTGACCTCATGGCAAACCAAAGCGCAAATGCTCTTGGGGGTTTAGTTGACACTTCTGTTGCAACAGAATAACACACTGTCTAGAGAACAATGCACGCTCACCCTCGCATCCGCATGGGGCATGGAGATACACTGAGCACCCAAAGACAAAGTCAGTTCCCCAGGAAGCTACAATGTAGCCAACAGAACACCAGCCCCTTTCCCTGAAGGACCAGCAGAGTTTGGAGGTAGGGAAAGACTGCTTGAAGTGGGCGTGGAGGGTTTCCCTGCTGGGGCCTTAGGCGATGTTTCTTTTAAAGTAGGTCACATCTTCAATTTAGGTTTTGTTTCTTGACCTACCTAGAGGAAATACCAGTGCAAAGCCAGTGGCCCTTTCTGGGACTGTTTCCATTTCAGTACAGCTTTATCTGCAGCAATCCCGAGTGTGTTCCCCATCTCCCTTACTCTCGGGAATCAGAGGCTGATGGAGGAAACCACTTCTGTCTCTTAGTTTGCTCTCTGTTGTGCTCAGTGCCAAGAAGGGCTGATAAAATCCTGTGTGAATGTGCTGTTACCGTGAACACAGCCATGTCAAGGACTCCAAAGCCCAAGATCTTCGGGAACAGTAAGGCCTCCCCTACCTCAGGCTCAGGGAAATTACAAAACCTTCACCTGGTCAACATGAAGATGTTGACAGTGCGGGCAGAAAGTGCAGACTGCAGCTCCTTTCCCCAGATGTTTACAGCCTGTGACTGCTCCCTGGGAGAGGTCTCCTACTGAGATTAGCTAAGCCTATCTCCTCCCTCAGCTGTATACAATAAGCCCCTGACCTCTCTCTATTGAGCTGTAATAACCACACAGAGTTTGTGGGCTGCAGGTGCATCTCCATCAGAGCCCATGCTCCACAGGACCGTAGTTTTTTCATACATGAATCTGTGTTTCTGTCCTTGCTTCTTCCCCTGGTCACTCCAGTCAGCTCAACCCCAAAGCTGTACAGTCACAGCAGTGACCAGAAGCAACCTGGGGATGAAAAGGTTTATTTGGCTTACAGATTTCAGTCCATCACGGAGGGAAGATAAGGCTGAGGTTCAAGGCAGGAACCTGGAGGCAGGAACCGAAAAGGAGATCAACCATGAAGGAATGCTGCTGGCTGGCTTACTGCCCTGGCTTGCTCAGCTAACTTCCTTCTATAATCTAGGGATGACACAGCCCAGAGTGGACTGGATCTTCCCACATCAATTAGCAAGCAAGAAATGTCCACAGGCCAGTTGGATGGAGACAATTTCTCAATTGAGATTTCCTCTGCTCAATTATTTCTAGGTGTGCGTCAGGTGGACAAAACCTAGCCAGCGTGTCTTCTCATGCACAGTCAAATGTGCTCACGCCACTGCAGCCTGCCGGCTCACGTCTCCACTGCACCTTGATGATTTACACAAGGTCCAGGATTCTTTGTCACTGCTTGTGCGGCCCCCTTTCACATGACTGGGAACTTTCTAACATGCTGCTTACTAAAGGTGAGGGAACCGGTGCAATTTCCTTGGCCCCATGGCTTTGGAAGCTGTCTACAGAGCATGTGGTTCCCTGGACAATGTTTTGGGAAGCCTACCAGCCGTGGATCACTCGTGCCTTTGAGATCTCTTTCTATTGTGAGTTTCTCCAAAGAGGAACCTCTATTCTAATTTGTGACTCTCTCTCTCTCTCTCTCTCTCTCTCTCTCTCTCTCTCTCTCTGTGTGTGTGTGTGTGTGTGTGTGTGACATAATCAAATGTAAGAACACAGTGGTATAAGTTTTACTTTCCTTGCCATTGAATCATGCTAAAAGGTGGCCATTGATAAAGTGGGCATTTGATATTGAGAATGACCCGTTTGAATGGTAAACACCTAGGTATACTCGATGCTCCAGTTTCATCCCATTACTGTGACAAATACCATGACCAAAAACAACTCAGGAGAGGGGAGGGTTTATTTCAGGATTTACAGTCCATCATTGAGGGGAGTCATGGTGGAAACTGAAGCAGAGTCTTGTTTGATGGCCCACCCAGCATTCCCTCCAACCAAGAACCTCACTTACAGCCAAGGGAATATCTAGAAACCATAGAGGAATGCTGCTTGTTAGCTGTCTCATCAGCTCATCTGAAGTTAGCTTTTATTATGTCTAGCATAATTATTTATTAGGTCTAGCACCACCTACCCAGTGATGGTACTGCTCACAGTGGCCTGGGCCCTGCTACATCAATTAAAGATCGAGACAATCTCACACAGATGTGACCATGGGCCAGCCTAATCTATAGTCTCTCTCAGAGGATGACCATGGGCCAGCCTGATCTACAGTCTCTCGCAGAGGACTCTAAGCTCTGTCAAATTGGCAGTCAGAACTAAGTAGGACAGTAGGTAACATCTGTCACGTGACCCCCAGGTATATCAGAAGGTGGAACATGGTTGTGGTTGTGCCCTGCACGTTGGCAGTTTTCTCATACAGTTTTTAGGTCCCCATTCAGAGCAGGTAGAGAAGAACAACTTCCTCCTTCACTAATGAGCTCTGCAGAATTTTTGGCTCTCATGACCTCCACTCTCTGGTGTCTTACTATACTATGCTATAATTCTGGTAAAATGTCTCTGCAGAAGTCCCAGCTGCTGGTTCATTGACCTTATAATGGAAATTAAGCTTCATTGTCTGATGGAACCCAATGTTGTCACGCATGCCCTTGAAAACAGAGGTCGTCTTAGCTCAGTGCAGAAGTCAAAAAGACTGGAAGCATGAAAAAACCTTGACACATCGTTCCTGACTGATGGCAAAGGAATGGGAGTGCATGCAGAGAAGCAAATAAACGCTACCAGCAACCAGCAAGCTCAGGAGAGGACTGTGACCCCAGAATGTGGAAAGGATGGCTGTACCGGACACTTTTATTTCAGATATGGGAGACCTTGAGCAGAGGATTCAACCGGGAGGCGTGGAACTTCTAACCTACAGAAACAGCGGGCGGATAGGCCGGTGTGGTTTTAGTGTTAGTAATTTATTGAAGCAGAAGGAGGAAATGAATATTTGTCTTGAAGTTTATATGGAGTCAGGGATTACAATCGAATATTAAAGGTCTATTTTTCCCCACAGCTTGGTGAGGGCATTGATGAATTTGGGTATGAATCAGAGCAGAAATTTCCGTGTTGGTCAATGGTGTACAATGATGTATATTTGTGTTTCTTTTTGAAGGCTCAGTGGGCATGTATTAATCACCTACAGTGTACTTTATGGTACACTAAATTCATTAAAATATATATTATATTATACATATATATCATATATCCATTTTACCTCTCCATATTTCTGTCTCCTACTTCTTCCCTCCTCCCCACTCCGCATGTGTGTGTGTGTGTGTGTGGTCTATTTGTCTGCATGTAGAAGTCAGAAGATAATTTGTTGCAGACAGTTTTCTCCTTCTCCCATGTGTGCTCTGGGAATCAAACTCAGGTCGTCAGGCTTGGCAGCAAGCATCCTATCCACTGAGCCCTTTCAGTAATCCTAAATATGTCTTATCATTTCTATCATGAATGCCATAATCACCCTGGAGTAATAACAATTTACTATTTAGCCAACAACTATGTCTGTACATTGGCCTACATAGTAGATAACAGTCACAAAGATCAATATAAGTTTGTAGAAAGTAAAATGCAGGATTATTATTTTATTATTGTTATTATTATTAATTTTTGAGACAGAGTTTTGCACTGTAGTCTAGGCTGTCTTCATGACCATCATTAACTTAAAGTCACAGAAAAGAATAAGGAGTATGGCCTTGTTACAATAGGTGTGGCCCTACTAGAGGAATTGTGTCACTGAGAGGGTGCTTAGAGGTTTCAAAAGCTGACACCAGGCCCAGGCTTTCTCTTGCTGCCTGCAGATCAGGATGTCACCAGCACCATACCTACGTGTTTCTATAACCCCTGCCACAATGATAATGGACGAAGCTTCTAAAACTGTAAACAAGTCCCCAATGAAATGCTTTCTCTTATACGAGTTGCCCGGGTCATGGTGTTTCCTCACAGCAATAGAACAGTGACTAAAACAGCTGGGATTATTATTTTGGGTTAACAGTATAGTTTCAGATGAAATATTCTAAGATTCTGAAGCTTGTTTGAAGACCTGGATTTCTGTCAACAACCAGAATCTAAAACAAACAAACAAACAACAACAAAACCCTCAAAATTCTAACTTTCATTTGCTGACCTCCCCAACTGTTATTTCTATGGAAACATCAGATCTCAAGTGCCTCAAAAGCATCTCGTGATGGCGGATCCTTCTCATGTTTTAATCTAGTTAACACCCATGGCTGAAAGAGGAGGAAACCTGGCACCTGAGACTGGAAGGGAAGCCTTTTGTTGACCAACAATGAGAACCATTGCTTCTAATCAACATCTCAATTTAGGTAAAACCAAGAGGAAAAGGTGTTTTTGAATTATCATGGAGACAAATGACAATACTGGTCACCTTTGCTTATTCATTATTATAAATACTAAAGACCACTTTATATGCTCCAGGCAATAGATTCCACAAGAGCCATTTAAAAGTAGAAGGTTATCACTGGCCAAGGAAATCAAGGAGAGCTTCCAGGAGTAGGGGAGAGAGAGGGTTCCCTATCAACTGTTGATGACTGTCACCAAGGATCACATATATAAAGGAGGACCCAGCCCCACCATGGCTGCTTCTTTTCTCTAGACTCTCTAGGGTCTAGAATTTTCTCCCTCTCAAGCCACCATAGGAGGGCCAATATACAATCTGTCTAGCAGGCTTTCAAGGCTGACTTTCTCTTAAAAAGACTTGTAAACAAATACTGTGTCATTATAAGATCATCACGACCTCTTGGGTGGGCTTTGGCTTTCTGCCCGGATTTTGGAGTTTATGAGGAACATCAGTGCAATGACACCACACTGTGGTCTATTGGTTCACGAGGCTGAGGTTGTGAAAGCCTCCGTGATACCCATCTGTCAGCGCCAACTCTGGGGCACCTACTGTGTGCAGAACATGGAGCAGTATGGGAGCGTCAGAGCAAAAAGAAGGCACAGCTTCTGGTCTTGAGGAGCTTTTAATATACTGGAGCAGCAAGGAGCATGGCACGGAGCAGAGTTAAACGGTACAGGGAACAGACGAACAACACAAAACACCAAAGCAAACTCCCAGGGCACCACCGTTTTCCTGGCTCGTTAGCTATGTCTGGTTTTCATGGTTAGGTCAATGGAGTTAGATGGAGATCAATGGAAATGTAGAGATTTAGGGGAAGGAGAAAAACAAGAGAGAGTCAGAGGAATAGGAAGAGGAACGGGAAAAGATGGAGCAAGGAGGCCAATGAGAAGGAAGGGGAGCCATACTGAATCATATAGGCGTCGGGAGACCTTAGAGTTGGGAACAAGAGACAAAAAGGAATGGAAACCGCTTAAGTATTAGGGAGTAAGTCAAATTTTCCATCAGATTCTCCATGGTCCTCTTAAGTCTATAAATGGTGCAGAACCCCTATAAGAAAAGACAGGTTAATAAGAAAAACACAGGCAAGCTCGTTAAGTCACCCAACATGAGTAATGAGAGAGAGAAAGCTCTGTAACTCGAGGCAGTTACTCTGATTTAGATAACGTACGAAACAATAAAATGTAAGGAGGCGAAGAGCAGCAGGTTAAGGCTTCTGGAGGTGGGAACCCATGGCAGAGTAAATCTATGGAGCAGGCCAATGGAGCGAGGATGGCTCCTTTACTTTTCTGCTCTCATCTTTGAGCTGCGAAGTGAAGGAAGGTTTGCCTGCTGTTTTAGGTAGAAAGCACACAGTAGGGTTAAAAGGTATGTGCTATGTGATACTGCTAATTTCAAGAGCAAAATGTTTATGTCATCAAGGCACACTTGGGAGTGACAGTTTTTGGTTTCTTTCAGAGCAGTATGTGGTAACAGCCCTGTGCTTAGCCCTGGGAATGCAGCCAACTTGGTGTCATGGGGCAGGGACTCTGTGGAGGACAGAATCCCGGCAGTTTGCTTGAGAGTGTTTGTTTCTGTTTGTTTAAGGTCATTAGCATTGCTATATATTACGGTTTCTGATTTTGTGGTTTTAGAGGATTTCTGTGTATGCCAATGTGTGTGCCTCTATGTCTCCACGTGTTTCTTGTGCCTTCTCTTTGGCTCTTTGTTTTCCTGGTCATTGTTTTGTTTTGTCCCATTCTATTTCTTATTTTTTATTCTTGGTTGTCTACCTGTTTTCTAATGAGAGAGAGAGAGAGAGAGAGAGAGAGAGAGAGAGAGAGAGAGGGAGAGAAGAGGAGAGGAGAGAGAGAAGAAGAGAGGAGTGAGAGAGAAGAGGAGAGGAGAGAGGGGGGAGGATGTGGACTTGTGTGGGTAGGGAGGATCTGGGAGGAATTGGAGGAGGGGGAACCATAATCAGAATATATGGTATGAAAAATATCTATTTTCAATGTAAAAAATTAACATTTCTAAAGTTCTAAGAAAAATCTAAGTAAAATAGAATGGAGTCAAAAATTAAAACAAAAGAAAGGATCCGCCTTCCTTTGACACTCGGGGACCAGAAGAGGGAGTATATCCACACCTCCAGGGAGGAACATCTGTGCTCCAGAGGATGGCCAGCAAATGCTCTGCCTCTTTACATATTGCCAACACTGGACCAGACTCTTGTCAGGATTCAGCAGGACAAAGAGGATCCATTTTCCTTTTCTAGGTAGTTTGCTTCTTCAGAAGTCTGACTGACTCTGATGAGCCAGCTGGTTGCTAGCATAAGTCAGATGAACTGGCAAGTCTACCTCCCTGTCATGAGGTCAAACGCTGACTGTTGTCCCTGGTAGAACTCCGGAGGCAATTGCTTTCATAGCTGTTGTCACAGAACGGAGGTTCAAAGGACCTTGTTAAGCAAAAGAGGCCTTTTGTACTTCAAAGAGCCTGTGCAGCCAGGATGCAGATGAAAAGCATAACAATTAATTTTGAAATTTCCCTTTAATTCTGATGGATTTCCTAAGCAAGTGGTCCTGATTCCAACAGCTGCTGGGCAAGTGGTATGTACCTGGGTAGATCAACCCCCTGGCTACCTCTGGAGCAGTAAATAATATGTCTCAGTTAGTACAGCAAAGACTCCCGCTTTCAAGAGGCAGAGTACTGGGCACAACGTGTACACCACTGAAAAGTATTCAAATAAAATGCAGGACTCCTTCAAAAACTGCAATAAACCCTGCAACAGGCCAGTGCCTTCCCATTCACAGTTGTCTGTTGAGTTGGAGGGAAGAAAACAAGAAATAAATTCGAAACCAGCCTAATGCAACAAAACAAAACAAACAGCTCAAGGTGTCTAGTACTGTTTGGTGGCTATTTCAGACCTGGCTTTGTCTTGAAAAAAAATAAGGCAAACGCAGGTGCATGTGGTTGCTGTCCAGTGAATGTCTTCATGAGAGGCAGTGATAGAGCCCGCATCCCCAGGGCCCATCTCACTTGCTCTGTGTGAGGACAACCTGAGCTACCACCTCCAGACAGAGCAGGATGAGCAACCCCGCCTTCCTTCTCAGAGATGCCATCAGGTACAGGGAGCAGGATGGGTCATGGTGGAGGTAATAAAACGGAGGTGAGGTGAGGAGAAGGAACAACAATCACGGAACCAGCAAAAGGAAGTGGGAGTTCTTATTTTCATTTCCAAAAAATGTTGTCTTGATTTTGAGCCAACAAATAAAAATTATGTATATTCGTGATATACAACATAGTGTTTTGATAAATACACACACACACACACACACACATATATACTATAAAATCTGACTAATGAACATATGTTATGTTCTGTGGTCATCAGCTTTCTGTGCTAAGACAATCAGTTTATAGCGAGGAGAAGGTCGTTCTGGCCCACCATTTTGGAGGTTTCAGTCCATGGTCAGTTGGTCCTGTTGCCTTTGACCCTGTGGTGAGGCAGACATATAATGACAAGGAGCTTGTAGCAGACAAAAGGTATTGCTTTATGGCTGTAAAGTGACCATAGACGTAGGAAGGGGCTCCACTCTCGCCTTTGGGAATCCCACCTCACTCCGGCCCTACAAATGACCCCACTCCTCACACTAGACCCTGCCTCCTATAATCTCCAAAACAGTGGTTCTCACCCTTCCTAATGCTGGCTATCCTTTAATACACTTCCTCATATTGTGGTGATTTCCAACCATAAAATTACCATGGTGGCTACTTCATAACTGTAGTTTTGCTACTGTTATGAATTGTAATGTAAATACCTGTGCTTTCTGATGGTCTTAGGCAACCCCTATGAAAAGGTTGTTCAACTGTCAAAGTAGTCTCTACTTATAGGTTGAGAATCACAGTACTAAAACCTCCTAGTCGTACCACACTGGGGTCAGGTCTTTAACAGGGGAGCCTCTGGCAGACAGACAAGCTAGATGCAGACCTTCACAGACATTACATTTATTTGTGATCAGAGCACTTCAAATCTACTGTCCAAGCAAATTTCAAGTATGTGTTACGTCGTTCCACGGTACATTTTCTACGCCATATATCTCATGAATTTACTGCTTTTGTCTAGTTAAACGTTTGTATACTTTTAACTTTTCACTTTCAGGGGCCAACATCTCTCTCCATGAAAGGGAGAATGAGCTTTAGTAACGAGACTAAAATGATCCACATTAGACTAAAGAGAAAGTCTATGCAACAGCAGAGGCAACGGCGCTTACCAGATGAGGACAACTCTATCTTCAAAACACCTTCCTACTTAATGTTCAGGACTCAGCAAACACGAGTAGCCTATGCTATGTAGCTATTCATAGAAGGCCCGCTGCCTGAACATGAAAGGGATTCTTTGGAAAAATCAGATTGCTAACGCCTTTGATGAGCAACCTGCTGCTTATTGGAGAATAGAAAGATGGCTTGCAGGCTCAAGGAATTTGTGTTTCAAATCAAAAGGTTTTGATGCAAAAAAAAAATGCAAAGTGTAAAAATATGGAAAATAAATGAGCAAATGAATCAATGTATGGATTTTGAGCCTTTGGATATTTCTGTCTGATGGATCCAGATGGCAGCAGGCTTGCAAAACTCAGCATGTGTCTTCCTGTAGATGTTAAAATGTGATTTGTCTTTCTTTTGGAAAACTTTTACCGCATGATCTGGGTATTTATAGTGGTCAGTAAGGCTTTGGTGGCTTTGTCTGTTGGACTCCTATTGACTGTCACTGGCAACATGTGTGTGCCCGTGGGATACAGTGGAGTCACACTGTGGCAGAAATGAAACAATGTGAAAAGATGCCTAGAGATGCCCCGAAGCCATGACTCTTCTCCTTCCATTTCATGCATGGCAGTCAGCAGCTGGTGTTCCTTCTTCAGCCACAAACACAGAATCCAAAACAAGTCCATCACGCCCATCACTAAAACACACTGAGCCAGTGGCATGTTAGTACTGCTGTAATACTCACTGACTGTAAGACTGTCAGGGAACTGTTTTTGATAGGGGATAACCATACATACTAAGCATATGAAGAAGTACCTGTTGGCAGTTGTAGACAGCACGTGGAGACCTAGGTCCAGTCTGCATCTGTAGAGTGCCAGCTCACACAGCTGCAACTCTGCTCAGTGTTCTGGTTTCTGAGCCTGACTATACAGGGCTGTATTAGTTAGGGTTCTTTAAAGGAACGAAATTTAGAGAATAAAAGGAATTAGAGTGACTTACAGTTCCGAGTAGTCTAACTAGAGCTGTCTCCTGACAGGAGGCCTAGAGTCTAGTAGTTGTTCAGGCCACAAGACTAGATCTCCCAGCAATCCTAATTTGGTTTTGGAGTCTTGGAGAATTCTTAGAGAACTGCTGGTCTTCAGTTCACATTGGAATTTAGAAGAAGTAGATTCTAATACTTCAGTAGGAACTGAGTAGAAATTCTGTAGCATTCGATAGGAATGCCTAAGCAACAGGATAGATGAGCTTTCCTGTAAGAATTCGGGCAAGCAGGAAAAAGATCAAAAGCTTCCTTCATCCATATGGGACAACAGCAGAAGGTGTTGCCCATATTTAGGGCGGGTCTTCCTACCACAAATAATCCAATCAAGAAATCCCGTAAAACAGGTGTGCCCAGCTGCTTGTATATTGATGGATTTCAGATTTAGTCAAGTTGACAACCAAGATTAGCTTACTAGGGCCTTGGAGAAAACACTATCTAGGATTTAATTTCCATATACATTAAAAAGAAGAACTTTGACCTATTGATTAGTGTTATGGAACTGGAAGATACCCTGCATGCTACCAGATAAAGGTAGATGCCAACCAAACTCCCTCATTTACAATAATGACCTGCCTGTATGACACACTTGTGCAATAGAGGCCCAAACATTGTGTGTGTGTGTGGGGGGGTGAGTAACCAACCACTATCTGACTAGATGTAAGGCCCACTCTGTGAGAGAGAACCCATACCTGACACTGCCATAGACCCAGCAGGAAAATAAACATTATATTCTAATGAAAGAACATAGCAATAAAATGACTCCTAATAATTTTCTGCTATGCCTATACATCAGAGTCATCATTGATCCATCAGAGACGCTTCTTCCTGTACTATATGGGAACAAATACAGAGACCCACAGCCAATGTGCAGAGTGAGAGAGACAGTGACATACTCCGTCCTAAATGGGAAGTCTTCATCCAACCCTCCCCCTTAGTGCTCAGGAGACCCTGTGGAAGAGGAAGAAGAAAGATTTGTAAGAGCCAGAGGGATGGAGAGAAGAAGGAAAGAAAACCTTCTAGACACAATCTGACCAATGCATATATGAATTCACGGGGCTGGAGAGATGGCTCAGTGGGTAAGAGCACCCGACTGTTCTTCCGAAGGTCCAGAGTTCAAATCCCAGCAACCACATGGTGGCTCACAACCATCCGTAACAAGATCTGACGCCCTCTTCTGGAGTGTGTGAAGACAGCTACAGTGTACTTACATATAATAAATAAATAAATAAATAAATAAATATGAATTCACAGTGACTGTTGGCAGTATGTAGGGGTCCTGCATGGGCCCAAGTCAGATGGGGTCTCAGTGCTGAGAGGGGAAGTGGACACAGTCCCCATCCCTAATCAAGAAGCTAGTGACAACCTCTTGCAGAGGAAAAACTAGTTTTCTCCAATGGAATCTCACTGGGTATATAAGCCAGGCCCCGTGCTCAGCAGCAGATGGACAACGCAAAATGAACTGGAAGATATTTTCGAGATTTTGTTTGTTTGTTTGTTTTGTTTGTTTGTTTCAAATTGCCTTAAAAAACTAGTTCTGGTCTTTTGTTTGTATATTATGGTTCTGACTTTTGAGTTTTTCTGGTATGTTTGTGTGTGGGTTGTGTTTTCACTTTACTTCTTTTGTTGTTGTTTGATACAGGGTATAGCATTGGAACCTGCTCTATAGACCACGCTGGCCTGTCTATAAGGGGTCTGGCTGTCTCTGCCTTCATGTGACAGAGACTCATGCTTGGGTGAAAGGCGTTATTCTGTTTTGTTTTTTAAATTTGCTTGATTATTTTCTAAGGAGGGAGAATCTGGGAGGAGACGAAGGAGGGGGAACCATGGTCAGAATATAATGTATGAAAAAAATAGTTTTGGTTAAAAATTTTTTTTAAATGTCTTAAGAAGAGCTTGGATTTCTGAAGTGGAATCACGGTGCTAGAGAGCTTATTGCAGACTCACCCCCAAACACGCTGCATGCCTTTGCACAGCATGATCGCTTTTGAGAAACATTGACTGCGTAGTAATTTATCTTCCTCCCGCACTGACTCTGGTCCCTAGACATCACTCGAGTATCCCTAGATGCTGATGGCTCTGGCGTATGGGCCATGGTCACACTACACTGTCATCATCTTGAACTTCCCCAGAGTTGGGCCAGGTTTACTTCTCTTTAGATATTTCCTAGGAAGCCTCTAATATTTGTTCTCTTTGTTGCTGCTGCTGTGGAAATCCACCTGACAAAAGAAACTTGAAGAAGGAGGGGTTTATTTTGGCTTGGGGTTTGAGGGTACAGCCTGTCATGGTGGAGTCCCGGCTACAGGAGTTTGAGGCAGCTGATTGTATGTACCTGGCATTGGGGAGCAGAGAATGATGGATCTCGACACACAGCTCATTTTCTCTTGTTTTTAAGTCGAGGACCCAAGCCTGCAGAATGGCGCCATCCACAGTGAATGTGGGTCTTTCTATCTCATATACCAATCTAGGTATCCCACATAGATGTGCACAGAGGTATTGTCTCCCAGACAGTTCTAGAGCCCATCAAACTGACAATCAAGATTAACCATCAGATCTCCCAACACAACTTGATATAAGGGAACTGTGAGTTTTCTGTGTCCTTTTGGAGGTGTTGAGAGAAGGAAGGTCAGCATAAAAAATGTTCTGAAATTGCTTTACAGTCTTTCTACCTGTTATCCTTTCAGTGTGAAGGTTGAGGGGGCATGCCAAAGCAATTACAAATCACTTACAGGGTGATCTGCTTCATATTAGAGAATCTGAAGCAGGCAAAGTCTCATTTTGGCAAAAAGTTAAATCATTTCAGCCTACATTGAAATCGCTCTCCAGCTACTGGAAGAAAGCACCACAGATATTCAGAGCATCCTCTTAAGGGGGAAAAAAACCCCTCTATGTCAGTCTCAATATTTCCAGAAAATAATGAGTAATTTATAATAATTATATGATTTTTTCCAGAAAATTTTGAAAGACATAAGCCATTTAACCCTGAATCACACCTTTATTCCAATCTAAAATAATACCCAGCAATTCAGGAGCCATTCAGGGCACCTCGTATATACTTCATTATCTGTATCAAAATGTATACTTTCTCTGTGCATTTGTTTAATATTTATTAATTAGTCTTGTGTTGTTTTTAGTGTTTTGGGAGTGTGATGTTCAGCTATATCAACAGAGAAAAACGCACAAAATAAAAGCAAGTGACAATGATTACTGACTCATGAATGGAGGACAAAAATCCCCTTACTCTACATAGCATTTAAATAATTTTCTCAGGAATAGGAAGTGTAATTCCTTCCAGCAGAGGAGTACAATGGTATAAAATGATGTGGCAGATGGCCACGTCATATCCCACTCTAATTATCATTCATTAGCATATCAGATTGTATTTATCAGGCACTGAACACAAGGTGTGCCATAGAAGCAATGTCTCCATTAACCTCGGGCAGAAAAAAGACATCACTTCCTCTTAGTTGAGGAGACATGATAGGAAAGTGAGGTCAAAGGTTGAAGTTCAACCACCCTACAGCGAGGGGGATACTGAGGAGGATACTGGAGAGTATGGGGCTCAGAGGGGCATCGTGCAATGTGAGACTTCACAGACACAAGAATCTCAGGAATAGAGGAAGGCTTAGAAGGGGAGAAGAGGGAAGAAAACAGTTTCCATCTTTGTTCTTGAAGAGAAGTCAATTCCTGATCCTGAGGGTTTACATGACATTTCAGATACGCTATGGTATGTCTGTTGTAAAAAGCCCTTTCTTTAGCTGAAAAGACATCAACGGGGAGGGAGAAGGGTAGGAAGGGAGGGAAGGAGAGAGAGAGAGGGAGAGGGAGAGAGAGAGAGAGAATGAGAGAATAAAGTACACATTAGCTCTTATTTTCCTGGGATGATAAGATGTTTAAGGAAAACACATTCAAGGTACCTTGGACATAAGAAGGTACAGTGTTTCTTTTTAGCATTGTTTTTTAGGATGGCGTTTATAAAACAAACATTTTTTCTTCTAGAGCCATGAAATCAGTTGAATGGAAATGGCTGTTACTTGATGATGTCCAAACCCATATCTTTAATTTCGGATCCTTCTTTGGGGTTGACACCAATGTATTTGAGGGCTTGTAGGATACTCATTCATAAGGGCCTCTGGGTATTTCTGGAGGGTGTGCTTGAGTAGGGACTGGGCAGCAAAATACATAGGATTCATGTTGAATTTGGGAGGTAAAAACAAATGTTGGTACAGCTAGGGAAGAATGAACTGGAAGGTAGTGCTGTCTTGGTTCACAGAGATCAGGATGGCCATGGTATCAGAGGCAGGACTTGAGGTTCCAGAAGGAGTTACCTAGGGAAAGTTCAGCCACAGGAGACCAGGACCTCTGCCTTTTCTAAAGACTGGATAGGATATGCATTTGAATAGAATAGAGGCCAGAGATAAAGACATAGCAGGGTCTGAGTTGGCTGAACATCTAGCATTATTCAAAGACTTTAAATTCTCTATTCCTCTCTCTTCTTATGAATGGCATGTGCCATCCTCCCTTTTGAAGAGAAACAGCACACCTTCCCATTTTCCTTCTTGTTTTCCTTCCCCTAAGTCCAAAAACTCATCATCTTTCAAGGGCCTTGCAATGTAAATCCTTCCCTAAGACCCTCACTTTTCCTTTAGATTGCTGTGGCAAGCCCTACTCTTACCTACACCACCTTTGCCTTGTTACCTGTGGCCAATAATTTGCATCCCTGTTCAAGTGCTTTGCAGAAAAGGAACTCTACTGTGTCATTGATTTCTTATCTACTCGCAACCCCCAGCATAAGCAGGCATAAGCAGTCTCTTCATCTCTGAGCATAAAGATCTGCTAACTTGACTTCTGTCCAGCTTTACAGACCTCTCTCTCTCTCTCTCTCTCTCTCTCTCTGTGTGTGTGTGTGTGTGTGTATGTGTGTGTGTGTGTGTGTGTGTGTGTATGTGTGTGTGTGTGTGTGTGTGTGTGTGTGTTCTCGAGTGCGCACTTTGACTAGACTAGCCATCTAGTGAGCTCCTATTTATTATTCACCTGTTTCCATTCCCTCAGCATGGGGGTCATAGGTGGGTGTGGGTGGGTGCTGCAGACTCAAGCTCAGGTCTTCACACTTACGCAGCAACCACTTTATGTGGTGAGCCACATTCCCAGATCCAGGAGTATGGGTATACACTCCCTTATTCTAAGATTGCCTACTCTGTGGACCGGCCTTCATTTACCTTTGCCTGAGTTGGGCAATTTGGAAGTTCTATGTGTGTGCCTTTTCTTTCTTAATGTCCACCTACATTTCCAACTTAGTTAATTCTTTTTATGCTACGATTCTCTTTGATGATATCACAATCTCTGAAAAGCCTCCCTCAAAAACTGCATTGCAGTCAAGATGGGACACCCTAGGTGCTCCAGTCATCCCATGCTAACTTCTCCCTCAGCACCTGGCATGTGGCATTTTTTTTAATAACAATATAAATTAGAATATAGATGCAAATCAGGTTCTTCCTCCATAAAATGATGGTTCTAAAGATAACTATATAATTTGCATATCGAATCAATTGTATTCTTCATCAGGCTTGTCTTGGGGTCTCTGTTGCTGTGAAGACAAAATATGACCATGCAAACTCTTATAAAGGACAACATTTAATTGGAGCTGGCTTACAGTCTTGGAGGTTCAGTCCATTATCATCACGGCAGGAAGCATGGCAGCACACAGACAGACATAGAGATGGAGGATCTGAGAGTTCTACATCTTGTTCTGAAAGCAGTGTAAGGACATTGCCACACTGGGCATAGCTTGAGCACAGGAAGCCTCAATGCCTGCTCCTACAGTGACATACTTCCTCCAACAAGGCTACACATCCTAATAGTGCCTCTCCATATGGGCCAAACATTAAAACTCATGAGTCCATGGGGACCATACTTATTCAAACATCCACAAGGCTCAAAGCACTGGAATTAGCAATTCCATCTCATATTAATCTGAGCCTTCTACAGTGTCCTCTGACACACATTGACTATACTCCTCATTGTTTTACTCCTCAAAAGACATTCTGGATGTTATCTCTATCGTAAGTACATTTTTTCAGTTCTAGGGAGCTTGCTTGCTTTAAGTCTCAGCCCTGACATAGCACCTGACATACGACAGGTGCCCATATAATTGTGTATTTGTTGCATGAATGAGTGAATGGCATGTGTTCACCATGACATCAGCCTAATATTTATTCACCATGATAAATTACTATATTTTTTCAATTGCTTTGATATGAAATTTCAGGCTTCTAGATGCCAACAGAGCTCCATGTTCAATCTCTCTAAGGAATTAGATGGAAGATGATAATATATCAAGGCATCTGATGTCCTCCTATAGCCCCTGTATGTAAGAAACAAGGACATTCACCCGTACATATCACACACACACACACACACACACACACACACACACACACACACACACACACACATTTTAAGGTCAATCTGAATTGCTAAGACAGGCAAGTCAAAAGGTAGAGATTGCACACTATTTTTAAGCATGATGGCTTGCATTCTCATAGACAATACGAGCTTTTATGCCCTGAAATTTAAACAATGGTGAAATAAGCTCTTCTTGCATCTGTGATAAGGCTTGAGGGGCTGAGAACAAAGCTCTACAGGTATGTCTGTTTGTGTAGCTGTGTTGTTTGAGCATCGTCCAAAAGATGGCACTGTTTGTATTTCTATCATACTTAATTGCCAACTTTCTACTATCTGGGTACATTAATGAAGTAAATTGAGATGGAGCAGAGATATCATCCTGCACACAAATCAAACTGCCACTTTATTATAGGCCCTTTTCAAACTCTTCATCTTGTTCCCTGGCAAATGAATATGCCCAAGCCGTTAACAGCAATAACTGCCGTCAGCAAAACTTTCACTCACTCACCAAATAACTTAGTTCTTCTATTTTAAAGGAGATTATGAAATCCACTTTAAAAATCATTACAGATGTTTTGCAAAAGATGCATAATTGAGACACATTTAACTTTTCAATCCTGAGGAAGCTAGATTTTCCAGTGTAAGTATCATTTGGTGAGCTTTTAAATGTGACTGCACAGGAAACAGAGACTTGGCAGCAGCAGGTCTCTTTAAGAGGACTGTCCTATGATGTTTCTTGTGAAAGAAAGGTGAGAACCCCAAAAAGCTTGGTTAGGGCAAATAAGAATAAGCTCTGAGAGCAGTATATAATCCCGAGGTAGAGTAAGGGCACTTCTGTGGAGAAGGGGGATATGGTGAGGGCAGCCTCTGGGGTCTTCTGCCATGGTAGGCCTCACATACAGTTCTGACTGCCCAGCACGTCTTCAGGAAATCACCTTCCTCATCCTCTGTCCCTTCCGTTCACTGTTGACTGACTGATGCAGGTACAGGGAACTCTAAACTCAGTGAGCTAAAGGCCTACTGGGCAGCTGTGATCAGGAGCAGTGGGAAGCCACATGTCCAGGTGCTGCTGAGGAGAATGGTTGCCTACATTTGGGTTTGCTCTGAATTTAGGGGAAGAACATATTGTTCAACGTGAGGATCCATAAAATCCCTGGTACAGACCTTTCTCCCACGGCAAGAATCACTGTGACAAAATGACACGCATGCATCTTACTGCACACGCACAGGGTGTGGGGATGGCTGTCACATCACCGCTCGCAGCCACTTGTGGTCCCCATCAGATCAGAGCATTATAGTTCAGGAAATGTTTGTCTTTAATGCAAAAAAAAAAAAAAAAAAGTTCAGGGAACTGTCTTCCTGATACTGGTGGAAAACAGCGGTAAGGTATCTCATTGATGGAGAACAGATTTGAAATATGTCATTTGACTAGAAGGGTAAAAACACAGCCAGGGAGCCAGTTGCTAAGGGCCCAGTAGCAAATAATTTCTAAACAACAAGTAAGGATATCTGCCATGCATATTTAATAGCCACTAATATTTTATGAGAGAACATGTCAGAAAGTGTGACTGTGTCTCTGTGTCTGTTTTTCTCACCTCTTGCTTCCCTTCACTTCCAGCCGTCTCTTTAACCCTGTGACATGCTCAGTGGCTTCAGTATAGGTAGTAACATGCATTGGATTTACCTGGTCATATTTTATATTTTCTGAAATAGCAAGCATAAAGAAACAAGGGTAGGCATCACCTTTGTTCACCTCCTCTGTAGGCAGTTATGTTGGTGAGACTATACGGATGTTGTTTCTGACTTCACTAGAAAATACAGTCTTGTGACAGGGGCGTGTGAAGGAAGCCCACAAGTCCTCAGCCCAGCACAAAGAACTGCAAGAACTAAGGGATGCTGAGAACAGGAGAAAGAGTCTTCCCCAGTGACAGGCACTCCATCTGGTTCTCCACTGCCCAATGGTCAGCCCTGAAAACATACACATAAGTAACACTATACAGACTGAGCAGGTTGCATTTATATTTATTTTGTATATGCATGTAATAATTTCTTTTTAAAAATATTTATTTATGTATTTATATATTTATATATGTATGTATGTATGTATGTATGTATGTATGTATATGATTAGACTGTAGCTGTCTTCAAACACACCAGAAGAGGGCAACAGACTCCATTTCAGATGGTTGTGAGCTACCATAATGATTGCTGGGAATTGAACCTTAATCACTGAGCCACCTCTCTGGCCCTAGAGATTAGTTTTCTTAGAAGAGGCAATGAATTTGAAAGAAAGCAATGAAGGGCACTTCGGTGGGAGGAAACGGAAGGAAGAAGTGTTGTTATTATATTGTAATCTCAAAAATAAGATTAAAAAAAGCAATAGAGATAGGATTTGACGGAGGAAAATTCTTTATATGCAGAAACACCAGTTACTCCCCAGAATGTTTCTTGTAGAGACAGGACCATCTCTAGGCACAGGAACATTCTGAGTTAAATCTATAGATGGTTTCAATGGCTGAGCAGCCCATCTGTAGAATGGGTTCCTTTTCTGAGCTGCACTGCCTGCCTGGTGGGTTAGCATTTTGTGTTAACTCTTCCAGGATTCTAGGCTATGCTATTCAATAATAATAATAATAATAATAATAATAATAATAATAATAATAATAATCCCTGCAAACATGGATGGACATCCACCTATACCTCAGTGTGTAAGTGAGCTCTTGATTGCAGACATGCATGTTTCATGTTGGCATGTTTCCTCTACCCATGACACATGGAACTCTTCTATATGCCAAGTCTTGCAGTTATGTGATGAAGGAGCAGGAGGCAAGAGTGTTGCTTAGTTTGACCTAAGACACCGTGGTTAGGAAAATTGCCTTATGTTACCCTGCTGAGCCCTGACAACACAGGCAAGTTTCAACCTGTGTTTGCATCCATTAGCAACCCAATCCAAGAGGAAGACTGTCTTCTGCACAGATCCAGGAAACCTCATCTATCTGTTTCAGGCTTAGACTTCTTGACACCTCAGAGGTCTCATTCTGTCAATAATCTCCTCCCAAGCTTAATAAACTCATTAATGATGGCGATTTTGGACAGCCCCATGTATGAGCAGTAGATTGAATCAAGTCGTGTGTGTGTGTGTGTGTGTGTGTGTGTGTGTGTGTGTGTGTGTAGTGGTTTCTAGTTCTTTCCATAAATGAGGATAGTGAGGCTGCATGACAGAATCTAGGAGAGACCTGAGATTCAGAGCGACTCTTCTTCAAACCCAGTGCCTTTATTAACTTATAAATAACATCCTGTTCAACCTGCTTATGCTCTAAGTGCTGCTTTCTTTGAATTATTTTAAATTTGAAGGTTGGTTCCACCGAAGTCTACCAAACTGTTAGAATGGAGTTCCTGAAATCCTTTTAGAGAGTGAGCACTGAGGTCTCACTCCAGGTGGGCTGCCAAAACCTGGAAATGACGGCATACCAAAAGACATATTCTCCTCATGTACAGCTTGGTGAACTAATGGGTTTATTGTGGTTACCCACAGGAGTATATTTGTGATGGTTAATACTAACTGTCAGTTTGACAGCAGCATCACCTGGGAGACAAACCTTTAGAATGCTATATCTTCAGGGAATCATCTTGATTATGTTGATTGATGTGGGAAGACCTATCTTGCCTGTGGGCAAATTGTTCCCAGCAGTGGATCGTGCACTGCATAAAGTGAAGAGAGTGCACTGAGCACTGAGAGGCATCCACTCCTCTTTGGTTCCTGATTGTGCATGTGATGGGGCTGGCTGCTTCAAGTTCCTGCTCACTTGACTTCCCTGCTATGATCGACTGCACCTTGAACTTAGGTAAGCAAAAATAAGTTGCTTTGGTCAGAATATTTTATTACAGCAAGGAGACAGCAAACTAAGACAAAGGGTGAGGGGCTACTTGTAGGTATACATGTGACTCTGACAGCCAGATCACTAGAAGGCCCAGCCCAGCATGCATGACAGCTCAGGACAGTTTCATCCCTGGAGCATTCCATCCAACCAGCAGGAAGCACCACAGGGACGGAGGGTTTGTATTTGTATTTTGTTTTGTTTTGTTTTAGACATGTTTCTCCGGAACTTGCTCTATAGACCAGCCAGGCCTCAGAATCAGAGATCTGCCTGTCTCTGAGTGCTGGAATTAAATGCATCTGCCACCACTGTCATCAGTGGAGAGGAGCTTTGTGAGTCTTGTAGCCTTTCTGTGAGTTTCATGAACTTCTTATTTGCCTTGGGGAATGGTTCACACTAGAGAAAACAACTACACCGCACCCTATACAAGATATTTGGAAGTGGCCACTTTCCATCACAACCAACACAACGTGAAGCAAACTGAGGACCCAACAATTCTTAACTCAGTGTTAAACCCACTGCTATGACAAAGGACACAGATGATTAACCTAATAAGGGGAACAATTAGCTTGCATTTGATCTTGGCTTACGGTGGTAGGTTATCCAATGACTGGAGCATGTGGTAGAGGAAGCCTGCTCTTCTTGCAGCTATTGTGGAAGGAAAAAGAGATACATGGAGGGTTGGGATGTCCACATCTCCGTCAAGAACATGTCTCTACTGACCTAATTTCTTTCCACTAGGTCCTATCTTCTCTTGCTGTGCCACAAACTGGGGACAGAGTCTTTAAAACCTGGGACTTTGGGCACACTCAAATCCAAAATGCAACAACCAGTGAAAGCATAAGGCAAATTGCTTCCAAAATGGAGGGTGTTGGTATTCTGTCTGGACCCCACTCACACAGTTCCTGGCAACAACCAGGTATGCTCTGCCCCACAGTTACCTGGCAAAAGCCAGGTAGGCCTGACCCTATAAAAGGGGCTGCTTGGCCCCTCCTCTCTCTCTTAAGCTCTTGCCTCTCTCTTGTCCCTCGTTCCATTCCTTCTCTCCACGTGGTCATGGCCAGCCTCTACTTCTCTACTCTCTCCTTGTCTCTGCCTTTCTCTGCCTCTGCTACTCTCTTAACTCCCCTCCCCATGCCCTGAATAAACTTTATCCTCAACTATACCAGTGTGTGTCTGGTCTCTCAGCTGGAGGGAATGTCTGGGCATGGGCCAGCTGAGGCACCCCCTCCCCCCACACGCCACCACACCATAGAACATATCTTAATATTTCTTTGTGTTTTTATAAACATATCATTTGGTGCTGAAACCTGAGTTACAGCCCCAATGTTGGGATCATAAAAAGGTAAAGAGATATAAAATTATGCTCTGGAGGTATGTAGGGGAAGGGGGTGCCTCAGTGGGTCCATGCTAAGGCATCCCTAACCCCTGAGGGACCAGACACACACCGGTATAGTATAGGATAGAGTTTATTCAGGGCATGGGGAGGGGAGTTAAGAGAGTAGCAGAGGCAGAGAAAGGCAGAGAGATGGAGAGAGTAGAGAAGTAGAGGCCGGCCATGAACACGTGGAGAGAGGGAGGAAGGGAATGGGGAGAGAGGGGGAGCAAGAGGGCAAGAGGCAAGGGAGAGAAACAGGAGTAAGAGAGAGAGGAGGGGGCAAGCAGCTCCTTTAATAGGGCCAGGCCTACCTGGCTATTTCCAGGTAACAGGTAACCGTAGGAGGAGCATTCCCAGCTGTTGCCAGGTAACTGTGGGGGTGGAGTACTAACAGAAGGATGGCTCAGTTTTGAGATGTACAACTCATCAGAGAACAAACCCAGAGGCAACTGGAGGCTGTGCTGTGGTGGAGAATTCTGAACTGTTAACAAAGATGGGAGTTAAGAACTGGGAAGAATCTTCAGGAGCCCAATACAGTACTTATAGTGACCATCAGAAAACATACCCTTGTATTCCAAGCAGGAAGAAAAGAGAAGGAACTGTCTGGGCATATGTGAGAACGTTCTGTTTTGAAGAGGCTTACTCCCAGTAGAGATTATTGAGCGAAAGCCCACTGTGCTGGAGTTTTATCAGAATTTTAACTGTCCTGGAGGGAGAGACACAACACCCGATTCCAGCACACATAGCCAACCTGTTCCACTTTGAGAGCTTAGGCAATTGAAGGACACTTGAGGATTTTATAACTTACAGGCATAGGCTCAAAAAAAAAAGAAAAAAAGAAAAAAAAAAAGACTAAGCCATCATTTCATGACCACAAAAAGCTTTGCTTGCCCTCACCACACAGCACTGCCAAGTCTGTTCATAGCAGATTGTTTATGAAGTACCTGTTTGGATTAGATCATGTCTGGCTACCAAGAAACAGATTGCAAGATGCACTTAAGGCCAAACTCAGTTTGAAGAGAGAGACCAATGCTTGAATTCAGATACAGCAAGAATGATAGGGTTAACATAATTGCTATGTAAGGGCTTTAGTGCATGGCTAGTATTCAAGAATTGAAGGCTGGTGGGATAAGAGACAGACATAAAAGACACAAGTGAGTGACAGTCTCTGCATGGTTCTATGGACATGAAGTCACCTAGGAGAACACAAGAGAGGGGTGATGATTGCCAGGGACAGTAAGAGAAGAGAAATGGGAAATTATCAATCAATCAATTGATCAATCAATCAGTCAGTTAATATCAACCAATGAACACAAAGCTTCAGTTAAGTATGGAAATGTTCTAGAGAGCAGTGGAACAGCATTTACCTACAGTCAGCAGCAACATGTGCACATTTAAAATTTTGTTGAGGACAGTTCTTAAGTTCTCAGACGAGTAGTTCTTTCTGTCTTGTCAAATCAGCAAGACCAAGGACAGTGACAAATTGTAACTGAAATGATGAATGTCTTCAGTGGGGTTATTAGCAGACTAGACACAGCTGGCTAAGAAATACTTTGCTTCAGAGATACATTATTAGAAACCTAGAACACTAAAAGCTGAAGAACTGAATATCCGAGAGCTATGAGAGACAGCTAAAAATGACTATACATCATAGGATTATAAGAAAAAGAAAAAAGAAACAGAAAATAATATCTGAAACAATAATATAAAACATCAAATCAAGAAGCAAAAAAAGACTCACACATATAAATAACATTCATATTCAAAGTACAGGAAATTCAAGATAAAATACGCCCTGAAAAGGGCCCAAGGGCCTGGAAGGAAGCCACTTTACCAACAGAAAAGCAAAGACTTACATCTGACTTCCCAGAGGTCATGCAAGCAAGGGAGGAGAAGAGTGAAATATTTATTGTGTTGAGAGAGAAAAAAGAAAATGCACCTTGGAGTTCTGTGCTCCATGAAATTATCCATCACATGAGGTGAAGAAATAAAGACTTTCTAAGACAAACGAAAATGGAAGCAATTTGAAGCTGGTAGATCCGCCTTGGTAGGTATGCTAAAGCGGGTCTTTCCAGAGAAGGGGAAAGATAAAGATCAAAAACAGATTTATAGAGAAAGAGAGTGCATGACACATTTCCTCATTTTCCAAGGCTCGGTAAATGGGAGAGTCACGAGCTGAGTGATCTGAATGAACTCTGGAGAACTGTTTCCAGTATGACATGCCTGGCCTTGCCTGCTCTTCACCTGCCCCTCAGTGCGAATGCATCTAAGCCCTGACGTGTGTACCTTCCTTAGTAAGCATCCACTCATTAGTGAATAGATAACAATAATGTATATATGAGGTGTAGATTAGATTATGACCCCAAAATGCCTGATTTCTGACTCTCGCTGGATACTCAGTAAGGTGCAGTGAGCATCTATCTGCTTGGCTTTGTGTGCCTCAGCCTGGTAGGCTACCTTAGTCCCAACATCACACACACACATATATATGTATATGTATGTATATATTATATATATGTATATATATGCACATATACAAGTATAAATGCATATGCATCCTGTACACATATATGAATACATATATTATATATCATATAATACATATATGCATATATAATTTATATATATGTATGATATATATCATATAAGATATATAATTTGATTTTATGTAAGTAAAACTTACTTTGAGCTCACTATGAACCAGATACTGGCCTTGAACTCCTGGTCATCTTGCTTCCACATCCTCTTGGTAGGCTCATAGGTCTGTGCCATACTACCCAGTTACCTCCTATCTTATCTCTAAAATGCCTATGACATTTACCACACTAAAAAAATATAATTTACAGACAAACTACTAAAAATAGACTATCACAGGATCCAGCAACTCCATTTTTGAGAAATAACCCAAAATAATAGAAATCAAGAGTTTGCGGACCTGTGTTCATGACAGCATTGACTACAATAATTACCAAACCTAGAATTAACATCAATGTCCACCATGGTGGATAGATGAATACAATGTGGAATCTAAATACAGTGAAATGTCATTCAGCATCAATGAGGAATATAGTTCTAATGTGTGGCGTCATGAAACTGTGACGGTTTGGATATGGAATGTGCTCCTAAAAGGCTGGGAATGAAAAAGTATAACCTAAAAGCAAAATTCTAGGCCTTTAGGCCCAGGTTTGAGAATGTGACCCCTGTGATTCAATGCTCCAAGGTATGCTAATCATAAACCAGATAGCGACATTCCTCCACCCACCCGATTCCTGGGTTCAAGGAGTGTTCATTCAAAGAAAGTCACCCTGACCCACCCTGACCATTGCTGGAACCTGCTATGCAAATGTGCTATTGTTAGGGGCTCTTAGAAACTGTCTTTGAGAAATAACCAGCACAATTACCAGGTATTCCTTGTGACTCTTGTGACTTTGCACTTCCTTGTGACTCTTAACTGGTATTTTTGGTATTTTCCAACAATGCCATTCCCACCCCCTTGAGTTGTGTTTTTTTTCCTTTAAATACCCCCTTACCCAGCTACTCGGGGCGCCAGGGTCCTCTACCCCTGCATGGTGTATGACAGTGGGCCCAAGAGCTCTTGAAATAAAAAGTCCTCTTGCAGTTTGCAGCAAGACCGTTTCTTGTGAGAGATTTAGGGAGTCACCTCTCCTGAGTCAGAACGTGGGAAAGTCCTCACATTGTGGGTCTTTCAGTAACTCTATTTGGAGGTGGTCGGATCATGAGGGCCCTAATCCTATCAGCATATTAGCTTACTGATGAGCTCAAAGCTAAGTGTGTTATTAGGATGTGGGGTCTGGCTGGAGGAAGTAGGTTCCTGGAATGTCCCTTAGAGGTGTTCAGCTTCTCCTTAGACCCTTCTCTGAGTGGACTCACCCTTTTCCCAGCTCTGCCCAAACCTCTGAAACCAGGACTTAAAAACCAGGTTAATTTCTTCAGGTATTTTGTTGCAGTGACAAAATTTAATGAATAAACGAAGCTGGAAAACATTATGCTAAGTCAAATGAGGCAGACATAAAAGGGTGGGTGTTACGATGCCTCTAGAATAAGCAAGACACAGAGAGGAGAAGAGTAGGTGCCAGGCTGAAGCAGTGGAGAGGGTGCACACATAATCATGTCACACACACACACACACACACACACACACACACACGTCTTATAAAGAATAGCCCCAACCAGCAGGAGAATTTGCTATGCACGATTGGAGCAGGGACGGGAGGAAGGTCTCCCACAACTCCAGCAGCTCCTGCCTGCCCTCTTGACTGCCAGACACTTTTAATTACCATTAGAGTTTGCCTTCCTGCCTTGCCACCTCTGCAGGAGGCTGGCAGCTCCTGTCAGGTTCCGGCTGGCCTGAGGAAGCTGCCGTCCTGGGCTGTAGTTGTCCTTTCAGATTACCTCACTGCAAATGTGTAATCATTTGCTTGAACCTGATTGTGTCCTTTCTAAGCCACCGAAGCCTGGGCATAACAAAGCGTGAATGGTATTCAGCTGACTAGAAGTCTGGCCCCTTTCTTCATGTCTTTACCAACCAACCACCTCTCCTCCCTCCTATCTTTGGCTGTGTTCCAGCTGCCACTCTGCGGTCAGCGCAGGCCGGTTGTCAGGGCAGAATAGGCGTCTTGGTGCTCATGCGAGTGTTCCATTGATGGCATCCGTATCAGAAGAAGCCTGTCGACCGTAAATCAAAATGATGTCTCCCCTTCCTTAGCTGCCAGAACTGCTCTTATCACTGAGAATCAAATCTGTTCTGTGAGCTCATATATCATCATTACCTGCAATCTAAATTCCGAAATCAAAGTAGACCCGGGAATTTTATTGATGCTGGGAGTGGAGCAGAGCCCAGGTCACCCTGAATTGGCTGTGCTGACTTTGCTTTGTGGACAACAAACATGTCCCTGACAAAATTACCAAAGAAAAGATGACTCTGTGAGTTCAGTGTAGAAGGGTAACTCGTCTGTAACAGAGGTGCGGGATTTTTATTTTTAAGACTCAATGCTAATGAAATTGGGGAGGGTATCACCTAACTGGAAGTGTGTTCACCAGAGAGCAGGGGGAAGCAGAAAGCATCGGAGTCAGCTTGTTTTCAAAGTCATTTTTCTCAGTTGAGCCATGATTTAATCAGGAGGATTCAACAACGGTTGAGGAGTTGGGGGGCCTGAAGCAATAACTAGCAAGGCCAGGTCTTTTACTCTGCGGGGTAGCCCATGGGCAAGCCTGGGAGGCCCAGACAATCTGTCACACTTGGAGCTCATTTTCTCATTTGTGCAGTGGGAAGAATCACACTCTACAGCCCTGAACCATTTAGAGGATTAGATTCTATTTGTCAAGTGATGTGAGATCCAAGAATAGAAAGAATTATAAACACAGGCAACGTCAGTCATGGTACAGCTGTGGGTGAGCTGGAGATGGGAAGGGGAAGAAGATCAAGTTTGGGAGCTTGTTGTTTACCTCATTAATGGATCGGGGGAATTAGAAAGGAATATACATCCTTTGACTGGAAGAAGATGAAAGAAAAACATCTAAACATCTCATCCTGGGAGACCACAAGATCACCCTTGGGGGTTACAGTCCACTGTAATGCCTAGAAAAGTAATGAGGTTTCTGGTTATAGCTTCTACAAGGACGAAAGAACCTTAGGTAGAGCTCAGACAGGGCATGGCACCCAGACAGGGCGTGGCCAGCACTCATCTAGTGGACTTGTATAAGCAATTCATGGAGTCAGAACAGGATGGTATGGCCTCAGTCATTTCCCATCTCAGCATTGCTGTGATGGTTTGCATAGGTTCAGCCCAGGGAGTGGCACTATTAGAAGGTATGGCCTGTTGAAGTGTGTCACTGTGGTGTGGGCTTTGTACCCTCAGCCTATCTCCCTGGAAGTTAGTGGTCTCCTAGTGGCCTTTAGATGAGGATGTAGAACTCTCAACTCCTCCTGCACCACGCCCGCATGGACACTGCCATGCTTTTGCCTTGATAGTACTAGATTGAACCGCTGAACCTGTAAGCTAGCCCAGTTAAATGCTGTCCTTATAAGAATTGTCTTAGTCATGTTAGTCTGTTCACACCAGTAAAACTCTAAGACAATTGCTTTCATTACACGTGTTTGCCATTCCGTTCAGCCTCTTTTTTTTTCTGTCTTTTTTTTTTCTTTCCATTTTTTATTAGGTGTTTAGCTCATTTACATTTCCAATGCTATACCAAAAGTCCCCCATACCCACCCACCCCCACTCCCCTACCCGCCCACTCCCCCTTTTTGGCCCTGACGTTCCCCTGTTCTGGGGCATATAAAGTTTGTGTGTCCAATGGGCCTCTCTTTCCAGTGATGGCCGACTAGGCCATCCTTTGATACATATGCAGCTAGAGTCAAGAGCTCCGGGGTACTGGTTAGTTCATAATGTTGATCCACCTATAGGGTTGCAGATCCCTTTAGCTCCCTGGGTACTTTCTCTAGCTCCTCCATTGGGAGCCCTGTGATCCATCCATTAGCTGACTGTGGGCATCCACTTCTGTGTTTGCTAGGCCCCGGCATAGTCTCACAAGAGACAGCTACATCTGGGTCCTTTCGATAAAATCTTGCTAGTGTATGCAATGGTGTCAGCGTTTGGATGCTGATTATGGGGTGGATCCCTGGATAAGGCAGTCTCTACATGGTCCATCCTTTCATCTCAGCTCCAAACTTTGTCTCTGTAACTCCTTCCAAGGGTGTTTTGTTCCCACTTCTAAGGAGGGGTATAGTGTCCACACTTCAGTCTTCATTTTTCTTGAGTTTCATGTGTTTAGAAAATTGTATCTTATATCTTGGGTATCCTAGGTTTTGGGCTAATATCCACTTATCAGTGAGTACATATTGTGTGAGTTCTTTTGTGATTGGGTTACCTCACTCAGGATGATGCCCTCCAGGTCCATCCATTTGGCTAGGAATTTCATAAATTCATTCTTTTTAATAGCTGAGTAGTACTCCATTGTGTAGATGTACCACATTTTCTGTATCCATTCCTCTGTTGAGGGGCATCTGGGTTCTTTCCAGCTTCTGGCTATTATAAATAAGGCTGCTATGAACATAGTGGAGCATGTGTCCTTCTTACCAGTTGGGGCATCTTCTGGATATATGCCCAGGAGAGGTATTGCTGGATCCTCCGGTAGTACTATGTCCAATTTTCTGAGGAACCGCCAGACGGATTTCCAGAGTGGTTGTACAAGCCTGCAATCCCACCAACAATGGAGGAGTGTTCCTCTTTCTCCACATCCACGCCAGCATCTGCTGTCACCTGAATTTTTGATCTTAGACATTCTGACTGGTGTGAGGTGGAATCTCAGGGTTGTTTTGATTTGCATTTCCCTGATGATTAAGGATGTTGAACATTTTTTCAGGTGCTTCTCTGCCATTCGGTATTCCTCAGGTGAGAATTCTTTGTTCAGTTCTGAGCCCCATTTTTTAATGGGGTTATTTGATTTTCTGAAGTCCACCTTCTTGAGTTCTTTATATATGTTGGATATTAGTCCCCTATCTGATTTAGGATAGGTAAAGATCCTTTCCCAATCTGTTGGTGGTCTCTTTGTCTTATTGACGGTGTCTTTTGCCTTGCAGAAACTTTGGAGTTTCATTAGGTCCCATTTGTCAATTCTCTATCTTACAGCACAAGCCATTGATGTTCTGTTCAGGAATTTTTCCCCTGTGCCCATATCTTCAAGGCTTTTCCCCACTTTCTCCTCTATAAGTTTCAGTGTCTCTGGTTTTATGTGAAGTTCTTTGATCCATTTAGATTTGACCTTAGTACAAGGAGATAAGTATGGATCGATTCGCATTCTTCTACATGATAACAACCAGTTGTGCCAGCACCAATTGTTGAAAATGCTGTCTTTCTTCCACTGGATGGTTTTAGCTCCCTTGTCGAAGATCAAGTGACCATAGGTGTGTGGGTTCATTTCTGGGTCTTCAATTCTATTCCATTGGTCTACTTGTCTGTCTCTATACCAGTACCATGCAGTTTTTACCACAATTGCTCTGTAGTAAAGCTTTAGGTCAGGCATGGTGATTCCACCAGAGGTTCTTTTATTCTTGAGAAGAGTTTTTGCTATCCTAGGTTTTTTGTTATTCCAGATGAATTTGCAAATTGCTCCTTCTAATTCGTTGAAGAATTGAGTTGGAATTTTGATGGGGATTGCATTGAATCTGTAGATTGCTTTTGGCAAGATAGCCATTTTTACAATGTTGATCCTGCCAATCCATGAGCATGGGAGATCTTTCCATCTTCTGAGATCTTCTTTAATTTCTTTCTTCAGAGACTTGAAGTTTTTATCATACAGATCTTTCACTTCCTTAGTTAGAGTCACGCCGAGATATTTTATATTATTTGTGACTATTGAGAAGGGTGTTGTTTCCCTAATTTCTTTCTTAGCCTGTTTATTCTTTGTGTAGAGAAAGGTCATTGACTTGTTTGAGTTAATTTTATATCCAGCTACTTCACCGAAGCTGTTTATCAGGTTTAGGAGTTCTCTGGTGGAATTTTTAGGGTCACTTATATATACTATCATATCATCTGCAAAAAGTGATATTTTGACTTCCTCCTTTCCAATTTGTATCCCCCTGATCTCCTTTTGTTGTCGAATTGCTCTGGCTAATACTTCAAGTACTATGTTGAAAAGGTAGGGAGAAAGTGGGCAGCCTTGTCTAGTCCCTGATTTTAGTGGGATTGCTTCCAGCTTCTCTCCATTTACTTTGATGTTGGCTCCTGGTTTGCTGTATATTGCTTTTATCATGTTTAGGTATGGGCCTTGAATTCCTGATCTTTCCAAAACTTTTATCATGAATGGGTGTTGGATCTTGTCAAATGCTTTTTCTGCATCTAACGAGATGATCATGTGGTTTTTGTCTTTGAGTTTGTTTATATAGTGGATCACATTGATGGATTTTCGTATATTAAACCATCCCTGCATCCCTGGAATAAAACCTACTTGGTCAGGATGGATGATTGCTTTAATGTGTTCCTGGATTCGGTTAGCGAGAATTTTATTGAGGATTTTTGCATCAATATTCATAAGAGAAATTGGTCTGAAGTTCTCTATCTTTGTTGGATCTTTCTGTGGTTTAGGTATCAGAATAATAGTGGCTTCATAAAATGAGTTGGGTAGAGTACTTTCTACTTCTATCTTGTGAAAAAGTTTGTGCAGAACTGGAATTAGATCTTCTTTGAAGGTCTGATAGAACTCTGCACTAAACCCGTCTGGTCCTGGGCTTTTTTTTTTGCTGGGAGACTATTTATAACTGCTTCTATTTCTTTAGGGGATATGGGACTGTTTAGAAGGTCAACTTGATCCTGATTGAACTTTGGTATCTGGTATCTGTCCAGAAATTTGTCCATTTCGTCCAGGTTTTCCAGTTTTGTTGAGTATAGCCTTTTGTAGAAGGATCTGATGGTGTTTTGGATTTCTTCAGGATCTGTTGTTATGTCTCCCTTTTCAGTTCTGATTTTGTTAATTAGGATTTTGTCTCTGTGCCCTCTAGCGAGTCTAGCTAAGGGTTTATCTATCTTGTTGATTTTCTCAAAGAACCAACTCCTCGTTTGGTTAATTCTTTGAATAGTTCTTCTTGTTTCCACTTGGTTGATTTCACCCCTGAGTTTGATTATTTCCTGTCTTCTACTCCTCTTGGGTGAATTTGCTTCCTTTTTTTCTAGAGCTTTTAGATGTGTTGTCAAGCTGCTAGTATGTGCTCTCTCCCGTTTCTTCATGGAGGCACTCAGAGCTATGAGTTTCCCTCTTAGAAATGCTTTCATTGTGTCCCAAAGGTTTGGGTACGTTGTGGCTTCATTTTCATTAAACTCTAAAAAGTCTTTAATTTCTTTCTTTATTCCTTCCTTGACCAAGGTATCATTGAGAAGAGTGTTGTTCAGTTTCCACGTGAGTGTTGGCTTTCTGTTTTTTTTTTTGTTATTGAAGATCAGCCTTAGTGCATGGTGATCTGATAGGATACATGGGACAATTTCAATATTTTTGAATCTGTTGAGGCCTGTTTTGTGACCTATTATGTGGTCAATTTTGGAGAAGTTACCATGAGGTGCTGAGAAGAAGGTATATCCTTTTGTTTTAGGATAAAATGTTCTGTAGATATCTGTTAAGTCCATTTGTTTCATCACTTCTGTTAGTTTCAGTGTGTCCCTGTTTAGTTTCTGTTTCCATGATCTGTCCATTGGTGAAAGTGGTGTGTTGAAGTCTCCCACTATTATTGTGTGAGGTGCAATGTGTGCTTTGAGCTTTACTAAAGTTTCTTTAATGAATGTGGCTGCCCTTGTATTTGGAGCATAGATATTCAGAATTGAGAGTTCCTCTTGGAGGATTTTACCTTTGATGAGAACGAAGTGCCCCTCCTTGTCTTTTTTGATGACTTTGGGTTGGAAGTCAATCTTATCAGATATTAGGATGGCTACTCCAGCTTGTTTCTTCATACCATTTGCTTGGAAAATTGTTTTCCAGCCTTTTATTCTGAGGTAGTGTCTATCTTTTTCTCTGAGATGGGTCTCCTGTAAACAGCAAAATGTTGGGTCTTGTTTGTGTAGCCAGTTTGTTAGTCTGTGTCTTTTTATTGGGGAGTTGAGACCATTGATGTTAAGAGATATTAAGGAAAAGTAATTGTTGCTTCCTGTTATTTTTGTTGTTAAAGTTGGCATTCTGTTCTTGTGGCTGTCTTCTTTTAGGTTTGTTGAGGGATTACCTTCTTGTTTTTTCTAGGGCATTGTTCCCGTTCTTGTATTGGTTTTTTTCTGTTATTAACCTTTGAAGGGCTGGATTCGTGGAGAGATAATGTGTGAATTTGGTTTTGTCGTGGAATACTTTGGTTTCTCCATCTATGGTAATTGAGAGTTTGGCTGGGTATAGTAGCCTGGGCTGGAATTTGTGTTCTCTTAGTGTCTGTATAACATCTGTCCAGGCTCTTCTGGCTTTCATAGTCTCTGGTGAAAAATCTGGTGTAATTCTGATAGGCTTGCCTTTATATGTTACTTGACCTTTTTCCCTTACTGCTTTTAGTATTCTATCTTTATTTAGTGCATTTGTTGTTCTGATTATTATGTGTCGGGAGGAATTTCTTTTCTGGTCCAGTCTATTTGGAGTTCTGTAGGCTTCTTGTATGTTCATAGGTATCTCTTTCTTTATATTTGGGAAGTTTTCTTCAATAATTTTGTTGAAGATGTTTGCTGGTCCTTTGAGTTGAAAATCTTCATTCTCATCCACTCCTATTATCCGTAGGTTTGGTCTTCTCATTGTGTCCTGGATTTCCTGGATATTTTGAGTTAGGATCTTTTTGCATTTTCCATTTTCTTTGATTGTTGTGCCGATGTTCTCTATGGAATCTTCTGCACCTGAGATTCTCTCTTCCATCTCTTGTATTCTGTTGCTGATGCTCAAATCTATGGTTCCAGATTTCTTTCCTAGGGTTTCTATCTCCAGTGTTGCCTCACTTTGAGTTTTCTTTATTGTTTCTCCTTCCCTTTTTATGTCTAGTATGGTTTTGTTCATTTCCATCACCTGTTTGTATGTTTTTTCCTCTTTTTCTGTAAGGACTTCTACCTGTTTGATTGTGTTTTCCTGTTTTTCTTTAAGGACTTGTAAGTCTTTAGCAGTGTTCTCCTGTATTTCTTTAAGTGATTTATTAAAGTCCTTCTTGATGTCCTCTACCATCATCATGAGATATGCTTTTAAATCTAGGTCTAGGTTTTCGGGTGTGTTGGGGTGCCCTGGACTGGGCGAAGTGGGAGTGCTGGGTTCTGATGATGGTGAGTGGTCTTGGTTCCTGTTAGTAGGATTCCTACGTTTACTTTTCGCCATCTGGTAATCTCTGGAGTTAGTAGTTATAGTTGACTCTGTTTAGAGATTGTTCTTCTGGTGATTCTGTTACCGTCTCTCAGCAGACCTGGGAGACAGATTCTCTCCTCTGAGTTTCAGTGCTCAGAGCACTCTCTGCTGGCAAGCTCTCTTACAGGGAAGGTGTGCAGATATCTTGTTTTTGGACCTCCTCCTGGTCGAAGAAGAAGGCCCAAAACAGGGCCTCTCTCAGAAGCTGTGTTGCTTTGGCAGTTCCCAGAAGCTGTCAGCTTCTGTGGTGCAGACTCTCACCTGTGCAGACAAAATTCCTAAGTTCCAGGGAGTCCTGGAACCAAGATGGCGACCGCTGCTCCTGAGGCTGAGGCCTCCTCCCGAGCCAGGCGGACACCTGTCCTCTGGTCTGGAAGGTGGCCGGCTGTCTGCAGCCTGCAAAGGGTACTGCCTCAGCGGCTCTGTGCTTCTGCCTGTCCCAGAAGCTGTCTGGTTCTCTGGCGCACCCTCTAACCTGTTCAGACTAATTTCCTAGGTCCCGCGGAGTCCCAGAACCAAGATGGCGACCGCTGCTGCTGAGGCTGAGGCCGCCTCCCAAGCTAGGCGGACACCTGTCCTCTGGTCCGGATGGTGGCCGGCTGTCTGCGGCCCGCCAAGGGTGCTGCCTCAGCGGCTCTGTGCTTCCGCCCGTGCCAGAAGCTGTCCGGTTCTCTGGCGCACCCTCTAACCTGTTCAGACTAATTTCCTAGGTCCCGCAGAGTCCCGGAACCCAGATGGCAACCGTTGCTGCTGAGGCTCCCGTTCAGCCTCTTATGTGTGTTTTTTTTCAGGATTTGAACTTAGGTCCTTGCGCTTGGAAGGCAAGTGCTTTCCCAACTGGGACATCTCCCCAACATCCCTGTGATTGTTTTTTAAAGCCAATGAAAGCCTTTGGGACTCAGCCTCTTCTTCTTTTCCTTTGTTGCCAGGACATTCAGAATTAAGTTTATTATGTGGGCCTCCTTTCTGATACAATTACTTTCTTCTTACCCTCTTCTTGGTGTGACAAAGCAGAAGCAACCTAACTGTGGAGTCCACAGATATGATCTTGGCATTTCACACTGTTTTAACTATTATAACGTCATGGTTAGCTTTCTATCACTGTGACGAAAACCTTGAAATTAACAACTTAAAGCAGCCAGGTATGTTTGGGCTTTCAGCTCCTGTGGTTTCCATCTCTGGCTGTTTGGTCCTGTTGTTTCAGGCCTGCGATCACACCCTATATCACAGTGGAGACAAACTCCACAGGAGGCCTGCTCACCTCCTCTGGGAAACAAGAGACAAAGGAAGAACTGAAAAGCATGGAGCTCCTCTTCATTTGTGCAATGTCTCCCAAAGGCTTTTGCTTTTAAGGCCTGACCCCTAGCTGGTGGCATTACTGTGGGCTGGAGGTGTGGGGGTGTGGAGGGGCTTTAGGGGACACAATCTCATTGGAAGAGCCAGGTTCCTGGAATGCCTTCAAAGGGTATGTTAGGATTCTGATCCCCGGCTTTGCCTTCTCATTTCCAGGATGTGGGCAGCTTTCTTCTTTTGTGCCTTTTGGTTACATTTCCATCTTGCCATAGGCCTAAAGAAAAGGAGGCAGTTAGCCTTGAGCTGACACCTCTGAAACCATGAGTCAAAGGAAACATTCCTTTATTTCACTTGTTTCCTCTGTGTTTTGTCACAGTTTCAGGGACCTGACCAATATACTTCTCCAATGACTTACTAACTTCATCCTGGAAAACCCCGCCCACTGAAGACTCCATTGGCTCTCACTAGTACCACAGCCTGGTGACTAAGTCTTTAATACACGAACCTTCAGAGGACCTTTATCCAAATTACCACACTGTATGGCTTAAATATGTACAACTAAATTTTATCTGCGTATGCTATATTCAAAACCTGTATATTCAACACGATAGCTGGATAGCTTTAGAAAAATCACATTAGCCCTTAAACATGTCCTCATTGGCAAAATAATTTTTCAAAGTTGTGAGAACTAGAGATAATGATATAAAGAACCTGCTGCTTATTGACTGCTAAATAAAAGGTAATTTCTTACTAACTTATTCCTTCCTTCCTTCCTATTAGTGTTTGTTTGTTTGTCTGTCTGTCTGTTTGTTTGTTTTGCTTTGCTTGGTTTGGTTTGGTGTTTGAGCCTGCAGGATTTCTGTTGCTATAGGCAAACCACCTGAAATCATAACTGACAGATGCAGAATACAAATGTGCAAACAACACTTAAGAATCTGGGTTGGTCACTTTGCCTTGATGTGTTTGTGTTAGGCCAGTGCTCTTCCCTATTGGGTACCCCAGGAGTACTAAGACAGGCTCCTGTTGGAACGTAGCATCCATCTGATACATAGGTTTGGCTTCACAGCCTTCCTGATCTTCCCTCCCTTCCCTTGTTTCCTCCTTGGGTTGGGACAGCACTGAGATCTTCCCACTTTTCCAGGCTACTCCTTACCCTTCCCTCCTCATGTTTCTCTCATACATGTTTTCTACAATGAATTTCTCTTGCTTTGAATCTTGTCTCAGAGGCTCCAGCAGGAGGTGATTGACACTTCTTTCCTGGAGAATGAGCCCTACCTACTGAGAGCCTCACTATGCTGTCCATGTCTGTAGACTTGTGCACCATGGCCCACATATGCAGTGGCTCAGCACACTCTTCTTAGTCTTTCTAAGAGTCCTTGGTCATGTTCTAGAAAAGAACTGGTCTACACACCATAGCTTCTATTGTGTTCATAAGATAGGCAGAAAGAAATGCCCCGGAGCATGTTTCTGGTGCCCAGGGGGTGGACTGAGATATTTAGAAGTTTTCCTATGAGTGTTTATAGCTAGTATTCCTTTTCTTTAAACCTAACACCTCCCACCCAGGAGCATTCCTTCTTGATGGAATTGCATTTTAACGCAGATTCTTCACTGTTCTCCTTTTCTGCCTTAATCAATAAGGTGCCGAGAGCAAATAGCTTGACATCTATTAGCTAAATCAGTGTGAAAACATCGTTGGGCTTATTACTGTGCCTCCGAGTCTGCTCAGGGAGCTGAAACTAATTGGAACTATTTTAAGAGCCCATGAATTTGGGACAGTTTTGTGCCACCAGCCTCAGCTGGGACACCCAATCTTTTGAGTCCCTCTGCATTTCTTGAACGTGACTTGCTATGAACCCACATTCAGCTAGCAACTTATACTAGGTACTAGGTACTAGGTAAGAGCCTCAGTCATGACCATGGTTCAGGCAACAATGGTTTTCAACTGGAGTGGAACTTCAAAGATGAGAGTAAGCATCTGAAGGACATTGTAGAAAACCCAAGACAGACAATAGGATACAGGGACACAATAGGCCAACAGCTCAGCTGGTAGGGGTGAAGTCCTGCTAGACGATAAAAGCCAAAGTCTAAGTACAATGGTACCCAAACTTGTGAAGGTCAATGTTGTGGCTCTAATTAGGACTTGACCTGAACTGCCCACTCTACTTCCTTTAAGATATGGCTCACATTTTGAATACTTGGTCCTCTCTCGGTGGTGCTGTTTTGGGAGAACCCAAGCTGATGGAGTAGGTCACTAGGGAAGATTCTTGGTGCTGTATTATCCTTGGCCTCTTCTTTTTTCTTCTCTGCTTCTTGGTCAGCCATGAATAGCACCCCTGTCATACAATCCCACCACCATGAACAAGCACATGGGACCAAGCATGGACTGAATCTCTGAAGCCGTGAGCCATATTAAACCCTTCCACCCTTTAGTTGTTTCTCTCAGGAGTCTGCCCATAGCGATGCAGATGCCACTGATACAGGTGACACTCCCTAAGAAGGAAGGGTATGGCCAGAAATAGCACAGCAGAGACAGCGGTGCAGACAGAAGGACCAGGAAGCTAGCTATTGGCACAAGACTGGCTGAGAAGCAAGAGAGAAGGCCAGGATGGGGACAGTGGTTATGGATGGAGCCAGGAAAGCCCAGAGCATCATGGTAGTTGTAGTAGTAAAAGCCACTGAGGACAAAGGGGAATGCTTCTGACTTCTTTATTAAAAGGAAACAAGGATGCACTCTGGAAAGGCAAAAAGCCAGCTTACTACTATGGTGGCGCACAGTCAGTGAGACTTCAAGTCACAAACCAGCTCATCTTCTTGAACGGGGACAGTAGGTCAGTGTCACACTGCAGGGTTAATAGAGTGACAAATCCTAAGGTCTAAAGAATGACTAGGGTAGGGGTTGGTGGTTGTGCAGGGGAGAAGAGAACAGAAAGAAGTGAAAAATAGAGGATGCGTTGCAAATCAAAACATTGACATTGCCACCAAAAAGTAATCAAATACCCCAGCAAAGGAGCATAAGGCCTTTGTGTCCCAACATCTCCATCAAAAATGTCACTTAGCATATGGGCTTTCTTCCGTTCATCTCCCGAGACTCTGAGATTATTTAGAGTAATTGCTCCAGCACAGGGAACATGGAGGGTAACACGCACACTTAGGAGTCATGGTTGGTATTCCTCTCCAGCTAACTTGGTTCTATGTAACCTGGACGTTTAGCCCCGCTCTCAATCAGATCACACTAGAGTCTTTCATGCTCCAAAGCCAAAGCACAGCTATTGCCACCGCCACTCTAGACACGAAGGCTCCGACTGCAGTTCACACAGACAGCTAAGCCAATTGTGGTAAAAGGAGCACCAATCTTAGGAAATTTGTGACCCGAAGACTCACTGACTGTGCGCCACCAAAGTAATAAGCTGGCATTTTGCCTTTCCAGAGTGCATCCTTGTTTCCTTTTAATAAAGAAGTCAGAAGCATTTCCCTTTGTCCTCAGCGGCTCCTATTACTACAACTACCATGATGCCATGGGCTTTCTTGGTTCCACCCATGCTCCACCCCCATTGGCCACTGTACATTCTGCCTTTCCTGGCAAGAGCCTCCAGGTGTTCAGTTTCTGATCCTACAATGACACCCCACTGTCATGCCTTTGCAAACTCTTTCTCCTTTCTGAGAACTTCAATTTTAGCTGTTCGCTCGTTTGCTTAATTACCCTTGTTGCTGATACTCACAAAAAAAGGACTGAAGATGTAACAGATGGTGCCTAGGGATGGGTGGTTACGGAGGCAAAGCTGTCAACATACCTATCGCCAGCCCATTTTAACGTGCGCATTATGTCCCCCTGTGGACTGCTGTAAGGAACTAAGCTGATGTGTGCTGCAGGCGCCTGACTGTACATTGAGCTTAGTAATGCCTTTTCCTTCCCATGACTCTCCCCTATATTTGGCTTCCTGGTGCTTTTTATAATGATCTCTGTTGCATCTTTAAAAACTATTCCACCTCATTTAAAATGTGGCATAAATGATGTGGGGTTTTTGACAAATTAAGTAATAATAAGAAAACATTTTCAATATTCTGCATTTTTCCATTAAGCTCCAAAAAATAGTGATTATAAGATCGCCATTTTCTCTCCACTGTTAACGATGTGTTGGGCCTGGTTTCATTAAAAACCTCATTATTCAAAGATTTATAACTCAGCCCAGGAAATCTCTTTTGAAGTTGTAAACATATCTGATCTCAGTTTTGAAACTTACATTTAAAGTATTTCAGAGGGAATTGAATATCCAGTGAGGGAACCTGTAATAAAGGAGGGCATTAGAATGATAAAATCAATACAATGAAACTTCATACAGACTCGAGGACAAAGGGTTAGAAAATAGAAAGAACAGATATTTGCAAGTTAGACACGGCTTTGTCATGGCTCTGTGTCCAAATAGCTGTTTGAGTTTGAATAATTCATAATCTGAGCTACTTCTAGGCTTTTAAAATGTCAATTGATTATAAGTATGGATGGAATTCCCTTTGGTAAGGAACTGGAACACTGCTGCTTCAGGGGTTGGTGCAATATAAGTCAGCACATGGACTGCTGTGTACTAACCCCAAACTGCAGGGGTGTTTGGGGCCTAGGAAGAGGATACCAGAGCCAGTTTGAAGTGCTACCACTGGCCAAAGGGGACAGTCTGGCAGAGAGAGAGGGTCAGGGCTCAAATGACAAAGCAAGCAGAGAAAGCTGTAACAATGGGTTAGAATATGAGTAAAGAATATGTGATTTGATGCCCTCTTCTGGCATGCAGGTGTACATGCAGATAGAGCACTCATGTACATTAAAATAAAATAACCACAAAACAGTACATCTAGGGTCCAGAGAAGTGGCTAAGTAATTAAGAGTACTGGTTGCTGTTCCAGAGGACCCAGGTTCAATTCGCAGCACCCACATGGCAGTTCACAACTGTCTATAACTCCAGTTCCAGGGGATCTGACACCCTCACACAGACAGGCAGACATACAGGCTAAACATCAATACACATGAAATGATGAACAAACAAACAGTAAATCTATAAATCATTTGGAGTATGTAGGAATGTATTATGATAGTGGGTCTTCTTATTGAAGAATGTTTTCCTCTGTGTATGGTTTTTTTTTTTTTTTTTTGCTTTTGTTCTGGTTTATTTGTTTGTTTAAGTTTTATTCCATAACATATTTTTAATTTCTGGGAGAAATAAAAGAAAGTACTTCCAAGTACTAAAATTAAAGGTGTGTGTGGTGGTTTGAATATGCTTGGCCCGTGGGAAGTGGCACTATTAGGAGGTGTGACCTGGTTGGAGTAGATGTGGTCTTTGTACTATTGTTTTTCAGATACAGAAAGCAAGAGGAGGAGAGAAGAGAGAAGAAGAAGAAGAAGAAGAAGAAGAAGAAGAAGAAGAAGAAGAAGAAGAAGAAGAAGAAGAAGAAGAGGAAGAGGAAGAGGAAGAGGAAGAGGAAGAGGAAGAGGAAGAGGAAGAAGAAGAAGAAGAAGAAGAAGAAGAAGAAGAAGAAGAAGAAGAAGAAGAAAGAGAGAGAGAGAAGCTCATATATATAAAATAAGACACCCGAGCTACAAAGTGTACACCATGAGTCAAACCATTCAACCTGCATGAACATATTCCTTCAAATGGAACATCACAAATATGGAGTGAAATCATAAGATCTGGTCGAGTGTTGCTCATTATTGAGGTCATGAGATGCAGATATGGATGCAGAAGGTGCCAGAGCAGAGAAAGGGATAGGCATAAGGTGTAAAAGAATGTTGAGTAAACTAAAAGGAGCCCGCTGAGATGTGCATGGGGCGATGAAAGTTCCTGTCAGGCGTTTAAAAGACTGGCTATTCCAACATCTGTGGTGGTTTGAATGAGAATGGCCCTTAAGGACTCATATAGTTGAAATACTTGGTTGCTAGTTATTGGACTATTTAGGAAGGATTAGGAGGTGTGGCCTTGTTGGAGAAGATGTGTCACTGTGGGTGGGCTTTTAATTCTCAAAAGCCCCATGCCACACCCTACTTCTTTCTCTGTTTCTAATAGGCTAATAAGATGTGAGCTCTCAGCTACTGCTCCAGCATCATGCCTGCCTACTGCGGTGCTTCCTACCATGATAGGAATGGATTAGCCCTCTGAAACTATAGGCAAGCTCTCAAATACATGTTTTTCTTTTATAAGTTGTTTTAGTCATGGTGTCTCTCCACTGCTACAGAAAAACAACTAGTAACATTTCTTCATGTTAGCTCTAGAGCAGAGATTCTCAGTCCCCTTCTGGGGAATCAAACAACTTTTTCATAAGGGTCACCTAAGGCCACCAGAAAGCACAGATCTTCACATTACAGTTCATAACAGTTGCAAAATTACAGACATGAAGCAGCAACAAAAGTAAGTTTATGGTTGGGGGGTCACCACAACATGAGGAACTGTATTAAAGGGTCACAGCATTAGGAAAGTTGAGAACCACTGTACTAGAGGGTAAGATTATAGGTAGATTTGATGCTGTCTGAGAAACAATCTTCTCTCATTAGATTTTGCCATAGATGAAATAGAAACCCCACCAACTAGAAAGTTTAGTTTCCACAATGATTAATCAGGAATGCAATTTTAAAACTTTTGACAGGTGGGGACAGTTGGTCTGAATTGGGTTTCTCAGCAGATTATCTGGCCAGAAAGTAATCAGAATTATACAAAGAGGTGCTCCAGTGTTCATGAACCCCAAATATAATATTTAAACCCAGTGAGTGCTCTGTTTTCTTCCATGTCCATCACTGTTTTCAAAGCATGTGCAGATGACGGGATTCATCACCCATATGATAGTATATTTGTCTACACAACTATAATAATGCATGAAATCTGGGAGTCTTTTTTATTTTCCTTTCTTCTTTTTTCCCATAAATTAAAACTATGTTCTGGAATAAAGCTTAAACAAACAAGCAAGCAAAAACAAAATCACAAAATCATACACAGAGGAAACCATCCTTCAACAAGAAGACCCACTATCATAAAACATTCCTACATACTCCAAATAATTTATAGATTTTGTTTTGTGGTCATTCTTATTGTTTGTTTTTAAAATGTATATGAGAACTATATCTGCATCTACACCTGCATATGAGAAGAGGGATCAGATCCTATTACAGATGCTTGTAAGCTACCAAGTGATTGATGGGAATTGAATTCAAGGCCTCTGGAAGATCAGCCAGTGCTCTTAACCACTGAGCTATCTCTCCAGTCCTAAGTTGTTTAGTTTTTTAAGACAAGGTTTCTCTGTGTAGCTCTGGCATTCCTAGAACTTGCTCTGTAGATCAGGCTGGCCTCAAACTCACAGAGATCTTTTTTCCTCTGCCTTCCAAGGACTAGAATTAAAGGTGTGTGTGGTGGTTTGAATATGCTTGGCCTGTTGAAAGTGGTACCACGAGGAAGCATGACCTGGTTGGAGTGGGAGTGGTCTTGTTGGAGGAAGTGTGTCACTGTGGGGGTGAACTCTGAAGCTCCAGCCAGTGTAGAAGAGTCAGTCTGCTCCTCACAGCCTTCTTTTTTTTTTAATTAATTAATTTTTTTTCCATTTTTTATTAGGTATTTAGCTCATTTACATTTCCAATGCTATACCAACAGTCCCCCATACCCACCCACCCTGACTCCCCTACCCACCCACTCCCCCTTTTTGGCCCTGGCGTTCCCCTGTACTGGGGCATATAAAGTTTGAAAGTCCAATGGGCCTCTCTTTCCAGTGATGGCCGACTAGGCCATCTTTTGATACATATGCAGCTAGAGACAAGAGCTCCGGGGTACTGGTTAGTTCATAATGTTGTTCCACCTATAGGGTTGCAGATCCCTTTAGCTCCTTGGGTACTTTCTCTAGCTCCTCCATTGGGGGCCCTGTGCTCCATCCATTAGCTGACTGTCCTCACAGCCTTCTGATCAAGATGCAGAACTCCTTCTCCAGCACTGTGTTTGTCTGGATGCTGCCATGCTTCCCATTGCGAAGGGCTGCTCCACCATCTCCAGGAACAGGTTCAAGAACACCACATACTTTTTGATGGCAAACAGTCAGTACAATCTTGGTATTTGCCTGAACTGTTCATTCACAGTATTTGATATCGATGGTTCTCTCCCAGATAATGGGAGCCAGCCAAGGAATAAAGATAAGAACATCTTTCCTCGTGGATGTTAGCACCTTTGGCTGGGAATAGGTCATCCTTGACAGAGTTTCAACTTCCTGGACATCCTACTGCTTGATAGCCACACTAGCAATATCTCCTGGGTCTCCCAATTCCTGGCTTCTGGGGCTCAGAAACTCACACCCAAAGAAAACTAATACAAGCACTATATGGGGAAGGATTCCAAGGTAAAGTGAGCAGCATTTTGGTCTTCAGTCTGCAGCCCAGATAACCCAACAATGGGCATCTGTGAATGAAAAGTCCAAGAGTCCAATAGTTTCTCAGTTCCACAAGGCTAGGTGTTTCAGCTGGTCTTCTGTGGAAGCTGAAATCCTGAAGAAGTGGGTTCCAATAGATGTGCTGTCAAGTGCAAACAGGCGAAGAAGGAAGCCTTTCTTCTTCGATTGTCGTTATGTAGTCACAAGGTATGGCCCAGATTAAAGTTATGTACCAGCATGCCTGGACCTACGTTGTTCTTTACTTGGAACTTTTTCTGTCCTAGACTGACCTTGAATACAGAGATCTGCTTGCCTACTAAGATGGTCCATTAAGTCCTACTTAAAGCAGTCTACTGCATCCCAAATCTGAAGTCCCCAAATCCACATTCTTTCAAACAAAAGCATAGTCAGGCCAATCATAGCAATCCCCCAGTCCCTGGTACCAACTTCTGTGTTAGTTAGGGTTTTACTGTTGTGAAGAGACACCATGACTCAAGCAATTCCTATAAAGGCAAATATTTAATTAGAGCTGGATTACAGTTTCAGAGGTTTAGTCCATTATCATTATGGCAGGAAGTATGGCAGCATGCAGGCTGACATGATGCTGGAGAAGGAGCTAAGAGTTCTGTGTCTTGGTTGGAAGGCAGCCAGGAGAAGATTGATTCTTCCACACTAGTCATACCTTCAAAGTCTACCCCCACAGTGATTCACTTCCTCTAACAAGGCCACACCTACTCCAACGAGGTTATACCTCCTAATAGTGCAACTCCCTGGGCCAAGTATATTCAAATCACCACAGTGTGCACCACCACAACCCACCTGTAGATTTCCCTTTAATCTCTTAAAATATCTCGTGTGTGTGTGTGTGTGTGTGTGTGTGTGTGTGTGTGTGTATGTGTTGGAAGATACAGGGACATCTAACAAATTTAATGGAAGGTTTATTTTAAGACTTTAATTATCAGTAATAACCCTCCTTTTTAGAAGGCATGTGAGACTGATTCCCAATCAGATGGCTGCTTCTTATAAAGGAAGTGATTCAGTGGTGTGAAAGAGGAATTGAAGGAAATAGGAAGGTAGGAAGGGGTCATGAGACAAATCGGCATGTGTGCAGAGAAATTAAAACAACTTGAGATGTTTGAATAAAAAAGAAATCAATTCAGACAAGTGTTTACCAATCATTAACAGGGTAAAGAAACAGATTCAGGGCAGAGACTCTGGTGTGACTCACTCCTAGTATGTCTCTAGACACAGACTATCTCGCCTCCCACCAGCAAGGGAGGAGATCACCACCCCACAACAGTAGAGGTTAAGAAACACTACCATGGCTATGGTACAGGAGGGACAATCTTCCCTCCCTGCAGCTTCTGCTCAGATGAAGAATGGTCACTGGGCTGTGGCCACAGGAGCATGCCTTGGCTCCAACATCCTTTAAGTTCTCTGTGAGCACACCTGCCTGGCCTGACCCAATGCACGCTGGAATCTACAGATACAAAAAGTGGTGCTTGCTCAGAAGAAAAGACTGGGGGAAACAAGAGAGGTTTAGCTATTTCTGTATTGTGAAAGGATTTGCTTGCCACTTATACTCAGAAGGGGTCAGAAGCAGCAAGAGCAGTCTAAGAACCTCTGGTTTAGATCAGAGCTTTGTCAACTATTCCCAGAGATGGTTGTCTCACTCCTTGTTTAGGCTGCATGAGCCACGGTCTCCATGGTAACCAGCTCTGTCACTTTAGCAGGTAAAGAGATAATTCACAAGTGAATGAGAATGGCCAGATTTGGCCCATAGCTATAATTTTCCAATTCTAGGTCGGGAAGATAATTTCTTATGTTGGCATAGTATAACCTCCCAAAATGTGCTGACATTATTGTTAAGTGCTTGCATGTTGTAGTTTTGTGTGTGTGTGTGTGTGTGTGTGTGTGTGTGCACGTGCTGAAAAAACTACTTATTATTGTAAGTTCTCTCTCAAGTGTAGATTCTTGCTTCTAACTGATAAATTTCTATATCCAAATGGGAGTGAAAGTGGCAGAGACCATGAAACTGACAAAGGGACAAAGAGACTGGCAACAAAGAGGCTTTAAAGGAGGAAAGAGAGCGAGGAAGACAGGAGAATCAAGAGGAAGGAGGAAATGCCAAGAATGAAGGGGTCCAGCAGGGAAAGGGGATACAGACATAAGTGGAGGAAGAGTCAAACCAAAGGAAACATGTATGAACCCCTCATATGAAAACCTGCTGCTCTGTAAGGTGTTTTGAACCAGCAAGTCCTATAGAAACTAGAGAATATTGGCAGCAGCTTTATCTGACAATGAAATAACTGCTCCTTGTGTTGCCAGGTTCCAAAGAGAAAAGATCCTTAATGCGCCGTTCAACTTCCAAATCTCTTGGAGCCTGAACACTTCATTAGCTCAGACATTTTCAGTGGGATGTGTGACAGATCAATGGGCACCTTGCTTGTGTCTTTACCCTGGAAGAGGGAAGAGAATAATCTAAAATTGCTATGTTTGAACCAAATCACAACCTTTTATAAAACTGTCACATTCTATCAACATTGCCAAAGGAGGCCAGAAACAGTACTCCGTTGAGGGAAGCGTACATTTTCATCATGTCTACATCAATATTATTCTCAAAAGTCACAAGCTCATTTCCCCACATATTCACAATATGTCAACTATCAATTCTTTGATTATTACCAACGGCCCGGTTTACAGTCTTTGAGAAGGCTAACCAGTTCATACGAGTTTATGATCACATTTTAATTATACAGTATCCAAGATTCTTAATGTGAAACCACAGAGCATACATGTTTAGGCCAAGGAATGCCTGATACCCTCAGTCATGAAAGGTGATCTTAGTTTATCATTTATCCAACTTGTAAGGTCAGTGAGGAAGCAGGACAGACAAGGGACTTGGGGACAGGGGTGGGGGTAGGCAGAGGACATCTCTGAATCTCTGCATTCAGTCTACCATCTGCTTACAACATATGGAGGAGAAAGGGCAGAAAGTATGTCAGGGAAGGGAATGAGAACTGTTCCATTTTATGTCCACAGCTAGCCCCAAGTCTCCATCACTGGCAGCCCATGGCACAGAAAAGGCAGGGATAATGAGAATCAAACTGTTTTGTTCTAGGGATCAATTGCTTTACTGTCTGCAACTGTCATTTTAACCAAAGCAGAAGAGCTTTATCAGATGCTATGTCCAAGGGTGACATGGATTGGGAATTTGTTTTGTGGATGATGATTGGGAATTTTATTTGTGGCTCACACCAATTGGGAACTCTACAGCACAACAGAGATTCTAGAATCAGTTCTGTCTTTGAGATGGTTATGAAGAGTCACCCTGTCTTTGCAGAATAAGAAACTGGACTACACAGAGGTGAACTTACAGTGTTGTGGTATGAGGGTAGTTGGAATGTCTCTAAAGGTCCCTGGAGATCACAGGCCATGGTGATGCTATTGGGAAGTCCTGAAACCTTTGGGAGGTGGAACATAGAGATATCTCTTTATGTCACCAGGGGATCCAGCTATATTTTATGCCATTCTTGTGAGAGAAATGTTTTAAAAGGAATAAACTTGGCCCCATCTGTCCTCTTCTTGTCTGACCTGTCATTCGCTTGTCCCACCACTGTCTACCAACATGTCCTTGAACACCTAACTGTGATTCAAATAAAACATTTCGTTATATAAAGCCATATGCCTTAGATATTTCATTATACTTACAGAAATCTGACTAACACACATGACCTCTTAGAGTTCAACACTAAATATTTAGGTATATATTGATTAAATCTTCTGGGGGGAAAAAAAGGACCTGAATTCTTTTTAAATACAACAATCAACTTCAGAAGTGTTTAAAATCATGAGGGACTGAGAGAGAAGCCTACTTACTTGTTTTAAAGACTTTGATTTAAACTCAGTTTTCAACCTAAGCTATTCCCCTTTCCCTTATAAGCATCAAGACAATGTGGATTGTTCACACGTGTTTTACAATGTGCCTTCTGTTTAGATATGTCATCATGTGTAAACGCCCAGGTGTCTGAAATGATAAATAGAGCTTTATAAGTAGTACTTCAAACGTGATTCAGTGCATAGGGTTTTCCCCCCATATTTTATGAGGCATGCAAACAAAAGTTCATGTCTATAGGAAGACAAGCCTCAACCCTTGCTAGTATACCCGACAGCATGGAGTGACTTCCATGTCTCTCAGCGCTGGGATAGGTATCACTCATGCTCTGAGCATCAGTAAGGGAGATCACTATCTTTGCTGTCCCCTTTTCGTTAGTGGGCCCTTGGCAACCTCTCTGGGCTGAGCATTTGAAGAAAGATCTTGTCAGCAAAATTCAGGAACTGGTTTTCTTGGTAAATAATGGGAACATCTTGTCTCAGCAGAGGAGATTAATGCAAACTCTGCGGAATGGACTCTTGATGTCTGGAGGAAATTTAATACCAGAGGCCAAAGTTTCAGTAATGTTCCCTCAAGAAAGCAGAATGTGCTTGGAAAGTTGAACCGCAGAAGCATGGTGTGGGATAGAAAAATCATCTCTTATCTTATCACAGGGTAGAAGGAGCTCTAACTTCTGTTGTATTAAAAAGCTATTAGTTTTTCCAAAATGGAGACAGTGCACACTTGCGTAATTAAATGTGTCTAACGAATCTGAGAAAAGTCCAAAAATATCACCAACATTTAAAAGAATGTCCATGAGAGATGAACATGAAAATATTTGGTGTAACGTTTATCATAGGAACAGAAATATATCATATATAATATATGTTATATGCAAAGGTTCAAAAAACCAGAAACATTTTTTTTCTCAGAAAAAGTTAGGAAATGAAAATGTAAAACTTTTAGACATAAATTGGATTCCAAAGAGTGCTTTATTATTCTAGAATTTAAAAAATAGCCTAGGTTTATTTTTAAAATGAGAGGACTTTCACTTTTTAATTGAATATTTAGGAAGCGATAATATTATATTATCATTGGCAAACAGACAAAATCTATTTGAACCCAAGAATCTACAAATAAGTTTAGAACTATCCACAATACCATTTGATGGCTCATTTATATGTATTAAAAATGATATCAGAGGCTAAGGATGGAATAAAGGTACAAGACTGAAAAGCTGACCTGAAATACATAGTTTTCAAGAAAGTTAGGAAGCTGACCTCTGCTGTGGTAAATCTCCAACTCAAAAAAAGCCCAGGCAATGAAAACACAACTCAATTAATATGATTACATGCTGTGTTGTGTGCCTACATTGGGCAGATCTGCCACTACACTACCATCTTCCACATCTATGAGACCCCTTAGAACTTGTGGTTTCTCCAGGCCATGAGCTTCTGCTCTACTTGCCTTCTACCTCCTCCTCCATCCTCCTATCTCTCTCTCCCTTTCTCCCAAAACCTTCAGCTCCACCTTCCCCTCTTTCTCCGTCCAATCATCAGCTCTCCTTTATTTTACAAATTAAGGTGGGAAGCAGGTTTACAGGAAATGAGTGCCGACTCATTCCTTATTTGCAGCCCCGCACTGGAGAAAGGAATTAACATAAAATATAATAAGCCCCAGGCTATCCGCAACAGACCTCTAACTAAAGAATGAAGTCTGAGCATAGCGTTTTCCATCCTCCCCTTCCCTCTTCCTCAAATTATAGCAGCACTAAATACAAATAGAAATAACAATGGAAAAGTGAGAAAAATTAGAAATACTGAATTTAAGGAAGATACAATAAAGCTTTATGATACAGTAGCTAGTAAACATAAAAACAAGAGTATTCTCATATAGTCAAGGAATCTGCCAATGTTCTTCCCATATGAAAATATTGCTCAGGGAAATGGTTCAGTAAAGGCAGGAAGGAGACTGAGAAATGAGGAGCAGACGTACAGACACAAGGTGGATAATTAGAAGTTCATTGAAAGCAGTGCCCTTAAAAGCTCTCTACAGCAGCCACAGAAGGGAGATCACACAAGGTAAAGCGTTCATGGTGGCTCTGTGCTGACTTCTTCACGAAGAGAAGACATTGCACAAAACACAGGTGTTTAAATAGCCGGGTAAAGACATGTACATCTCTTTTTAACACGAGGAAGTTTTTATGGAGAAGAAAAGCCTGAGAAGAATGTTAAAACTCAAATTAAGAAAATCAGATGGATATTAAGAAAACAAATAACCCAATTAAAAGTGGGGTACAGACCTAAACATGGATTTCTCAACAGAGGAAGTTCAAATGACCGAGAGACCCTTAAAGAAATCCTCAACGTCTTTTGCCATCAGGGAAATGCAAATCAAAACTACTTTGAGATTCCATCTAACACTTGCCAGAATGGCTAAGATCAATAAAACAAGTGACAGCCATTCTGGAGAGCATGTGGAGTAAGAGAACACTCCTCCATTGCTGGTGGGAGTGCAAACTTGTACAGCCACTATAGAAATCTGGTTGGTAGTTCCTGTGGAAGACGGGAATCAGTCTACCTCAAGATTCAGCTGTACCACTCTTGGGCATTTACCTACAGAATGCTTCATCCTATCACAAAGACACTCGTTCAACAATGTTCATTGCTGCTCTATACATAATAGCTAGAAACTGGAAACAACCTAGATGTTCCTCAACAGAAGAGTGGATAAAAATATGTGGTTCAGCTTATATTACTCAGCCATTTAAAAAAAAATTACACCATGGAATTTGCAGGCAAATAGATGAAAATAGAAAATAAATCAACCTGAGTGAAGTATCCCAGACTCAGAAAAAGTATTCACTTATATGTGTATTCACTTATATGTGGGTATTAGCTGTTAAGTCAGGTGACTCGAAGCATGAAGACCCAATGTAAGTGTAGGTGGCACCTTCTGGTGGCAGTCCAGATAAAGGACATGGAGAAAGGAAACTTTGCTCTTTGCCTGCTGGTCTTCACTCTCACTCTCTCACTGGAAAGTCATTTATCCCCTGTCACTGTGGAATTCCCCACCAATACTAATACCACATACATATACATGTGAACACACACAATGCAACACACAAACATACACATGTGTACACACACATGTACTCATACACACATACACACGTATACATACACACACACTCACACACAAATGAACCCATCCACTTGTATACAGACTTTGGATTATATCCTTGGAGGACAAGCTGAGTATGTTGTCTATGTGGGAAAGAATAAGGATGCAGAGAAACCAAGAAGGGCAGTTTCTATGGTCTGTTCAGCAGCTACTCCCTATTTTATACATTTCTTTTCAGGCATATTCAAGTCATGTTCACGAATTAGGATACCTCAGGGACTTATACCCAGCTTAGGCAATGCATGTTGATCCAGTTAAGCCAATGTGTCAACTATTCTCTCTTTGTAGTTAGCTTAAGGATGGAACAGACTGCAATCCTGGCCAATGAGGACCAAGGGGAAATCTTCCTAATAAAACTTCTAGAAAAACAAAAAAGCCCTCATTCTATAAACGTGACAAAGTCCCATTTGATCCTCTCCATCCTTGCATGCTGTTTTATAAAGCATGGTTTCTAAAACTCCAATAGTTGGGTTGTAACTATGAGAGAAAGGCATGAGAATTACAGAAAATTATGCCCAAAGGCTAAGCATTCTTTAGATTCAAAATAACTGACAGAGCATACTTATTATGTGACATAATAAACCCATTATTGTATAAGGGACTTTCAGCTGGTATCAAAAGACAGAATTATAAAACATTTAGTTATAAATCTAATTGGTTTTTATTTGTAATTCATGGATCTGAGGCAGCCCCCATTCTACCAAACAGAATGAAAAACTCCTGCTACACAATGGCAGAAGAGGGGTTACAAAGAAATAGGACATGGGAGATAAACCAAGAGGTTGGCATCATGTCACTTCAGGTTAGATGTACATGCTCTTGATGTACAGGGCATCATTTGGTAAAGGCTGGGCTGAGAGGACATCTTTGTTCCATGGACCCAGTAGATAGGCAGCTTCTGCTTCCAGGAACAACTTGTCTGTTTTTCAGTCTATCTACTTCCTAAAATTTCAATTTGCTCACATAGCACTTAAGAGAAGAGCTCTCATTTTGTTTTTGCTTTTTGTTTGTTCGTCTGTCTGTTTGTTTGTTTTCTGTTTTGTTGGGATCTGGTGCAGGAACTCAGCTGGAAATAATAGGCTTCCATGATTTTTTGTGTGTTTGTTTGTTTGTGTGTTTGTTTCAAGACAGGGTCTCACTATGTAGCTCTGACTGTTGGAACTCACTAGGTAGACCAGGTCGGTATTGAACTTAGAGATCTGCTTGCTTCTGCCTCCAGAGTGCTTGGATTAAAGGTGTGCACCACTATGTCTAGCTCTTCCATAATGTTTACCACAAGGTATTCAAATACCTGCAGCCAGTGGTGAGCTAATGAAAAAGCAATGTTGTCAATGTTATTTTATTTATTTACTTATTCATTTATTTTGTGCATAAATGTGCATGTTCACATGCAGAGGCCAAAGACCCACCATGGGTGTTCCTAAGGTGCTAAACACCTTTTGCATTTTTTGAGACAGAGTCATCTTCTAGCCTAGAACTTGTCAAATAGACTACCCTGTCTATCTGGCCTGCGAGCCTCAGGAATTTGTCTCCATTCAGTCAGTGCTGGAATTAGAAGTGGTATTGCTAACTTGGCTATTCTTTACTTGAATTCTGGGTATTGAGATTTCAGAAAACCCTTTACTGACTGAGCTATGCTTTGAGCCCTGTTTGTTCCTTTCAATAATTAGAGTCATCATATAAAAAGATTTTAAAAGATTTATTTATTTCATATATGTGCATATACTGTCACTGACTTCAGACACATCAGAAGGTGATATTGGATGCCCATTACAGATGGCTGTGAGCCACCATGTGGTTCCTGGGAATTAAACTCAGGACCTCTGGAAGAGCAGTCAGTGCTCTTAACCACCAAGCCATCTCTCCAGCCCAGTACTCAGTACTTATATGGCCCAATATAAACATTGTGACCTTTGGCTCAGAATTTGAAGCTTTGGTACATCATTTTCAGGCAGTTTCAAGCCCAAGACTAATGAGTTCTTGTGTGTATCCATTTACTGCTGTTTGTTTCTCTGCCTCCACCATAACAAACACAGCTGACCCGATGGCAATGCAGAGACATGCAAGATCCTGTCTCTTTCATGCCTTCTTGATGTACAGAGAATCATTAGTGTTGACATTCAAAGCAAACTTTGGACAGAGGTTGGTCCATCTGCCTTTCCAGATGATCTCAAGCTGTCTCCTGTACATGTGAGCAGCATAGCCAGGGGCAGTAGAGCTTCATGAACATCTGGCTACCTGATGGAAAAATCAGTTCCAGGTACCAAAATTCAGGGAGCCTCAACCTCCTAGAACAATGCGTAGGATTTGCATATAACCTCCGCACAGCTTCATATACAGTTTAAATTGTCTCTAGCTTGCAGTGAATGTACACTCTAAATATCTGTTAGCCTGCACTCTAGGGAGGGGCATGATAATGTCAATAAGTGTGTCCCTGAGCAGTGTAAACTCTAACTCCTTTGAATAATGCCTGACTTATGGTTGATTGAATCTGAAGATAGAGATCCTGTGGGTATGGGGGGTAAACTAGGTTCCAGAAGCAAAACCAATAACTGCTGCCCATCTTGCATGCCACTTGAGCATCTCTGGGTGTTTGTTATGCAACACGTTTTTGACAAATCTGACACACACACATGTATCCTGCTCTCACCTGTTCTAATTTCCCTCCTGTTAGGTACCCAGTAGAATTATTTTTCTCAGTCTCTTTAACTTAAGCACATTACAAGAAATAAAACAAATAGATTCAATATGGGGTTTTCCTGAGTGGACATGCTTAGTTTAATTACCTATGTAAGACAAGGAACTCATCACCTGTCCAAGGAATGATGGTTGCTAGGATATAATAAAGGGAGCCACCACTGGCCTTGGTCCCCAAGTGAACAAGACAGGTAGAAACTTCCTGGGGAAACTGGGCCAATTCACTATGTAATGATGCTGTGTGTGTTAAGAGGTCACTTGGAGCACTGCTCATTAGCACAGTACAATGAAGCCAGTTTCTAAAGATCTCAGATCCACTGGAAAGATCGTGTTGAAGTTTGGACCTGAAGGTGAAGGGGTAATCTGTGTCCTATCCAGGAGGAAAATGTTCTAGGTAGAGAGAAGAACAGATGCAAAGGCCCTGGGGCAGGTATATACCCGGTGTGTCCCAGAAGACCTAACCAGTGATGTGAGAGCAGGAGAAGCAGGAAATGATGGCAGAATCAAAAGGTCTTGCCATTCATTCTAGAGAGTTTGGTTTTTAATTGAGCAAAAAAACTAGAGGTGTTTCAGAAGAATAACACTGACTTAGGTTTCAATAGCGTGGAGGGCGGGTGATGGTGATAAAAGTGGGGGTGAGAGGCAATCGCTTTCGTCCATCCATGGGGTGATGGTGCTTATGAAGAAGCAATGGAATTTAAGTATACACACACTCACATACACACCAACACACACAAACAAACACACACACACAAACACGTACAAGTACATGCACACCTACATATACACATATGTGCACATACAAATACATATACACATATATAGGTTCACATACATACACATACATACACATATAAACACAGATACACAATGCTCACATATACACATATACAAATACACACATATATATATATAAACACACATAAACACATACATACATGCTCACATACATATACACACATGAACACACATATACACACATAAGCACAGGTACACACATGCACACACATATACACATACAAATATACACACATACAAACACATACGTAGGTACACATACACACATGCTCATATATATATATATATATACATATACACACATAAACACACATACACAAATGCTCACATATGCACATACATACATATACACACATGCATGCACGCACACACACACACACACATAAGCCCAGGTACACACATACATACACACACACACACACACACACACACACACACACACACACACACACAAACACAAACTGATTACCAATAGTCTGAAATACCTTCTTTGCAGATTGAGTATGAGAAATGAAGGAACAAAGGCAAGGATGACTTAGATTCTCTGCAGAGACAAAGGAAGTATAACTATGGAGACTGTGAAGACCATGAAGGTTGAAAAACAGCAGGGGAGCTGGGATCTTATTCATCTGGGGTTTGTGAATGAGGACCTGGATTTGGGGACTATGATGTAAGACAGTAGATCTGGAGACAGATGACTAACTCATGGCCTAGAGAGAAGGTTTCAATAAGTTAGATGTGTGTGTGGTGCTGATATTTAGAGTCCATGCCAATTAGCTCCCAGGAGCACTAACCTTCAAGAGTGAAGGTGAACAAGAGGAGGGTGAGGAGAAGAGTGGAGAGGACAGGCAGAGGAGAAGGATGGCACTGAGGGACCGTGTGGAATGGCAACGCACTCTGGGGAGGAGGCGCACTGCTGCAGCTATCCAGATGGTTCAGAGACATCCCGTGTGTGCCCTCTAAGCGGAAGATACAATGATTTCTTGGAAATGAGCGAGGGGAAGCAGACCTACTGTGGAGCGCGGCTCCTTTCTTTGGTTTCATGCTGCTTTAGTTTAGGTAATGCTTCAAATGCAAGTACAGGAACAGACAGATACAAAGATTCACTGGTTAGACTAGAGTAAGCCTGAAACAAATTGACTATGCTTAGCCATAAAGAAATAAATGGAGCTAATCCACTATTTTTATTGATAAAAAAACCGTACTGTGACCTTATCAGAACAGTGATAATAATCCCTTGCCTTTGCATGCTACTATGTGGTAGAAATAAAACCGTGCTCGAGGATTTCTAAACAGGAGGCATATCTTTAAAGTGCAAACCACAGTTACTCAAGATGTATGCGCTAATCTCAGCCACTTATGAAAAGAATAACAACAGTGATAACAGACCAGCATAGAATGCAGGCTGATCATCCTTAATCCGAGAAGCTCAAGGCCCAAATGCGCTGAACTCTTAGAACTTCAGTCCATGGACACACAAAGCCCCTGTGCACACTGGCACTTTAATACATGCATTTCCGCTGAGATTGTTGGCCAGACACCACAAGTGGAGGCTCCACACTATAAAAACATGTTTCATGGCCATGATTATTAAAGATACTTCCTAAGGGGCTGCAGAGGTGGCTGGGCAGGAGAGAACACAGACCATGGTTTAGTTCTTAGCATCCGCATTGAATGGCTCACAATTGTTTGTAACTTCAGCTCTAAGAGAACAAATGTCTTCTTCTGGATTCTGCAGAACAATCCCCTGACCATGTACACTCTTACACACACACACACACACACACACACACACACACACACACACACACCACAAGCATGCTCATACATAAAAATAAGATGCTATGTAAAATTACTTTGAGGCCATGCGTACAAGTTGCATATAAACTATTAATGAATTGCATGTTTGAACCTTATTTCCATCTCTAAGAGATTTCATTATGTATATACTAATGTTCCAAGATTTGAAAAATCTATTATCTGAAATATTCAATTGCAAAGAAGTAGAAATAATTGATACATATAATACTGTATATAAAAATATAATATTTCTATTGAAAAACAAAACTTCCTTGCATTATTTTTCATTTAGGATAGGGTCTTGATTTGTACCCCAAGCTGGCCTTGAACTCTTGATGTACCTGCTTCAGCTTTCTGGATGTTGAGAAATGAGCCACCATGCCCAATATTTATTTTCAGCTTTCCACCATCCTGGCGACGTACAGAACTATTTGAATGGACAAGAAGTCGGTTTTGTTGATGGATGATAACTCACAGTTCACCAAATCCAGATGTTTAGACAGTCTCAGGCAACCCGAGTAGGAAAAATGAGCAGTGATGGAGGTCAGGTCACACACTGGTATCAAAGTCTCCGCATGGTCATCTGCTCACAAACGCCTTTCCTATCCTTCCTGTCTATGAAGCTTTTTCTAGAACTTTCTCACTGCAACTATGATAGAATAGACTATTTGCTAGAATGTACTTTCCTCCTATGAGAGGCACATAGCAGATACTCAAGTCCCTACAGAGAGCAAGCAGAAGCAGACAAGAAAGGAAAAAGAAAGGTTTATGTATGTAAAACACCAAAGTTTTCACCTAGTGTGTGAAAGACAAAAACACTGGTCAATTTTCAAGTTAGACTGTTGGATCTTTATCCAGCACCTTAACCATTCATTGTTTGCAGCTACTGAATAATGATCACTTTTGCTCCTTTGCCTTTCCATGTTCCCCATGTGGCTCTGTTTGTATTTACAACTAGTTGCTATAACATCCTCTGGCTCATTTGGGGCTCTTTTTAGTGAGAAGCTCAACACCCAATACTACAATCAGAAACAGCAACAGGCCTAAAGCAAGCCAAGTACGGAAACAGACAAAATTGATTAAGGCCAACTACTCCACAACTCACACAACCGAAACAAAAAATGAGCAAAAACATGATGTATTCAGCCATGAGTTGAAAAAACAACCTGGGTAGAGGTAAAAATAACTGAAAACGTAATCACTTAAAACAGTAAAATAAAGTTCAAATGACACCAATAGCAAAGTGAATGGGAATAAGAGGGAAAACGCAAGGAGCTAAGAAGATATTAGAGAAAACCCTCGTGGCTTCTCTTCTGATGTTTGGCACTGACTCTTCCAGGCACGGGAGGGGCCCCAGCGGAAGTTAGAGTCTAGTTTTCACATATACACTGAGCCTGATGGACAAGAGGCATTTGTAGAAAAGGCCTGCATTTGCCTTATTCTCCCTCTATGTTACAGCTTTAACCTTCAAACCTTGCTGTAAATTTCATACTTTGAATGAAGCATCTTCAAACCCCACAAAATCATACTGCACAGACCAACCGCACGCTGGGTCTGCTGCTGTGTCTAGAGCCTCTGCTGTCAACACCGAGCCTTGGAGCTTGGGAGCTGGACAAGTTGTCACATGTCTACCCTGGGGTTCTTAATGTCTATGCCAAAGGAGGTTTCTTCTAAAGTATTTTTAAATTAATTACTTTTATTTTCATTAAACTTTAATTAAATAATTAATTAACAATTAATTCCCCTTCCCTTGTCTCCCTCCAGTCCCTCCAATGAACTTCCTCTAGCTCCCTTTTGCAATCATGGCTTTTAAAAAATACAGTCATACAGACACACACACACACACACACACACACACACACACACACACACACACACACTCCTACCGAAAGTGTTACTAGAGTATGTATAAATTTTAGGGGGTATACAACCACTTGGTGCTGGATAAACACCTACAGAGATTATCACCAAGGAAAACAGTTTCTCCTGCTCTCTGCATTTCTTAGTTGTTTGCAGTACTTTGTCCAATTTCAGGGCCCTGTAAGATTCCCTGCTTCCATCTCAGACTGTCTACCGATGGTATACTTCTTCAGGTCTTGTTCAGGTATTTTTATTTAATTAAAATATAATTATGTCATTTCCTCCTTCCTCAACTCTTCCCATGTCTCTTCCATGCCGCTTCCTTTCAAATTCATGGTCTCTTATTCTTTAACAGTTATTGTTTCATACAAAAGCATGCATGCTTGTACACACGCACACACACACACACAGAGGAATAAATATATAAATGTGATCTGTTGAGCCTATTTCTTGAACTCACGGGATACTGGAGGAAAGAAGCAGCCCTGAGATCTGTCTCAGATTACCCATCTTGGTGCTTTCAAATCCTACCCACAACAAACCCTCTGCAGTAGGGGTAAGGCTCTATAAAAAAAACTGCCCTACCCTGGAGACCTAAACTCCAGCATTCTCAGCCCCACTGACAGCGAGCAGCACAGACTCTGTGCTTGTGAGGCTGAACCTCCTACTGCTTGTATCAGGATTATCAATCTTCCACTGTCCTCAGGGCACAGATCTGGTTTTTTGCCAAAGAAGATGCTGCCAATGGTCCCTTGCCTATCAAGCCTGCATCTCTTGACACGCAGACTTCTCAGCGTGTGCATACTCAGCACTCCCCCTTTTGAAGACTGTACGCCCCCCAAGCTTGATCTATAAGCCCCTGGTTTTCTAGACTCTTACAGTAGCTCAATGTCAAACAATGATCTACATTCCAAGCAGCCACTTGACTAACACCCTCAAGGACATGGCAAATGACAACAGGTGTCTTCTCCAATGTTGGTTGAGCGGTCTCTCATGCAACCAGTCTGTTTCATTGTTATACCAAGTCCTCTGGTTGGATTTAGGGCTCATGAGAACTGTGGGCTTGCTCTGTGGCTTGGCTTGGCCCCTGTTTTGTCCCAAGTGCCACCTGCCTCACCTTGTGGATAAAGCTTCTGTTTTCTTTACACTAGGGAGCAGAGTGGGGAAGGTGTAAAGTCTAATTCATTCCTTGAGGCCAGATAGTCTGCCCTTTGTTATCAGGACTCTTCCCACCCAGGGCATGGCACAGAGGCAGCTGTCCATCAAGCACCTCGCCACTTTGATCTTTTCATTTAAACCCAGCAATAATGAAGGATTACACATCTAATGCATCTTCACCATCTCTTAGAACTGCTGGCAAATGAGAATTCCTGTCTGAGGCCAGCGCTGTACCCACTCAGGTCTATTTTTTTTTTAAACAGTGATTAGATGATAATTTATTTGATTATTTCTTAGCTTTTATTTAATATGTGTAGGTTTTGCCTGTATGTTTGTGCATCATTTACATACCTGGTGCCAAAGGAGGCCAGAAAATGGTGTTAGGTCCCCTGGAACTGGTGTGTGTGTTACAGACTGTTGTAAACCACATGTGGATGCTGGGACTTGAACCTGGGTCCTCTGGAAGAACAACCAGTGCTCTTAACCAATGGGCCATCTCTCCAACCCCTACAGACAATATATAAGACATTGTTTATAAACAAGTACTTTGTGTAAAACATTTTAGCTTCCTTATCAAGTCCTTTCTCATAATATATGCTAAACTTAAAAAAAAAAACTTAAGCACTAAGTCTGAGATACTTGGTTCAGTCACACATCGGCCTGAAATAGCTCTTAGATGAATAAATCCTAGAACATATTTACACTGTGAGGGTATGTTCTGATGTTGAGTGTTTGGGGATTCAGTTCATCTGCTGACATCATCTCCTGCCACATTGGTCTCTCTTTTGGTCATACAACCCTGCTTGTTAACATTTCTCATTCCTGAGAACCTGCTAATTCTGTCTGTTCTTAATGATGCTTTACAGTCCTGCTCAGACAAGGATGCTCCATCTCCATCCTCTGCCAGCTTGTCGCTTATTTGATAGAGGATTTCATGACTAGAATATCCCTAAGTCGTCAGTTCTTTTTCCATCTCACAACAAATATCTTTTGAGAGCCAACTGTGCACTAAGTTCACTGTGGCTTCGTGGAACTACCTGTCTAGATGGCAAAATATAGCGAATGATATCACACACCTTTCTCAACTGGGGTAAGAAGGATGAAGGAAAACGGAGATAGCTCTGAGAGGAAGCACAAGGGTGTAGATGCCTACTGCCCTTCTAGGCAACAGGATGAAATCTGTAAAGTATGAACAGAGTACCTTCCTTCCTTCCTTCCTTCCTTCCTTCCTTCCTTCCTTCCTTCCTTCCTTCCTTCTTTCTTCCTTCCTTTCTTTCTTTCCTTCCTTCCTTCTGTGGTTTTTAGCCAGCTTGCACTGTTGGCTTGTTCTTCCTCAATCCTGTGAAGTTTTGACCTGACTCCAGACCTTTGCTAGTGTCTTAGAGGTCCTAACACCTCAAAACAGTCTATTATCACAGCCTGAACTTCTCATTACATGTGATGTTTGCTCTCTTCTCTGTCTATCTCAGCCCCAGAATCCACTCTGGGGAACCGAATGCAGGCGAAGACACGGCCTCGTCACTTAGCCACCATGGCTGGAGGGATTCCTGGGCTTTCCGATCTGAGCTTGGTTGGAAGAAGGGAAAGCACTTCTGTTTGTCATTTCCTTCTTGTCAAATGATAGCTCTCTTTGGTGGCATGTGTCACACTATGGGGGCTAGACTATAGAGCAGGGCATACTATTTGTCCCCAAGAATCATGGACAGAGGCTTTTAAATTTTTTCGAGACACCTTGATTATCAGCCCACAGGCCATCTTTCCTTCCACATACCTAGCCTTTGTGATCTTCACAGAACTTCAGCCCACTTCCTGTTTGCCCTGTAAAGCATACCGCTAGGAAGACTCTAAGCCACAGGCTGGGAAGGCGATGGCCACGATGGCCTGCATCTGAACAGGTTATGAATGAACTTAATTCAGTGAGCACCATTTTCTAAGCTTAACAAGCTCTCTCCTTACAAGTTTATTCTTAACATTTCATTCCCTTCACTTCTCTTTCTAAGCCCATCTGCCTTAGTTAGGGTTCTACGGCTGGGAACAGACACCACGACCAAGGCAATTCTTATAAGGACAGCATTTACTTGGGGCTGGCTTACAGGTTCATAAGTTCAGTCCATTATCATCAAGGCAGGAACATGGCAGCATCCAGGCAGGCATGGTGCAGGTGGAGCTGAGAATTCGACATCTTCATCTGAAGGCGATATGGAAGACTTGATTCCAGACAGCTAGGAGTAAGGCCTTAAAGGCCATACCCACAGTGACACACCTACTACAACAAGGCCACATCTTTAAATAGTGACACTCCCTGGACCAAGCATATACAAACCATCACACCGTATCTCTCTGAAATGCTTTTACTTTAAATCAGTTATGACTATTTCCAGTTACTATTGTGGTAGAAAGTTCTCAACCTTCCTTGTCTGACTGAGTAACCCAAACAGGGTGGTTAACACCACCTTGCTTATCTGTTCCTTCAGAAAAGCTGAGGAGCGTTATTGGCAGCCTCCATCCTGATGCCTACAGTCTTCTCACTGGCTCTCTGTGATCCCAGTCTTGGCTGGTAGTTTACCGACTTGCTTGTAAAGAAATGAAGCCAGGACTTAGGCATTCTCGTCTAAATTCTCTTCCATACATGTGAGTCATCTCTCCAAGCACTGGAATCATCTGTAGTGAATGTTGCAGGTTCGGCCAATAGTTGTGTAACATTATCATTAACTTTGTCCAAAGGTTCAGGGAGATGTTCTGTTGTTCATCTCAAAACAGGGTAGTAAATGTAGGGATGCAAATTGGTTCAGATCCAGCCTGACCGCTTGAGTATATGTCATATTGTGGATGCTTAATACTAACTGTCATTGTTTTTCTATAATTAATAATAGATCATTTACGGAGCATCCCATATAATAATCATAATTTGAATTGGGAATAGTCGGCTTTCTCAAGGTGGAATGTTAACCAGAGAGTAGACTTTATGTTGTCATAACCTTCAATTAGCTCAAGTGTGCTTTAAAAAACAAAACTAAAAACTGTTAGTCTGATAATCCTGGTTGTGCTCCTGGGGTTGCAGAAGTAAATCATCGTAGTAACACACTCCGTAAGGAAAGTCCACTCTATAAGGTATAGGGACATCTGAGATCTATATTCTTGGGCAGTCCATCTTGTCTACATCCTCGTCTCTAATAACATTTGGAAGGACTGTGGCTTTATGTGAACCAACTGAAATCTCATTAGAAAAGCTCCACTGTGAAATGTGTATTTTGTATATTCTAACATATAATTAACATTATGCATGATAGTATTCTGTTACTGGTATTCAAATTCCCATTCTGTGAACTGGAGTTTGTGTTTAAAGAACTTTCTTGATTTTTTGATTTGATTGGCTTCTTGAATCAACCAGATTGTGGTAATTCTGTATGCATGTGGGAACAATTTTTTTTCAAGGTTGATGTAGTTGAGCCACATACCTTCTTTTCAGTAGAACTTATAAATTACGTTATTCAGTGATACATATACAGAGATTTGCATCTCTCCCCATGCTGTACAAACTGCTCTGCCTGGTCTCCAACAATTCAACTTGCTATTTTTTTTAACTTTATAAGAGTGCGAAAGATCCATGCATTCAACGAAAGTTATACTTTTGAGTTTCGATTCCCCCACTCTGGGTTAGCAATACACAATAGGATGTTCTCAGGATGCTTGAAAGCTGTGTTACACAGTCCTCATGTAGTGATGCAGTGATCACACGAGAAGCCCACTGCTAGTCCAGAGTTCTGTGTTGCTAAGCTATGGTGTTCAGCAGGTAAATATTAAATACATTTCCAACTGATGATGGGCTAACTCTATTGCGAGTCTAGAAGCAGCTGTAGTCACTTATTAATCAGCCCAGGAATTGTGGCACCCTGCTGCGTGCCCCAGCAGCTCTGTGTGATCCGCCTTCTGCCTGCATATCCTGTCTAAATGGTGATGAAGTGATAAAGTTCTTGCCTCCTTTCCAGCATGAGAAATACTTTTCTGATTGAGGCTCCAAACTGAGAAATAGGCTCCCTTCTGAGCAGAAACACGAATGCTGCTATGCCTTCTGGTTAATTCCATTAAGGGCATGGCCAGGCTGCTCGGCTCATTTATACACACAGCAATGTGACTTGAATGTTAAAATTAAATATGTCCCAGAAAATATCCCCCGAGAAACTTGTTGAGAAATGATTCTAAGGTGAGGTACATTGGACAGCTCCGCAGCACATACCAGCTCCCTTGGAAATTCTAATTGCCTATTAGGGACTTAGAAGCTCTGGAAAATTCTTTAGTAAGGAAATTTGGCTTAACCTAAAACTTCTCCAACTTAATTCGAGCCAGAAATTTGACTTATTTATTTTATCTTTGCCAAATACCCACAACTGCCCCCAGAGGCTTCTGTTCTGGGCTACGCTGGTGACACTACTGTAGGATTTGAAGGTAACCGCAGGCTTTTGATATAAAGACTCATCTGAACATCACAATGTTTTGGAGAAAGTATTTAGAGACTGGAATCCATTTCTGTAGAAGAAACAGATTCTTCAAATAGCTAGGAAAAATGCAAATCTTTGTGTTGCCAGCTTGTGGATAGAAATTTGCTATCTATCTATCTATCTATCTATCTATCTATCTATCTATCTATATTTCTCTGTCTCTCTGTCTATATCTGTAGCTCTGTCTCTCTCTTCCTTTGTGTGTCTCTGTGTATGTGTGTGTGTATGTGTTTGTGTATGTACACATACATATGTGCATACACTTGTTTGGGGGGAACATGGGCTTGATTTGAAGCAAACTACAATTCTGTAAAGATACAAACAGACCAACCTAGTGCTTAGCTTATGACTCTGGTTCTTAAACTGTGGATCATGATTCCACATTTGTGTGCCTGACTATGAGGACATGAGAAACTTGGCAACAATTGAAGCTTTCTGAATATAGAACAACCAAAGGAAAGTCAAAATCAAACATGGTATGGATTTGAGGTGTTTCTGGCAGTAATTTACTTCCCACCATGTTGCATCATGTGTCTTCCTTACTGTTTTGGGTCTGAACATGTAACATGTGTACTTTGTCTTGTGCCTGTCATCATACCATGTCACCAATAACCATGACTGTTGCATGAAACACCTCGATCTAGATTTTAGAGCACTCTTGTTGCAGATTTTACTACACATATGAAATTATCTATCCCCCTAGAATCATAATGGTCTAATTATAGAAAAACGGACTGGTAATATTTTTCTACTGTCAAACCTCACATATAGGTATCAAATTAGTATAGTTTTGAGTTACATTGTGTTAGAATGTTTGATTTTTAAAAATTGCTATTTGAGTTGCTGACTTAAGCTTCATAAAAGAAAACTGTTATCCTTCTCAGCAGTGATGATCGAAATATCAATCAACTCTAAAAAACATTGACAATAAAACCTCATACCCTGCAGCATCAAATATTTGGTCAAGAATTAGTTCTTTATGTAAAAAAAGAAACACAATCATCTCATGTTGTATGCGAATTTGTTTTCATCTTTACTAAATGGTAAAATTGTATGTATACCAAAGGATTGTTTTAAAATAAATTTCTTTATGATTTATCATCAGAAAAAGTTAAATTGTATTCCTATTTTATATATCTATAAAACAAGAGTAATGGAAACATTTCTCAAGGGAAAATGGGGCCACAAGTAGAAAATGTAGAAGAGGCCCTAGTCTAGAGGATAATAAGCATACAAGTCCAACCTCCAAGACTTACACTCTCATAGCCTCTCTTGTCACAGAAGCCATAAAATTATGTGGCCAAAAAATGGAAGCTTTTACTGATTTGAGCACATGGCCAGAAACACAGATTTTCTTGGTTCTAACCCAGCACTGGAGAAATTTGGGGATAGAGCCCCTTGCAGCCATTTGGACATCAATCAGAGGAGATAAGCAGTGAGCTTCCTCCTCTTCCCTTTCTTTTCCTTTGATGCTCAGAGCTATGGGATGGCAGTGAATCTTGCATCCCCTGCATAGGCAGCCCCAGTGGGAGGCCAGCTGGCCAGACATCAGTGCAGTCTTTCCCTCCTGGATCTGTAACCACCTAAGGGACATGCAGGGTAAAAGGTTCTGCCCTGTCAGTGTGCAGTTGCAGGGCCTGGCTTCCCGATGCAGCTTATTAATGGGCTCAAAGCTTGTTAAGCTGGAAATTTCCTCCACACGATCTTTCCAGAACTTGTGCTGATAGAACTTGAGCAATCCAATTGCGTTTTATGACTCTAAGTGATCTTTTAGCACAGCTTCATTGCTTCCAGAGCCAAAAGCTACTCAGAATGGAGCTCTTTTTTACCCAAGTCCATGTCTAATGAATATGCTTACATGCCCATTATGGAGGAATTTTAGCAGGGGAAGGCATACTTTCATTATTTCTAAACACATTTGAATGATTCATAGCAATGGAGGAGCAAAGACTTTGGTATTGCTGTGTTTCTTCACTGGGCTCTTGCACATCTATAGATCTGGAGGGTTTGGATTAGAGTCCAGCTGGACTTTGTAGGACACAAAGCTTAGTCCTGACTAGTTCCACCAGGAGGGCACTTATCCCATGAAGGGAGATGGAGTGAATTGTGAGGCTATCTCAGATATTCTGACTTTAAAGCAACCAAAAAATAAATAAAAAGGCCTGATGGTAGTTTGAGATGGGGAGTGGGGAGAACATCTCTTGATTAGGATGTTCACAGAGCATGCATGTTCTTGCTAAGGTAGTTTTAAGCCTCCTAGCCCACTGGCTACTAAGCCTGGCTTCCTGGCCACTAGTGGCCTTCCCTCCCATTCATTGTTCTTAGTTAACAAATCCCTCCCTTCCTTTCCATTTGAGAGTGACTGCTTTAGCAGTTAGATATAAAATGTGAGTTATACCTAACTGTTACTAGATTTAAAAGGTGCTACAAATACTTCTGTCATGCAGAAACAGTCTTATTCAGGAAATTGACTTGTCCAAAGGTACACATGAATTAGATGTCAGAGTCCAAGTAATTCTCACCTTAGTCTTCTTTCTACTCCAGCATCCTGCCTTTCTGTGTTGAGAAACCCAAGAGAGTGAGAGACGAAGGTGTGTGTGTGAGGAAAGGCTTGGACAGTGGGTTATGGTGGGAGTGTACAAAGGTGTGCCCCACCCCCAGACACCATGGGGGAATCTCAGGGGCTATGTACAATCTGTAGCTTAGAACAGCAACACATTCACACGATTTTAAGTCACCAACTGCTTACAGCACCAGCATTCAGATAGAATGGTCCATGTGTCTTTTTTTTTTTTCTTTTCACAAAACTGTAATCTAAAGAGCTGTGAAAATGGAATTTTTTAGTTGGTTTGCAGAAAAAGAAATCACTGTGATTGATGATGGGCTGTCCCTGACCTGAATGAATCCTTAAGAAGCTAATTATAGAAACAGTTTCACCCTTGGCATGGATATGCAGACTTCACCTGTGGTGATATTAACAAGTTTGATTATAGGACTCAGGACTATAAGTACCATATTGCTGTGTCTTCCTAGGAATTGAAAAATTCTAATTTTGAAACACATCTGGTCCTGAATCTTTTTCCATAAGAGAGCATGGACCAGAATTTTATAAAGTATTATTATGAAAAACCTACATTCTCATTATTACTTCTCAAGCAATATAGAAAAATAGAAGGAAGAAATCTATAAAATTTTTTGATAGTATAGTACAGAAAAAAATTACCATCTACAGCTGAGAAGCTCTCACTGGGTTGTACTTATACAGACAGCAGAATAATGAGGCATAATTTTCTAAAATGGGATTAAAATGTATTTCTTCATCATGAGTGCTTTTTAGTTTTTAAAAATATTACCCAAGACTAAAGAAAGATAATGAAAACAGAACAAGTTTAAAGTCAGGGTATGAGTGCGTACTTAGTAGCCAGTTTTCATCTCAATTAATTCCCCATTATAAATGTAAGAAAATTAATCCTCTTATCTTTGTGCTGGGTACTCTTCTCTGAGCTTCTCTCTGTCTCATTTTTTTTAACCTGTAATTTTGCCATCTTTATAATTCTCTCAAGTCTATAACTTGGAAAGTGGGATTTATGCTGATCACCATGCCCTTTCCTATGCCCTCCTCATTTACAATTTTATTTGTAGTTAAAAAGGCTGCTTTCTTCAAAGATTCAGTTTTTGTTTCAGGTAATTTTTTTTTTTTGAGTGAGTGAGTGAGTCTCACGATGAACAGTTTCTCTTTCTCATGGCTGGAATTGTTTAAACACTAAACTAAACTTGATTCAGAAGACAATTTTGCTGGGTATGAAAATCTTGGGCCTTCAATATTTGCAACAGTATTTTACACAAATTTTAAAGGTAGCCTGATTTAAAAACAAACAGACAAACAAACAAACAACCCCATAATGTTTCAATTTTAGTTTTCCATAGAGATTCTGGTAAGATCCTTGTTTATCACTTAAGTTCACTAATTTTTCAAGGACTGGGGTTTTAATTTTAAGGGTATTTTTTAATGATACAGTGAATCTGTATAGTTTTTAATCTGACAGAATTTTGAGACACATCAACTATAAAATATTAGAGTTTTTATCTTCATTATCTATATATAATCTTACCTTTAATTCCTTTTCTGAATTTTAAGTATTGCTTTTTTTTTATGAGTGATATGTTTTTGCTGTATGTTTTTAAATATAGTTTTTATGCCTAAAACCACTTTTTCCCCTTGAATATGGCCTGCTTACTTTTACAACATCTCCCAATGTTTTGCCATTCCATTTTGAGTTCTTTTAACATTTCCTTCTCCTATCCGTTAGAGGGAAAGGGTGTCTTTGATTCCTTGGCAACAATGACATCAATGAATTACCTCATAATAATGGATTCTTTACCTTGACAAATCCAAGGCTGATTCTGGTACAGCCATTTCTCCTTGCTGTAGAATCTCTCAACTCTAACCACACGTATAGCCAAGCAGTTCTGTTTGTAACAAGATGAGCTGCTTCAGTAACCACCAGGAAGTGCCTCCTACTTGAGATGAAAGAAACAGGCTGCTCTCTTCCAAGGTGCCAGTGTGAGAGTTGTGTGACTATGCAGGCGAGGGCTTAGTGCCCAGAGTCCATGACCTCTTTCTAGCACTGAATTTTAACTCATTGGTCCCTGTGTTGAGGGAAGCACTCATATAGGCAAATCTGATTTTCTGCCTCATTTTTTTTTTTTTACGAATTCTAGCCATCCAACATGTCGTTGGATTTGGGGGATGTGGCTTTTGAGATTTCTTAAAGTATTCCAGTTAGTTACTGCTGTTTCAGTGAAACACCAAGACCGAAAGCAACTTGGGAAAGAAAGGGTTTAATTGACTTACACTTCCGCATCACTATAAATCACTGAAGTAAGTCAGGACAAGAACTCAAGCATGGCAGGAACCTGGGGGCAGGAGCTGATGCAGAGGCTATGGTTGGGTGCTGCTTACTGGCATCTCCTCCCTGGCTTGCTCACCCTGCTTTCATATAGAACCCAGGGCCACTAGCCCAGGGATGGTATCACCCACAATGGGTTGACCTTTTCCATATTAATCTCTAATTACGAAAATACTCTATGGGCTTGCCTGCAGCTCTCTCTTAGAGAGGCATTTTCTTAATTCAGGTTCCCTCCTCTCAGATGACTTTAGCTTGGGTTAAGTTGACAAAACCCATTCCGCCTCATAATGGAAGCCTTGTCAACTTGATTCACAAAGATTACGATAAAACCAGAGCCTTTCCTTTCTTATTCACCCCCAAGATCACACATTAATGTAAACATCCCAATATAAAACATCTTACACACTTAAAAGATCCCATAGTATTTACAAATTTAAACTCTATAAAAATTCAGTCTCTTGAAAAATAATTCAAAGTCCCCTATAAAATCTGAAGTCTCCTTTAAAACTGAGAGCCTCTCGGCTGTGGGCTCCCATAAAATCTTTCTTACTTCAAGAGGGAAGAAGAAGCACAGTACAGTCACAATCAAATTACATCAAAACCTTTACTTCAACTGTAAATAACTCAATATCCAATACCTGGAATCAACTGACAATCTTCTGGGCTGCTCCAAAGGGCCTGGTCCATTTCTCTGGCTCCACCCTCTGCAGCACAACAGCTTGTCTTCTAAGCCCTGTCACCGTCCACTGAACCGCTGCTGCTTTCCTTGGTGATCATCCTGTGCTACTGGCATCTCCAAAACTCTGGGGTTCTTCATACAACTGTGCTGCTCTTTACCAGTAGCCTCTGGGAGCTTTCTTCATGGTGCCAAGCCTCAGCTTCTTTTCATGATGCTTGGAGTGCTTTGAATAGGTCTGGGCTCCATGGCTTTATGCATTTGAATGCTTGGCCCACAGGGAGGGATACCATTAGGAGATGTGGCCTTGTTGGAATAGGTGTGGCCTTGCTGGAGGAAATGTATCACTGTGGGGGTGGGCTTTGACTGTCTTCTCCTGGTTCCCTTCAGAACAAGATATAGAACTTTCAGCCCCTCCATTGGCATACTTGTCTGGATGCTGCCTTGTTTCCTGCCTTGATGTTACTGCACTGAACCTCTGAACCTGGAAGCTAGTCCCAATTAAATGTTGTCCTTTATAAGAGCTGCCTTGGTCATGGTGCCTCTTCACAGCAATGGAAACTCTAAGACAACACCTTCAATCCTGGACCTTCAACTGCTACTGCTGATCTCTCCTGGCCTCTCACAGTGTCAAGCCTTAGCCTTTCTCTGTGACCACTTCATGCTTTCAAAACCAGCATCACTTTGATGACTCAATGGAGTAAAGCCTACTGTTGTTTTAGAATATGATGAACGACTCTTTTGTAAATGAAAGTCCCTTGGCTTCTGGCCATAGTGCAACAGGAAGTCTGCTTACAACTCATTCCCAGTCCTGCTGTGTCCTCCACTCCTTATGGCCTGCTCTTGGAGCAAAAGGGAAGGACTGTATTCCTTAAATAAGCATGGGGTGAGTTGGTGCTCTCTTCTTTCTCTCACTGCTTTTTTGTAACTAAATACTTATTTAAACATCTATCAAGCATGGCTTTTGTTAAACCTATTATTCTTACCTCTCTTTGGAGGCCAAAGGACAGTATAGTTTCTCTCCTGCTTACTCTTTTTTTTTTTTTTTTTAGCATAGAGTAACTATTATATAGTTTGGGTAATATATGAATATTTTAGTGTGATGCTAAAAACATAACTTTGGGTATTGATTGCCTCTAAATGTCATTTTTTTCTCTTCCTCAATTTTTGAGTGAGTGTTTTTTTTTGTTGGTTGGTTCGTTGGTTGGTTGGTTGGTTGGTAGGTTGGTTGGTTTTGTATTTTGCTTTCTTTCTTTTGGTATCATTGTAACGCATCAAAAATTTTCTGTTGCTTTTATGGTTATGAGCGCATCTGTGCTCCAGGGCAACTGTAACAGGCGACCACAGAGGTCATTGCAGAAAACAACAGAAACGAGTTCATTAGCAGATCTAGAATCCAGAAGCTTGAATCAAATTGCTTGGCAGGCCAGTGCTCCCTTCATTGGATCAAGGAAAGTATCTTTGTTTCCTTTTTCCCAACATTGGTTATCTGCCTTGTGTGGATTCCTTAGCTTGCGGTGCATCATCTATGCCTGTGTCTTCACAGTGTTCTCTTCATCTCTCTTCATCGTCGTATCCCAAACCATGACTGTGCATGGAAAATTCAATCTTTTTTTTTTATGATTTATCTTCTATCCTCTGTATTTACCTTCTACACTTCCTCTGTTCTATTGGGATGCAAACTGCCAGAGGAACTAAACATTTCTCTCTGTTCAGCTTTAAGTAGCTAGGGTCTAGAAAAAGCACTCAGCCCTGTGATGGGTGCTCAATGGATTTGTCCAGAATGAGTCACTACATCAGAAGAATAAATCTCACGTCATGATGGCAGAGGATTGGGTACCCCACATTTTATGAGAAGTGGCAGAGAAAGAATTTGTTCTCTGGGCCTTTGGAACTGTCTGTCAGCTGGCCTGCCATCTTCCTCTGATGATGGGGGTCTCTTACTGAGTTATATAGTGAAAACAGATTAGTGGGTTATGGGACAAGTAACCATTATGATAACTGCCCTTTTCTCTGAAAAAAAAAATTAAAAATGGTTTCCTATCCTCAAGGTACCTAGATGCTACCCTCCCAAGAAAATTAAGTTCTCCTTCTCCAGATTCAGCTCAACATTTTCTGGGTTCAGAGAGGACCCAAAGTAATGGTGGATGGATTTTGACACTGCTTGATGAGTAGGCAAATAAATTGTTATTGGCTACATATCATTTACTTCTGGATATCTCAAGGGCAGGATGAAGGAGGGAGAAACAAGATCAATTAGAAAAGTAGAGGGTGAATTACCATTTAATCAAGTACCTACACCGTGAAGCACACAGTACTTTGAAGAGACGCCATTATCTTAATGGAGTTCCGTAAAGCATCCTCGATGAAGACAGAGAGCCCCATCTTGAGCAGTGTGCTTTTCTTTGCTTGTTTGACCACAGGATTATCTGTTTCATTCAGTCCCCCAGGGAACTGATATTCTAGCCCCCCTGTGTTTCTCGTAGAATTACAAAGAGAGGGAATCTGTCCAAATTATCTAATCAAATTATTCTTGCTCTGCCCAATATAAGTGCTTAAATATCCTCCACTTAATACTTCTTTCTCTAATGATACTCACTTATCTGAAATTACCCCTTAATTGATAAGATGTATGAGCAAAAATACTATTATGCAGAATGTTAAATGAACTCAAACCATTTAGAATGTTTTCATGCCAACCCTTGAATTTACTTAATCTCCAGTGAGCAGTCTGAAAGATAGGGTCTAATCTTCTCTATGACTAGCCTGGCATGACAAAGGGAAACAAATTGAAGTAGAAGTGGCAAGAAAAGAGGAAATGTCTTGTTAGCCCTTAGTGATTTTGCAGCATAAACTGTACAACTTTGCATTTTTTAGTTTTAAATTTTTTATTATTCTATTATGTGTATTTGAGGTTTGTCCGTGTGTATGAATATTCAACATGTGTGCACTTAATACCTTTGGAAGTCAGAAGAGGGTGGTGGATTCCTTGGGACTGGAGTGGCAGACTTTTCTGAGTTATAATGTGGGTGTTGGGAATGAACTCTGATTGTCTCTGCAAGAGCAACAACTGCTCTTAATCACTAAGCTGTCTCTCTGGCCCCTGAACTGCTCAGTTTTGAGAAAAGCAAAATCCCAATGCATTTAGATATAATGGTGCTCTATGTGGTCTTGTTCTTTTAGCAGTGGGGCTAAGTTCTAAGATATGCATTGTTAGATGATTATGGTAAATTGTCATTATGTCAAACTAGTACAGTGACTTACCAAATGAAGACTGCTACACCAGGAAGTGATTGTCAGAGTCTCATGGGCCCAGCATCATCTATATTCAACATGGATAAGTGATAGCCATATGGAGTCAATATCATCTAAGTTAGTGGCTATCAACCTTCCTAATACTGCAGCCCTTTAATACAGTTTCTCATTTTGTGGTGACCCCCAACCATAAAATTATTTCATTGGTAATTCACAAATGCAATTTACTGCTGTTATGAATAGTGATGAAAATATCTGATATGCAAGATTTTCGCTATATGACCCCCAAAGGGGTTGAGACCCACAGGTTGAGAACCACTGATCTAACTGGTAGGTCCTTGACTAAAATGTTACCATGTAGCGCGAAACTATGTTTCATTCAGTTGGCTAAAAGGGTTGAAGACATTATTAATTAGGAACACTAGACACTGACTAATTAGAATAACAAGTTATATTAAGCAAATTTGAAGAGGTAGAATTTGAATAGTATACAAATTACCCTTTATTTTGGATAGTTGGATGAATTTCAACAGAAGAAAATGACTTATAACCACTTGTACTACCTCAAAGACATTGACATTTCTATCCCTACAGTCTTTTTCATATTAAACTCTTCTCACTTCCAGACTCCGGAAAATGCCCAGTAATTTTATGTCTTCACAAAACCCCCACTGATGAAATCTTCCTATAGGAAACCACTTAAGTTTGGCATCTTCTATTTATCACAATGTGGTTAAATTCCACTCATGTGGTTGCACGTGATAGAAACTGATCCATCTTCATCGCTAGGAGCATTTCGTTTAGGTCATCCCTCAGTTTATGGGCAGTGGGTTTATTTTCAGACTTTGTTTTCAAGATGATAAATTAAGCTACTAGAACTAGGTGGTCTTGTTATTTTCTGTATGCATTTGTTTCCATCCTCCCAACTTAAGCAAGGGCTTGCTGGATTGTGTGGGACAGAGGGGAAGTTGGGTGGCTGGTGACTGAAATAAACAAATAGATGCTTTCACTCTGGTCGCAGTGGCGTGCAAGCTGGGGTTCCAGAACAGAATCAGCCTCACATAAAAACCCATGGAAATGCAGTTACTAAACTTCATCCTGACCTTCTGGGTGGGAAACGCTGGAAGGTGAGGCCAGAAATTGAATTTTGTCACACTACCTCAGGGATTCTGCCTCCTAGTGTTTGAAAACAATTAGTCTTAAATGGTTCGGCTCTGGCCACAAACTTGCATTTCTCTATTCAGGAAAACAAGAGACGTCTCTACAAAATCCAACTACCCACATGCCTTAGAAGAGAATATAACACACCACCTCTTGGTTCACAAGTACTTGCCTTTAGGTCGCATGCTTTTTCCTCTAACCTTGACTCTGTTGCCACTACCACCATTCTATCAGAACTCATAGTGTGAAGAACATGGCAAAAGGAGAAACTTGCCTATTCTTTTATATTCTTAATGGCACCGAAAGCAGTATTGCGACTCTTTCACCCCTTGTGGTCCTATATGACTAAGTGGTGACTCTGCTTATCTATGTAGAAATTCCTAGGGTGTTGGAGATGAGCTAGGAGGGGTAAGCAGGGCATCGACTCTCCAACTACTGATCTGATGCTCATCGATTTCCCTCCAAAAGTGACTGTGACTGAATCCTGCATACTAGTAGTGTATGTGAACGGAAAACCAGGAGCATGGATCACAGAGACAACAGTAAATAGTGAACTTCTTCACAAATGATAATGTTTACTTTCTTTTTTGTTTTGTTTTGTTTTTCCAGACAGGGTTTCTCTGGATAGCCCTGGCTGTCCTGGAACTCACTCTGTAGACCTCCTAAGTGCTGGGATTAAAGGTGTGCACTACAACTGCCTGGAGATACTGCTTACTTTCAAAAACCTATATATGCCAAAGCAATGGCATCAAGTTGAAAGATGGCAGAGACCATGACAGAACAGTTTACTGGCTTGAGTCTATGGCTTGCCCAACTTACTTTCTTATATCACCCAAGGTCACCTGCCCTGGGTGGGACCACCCACAGTGTGCTTGGTCCTCCTCTTCCACAACAATCATAAATTAAGGAAATGGCCTACAGAAATGTTCCCAGGCCAATCTGATGGAGAAGATTAAAAAAGAAGGGAATTCCTCAGTTCCCTCATCCTACAGGACTCTAGTCTGTGTCAAGTTGATAAAAATTACTCAGTTGCCTAGTCTAAGGGAATAGATTTCTTATGAGTTTAAGGCGAACCTGGAACAGGGAATCCCAGAACCACCGAGGTTATAGATTGAGAGCCTGTTTCAAATAGAAACAAACAAACAAAAACAGACATATAATTTTCACAGAGAGCAAATATCATTCAATTTATTGGATTTTTGTTTTTTTTTCCATTTTTTATTAGGTATTTAGCTCATTTACATTTCCAATGCTATACCAAAAGTCCCCCATAGCCACCCACCCCCACTCCCCTACCCACCCACTCCACTTTTTTGGCCCTGGCGTTCCCCTGCACTGGGGCATATAAAGTTTGCGTGTCCAATGGGCCTCTCTTTCCAGTGATGGCCGCCTAGGCCATCTTTTGATACATATGCAGCTAGAGTCAAGAGCTCCGGGGTACTGGTTAGTTCATAATGTTGTTCCACCTATAGGGTTGCAGATCCCTTTAGCTTCTTGGGTACTTTCTCTAGCTCCTTCATTGGGGGCCATGTGATCCATCCAATAGCCGACTGTGAGCATCCACTTCTATGTTTGCTAAGCCCAGGCATACTCTGACAAGAGACAGCTATATCAGGGTCCTTTCAGCATAATCTTGCTAGTGTATTCATTGGTGTCAGCATTTGGAAGCTGATTATGGGATGGATCCCCGGATATGGCAGTCTCTACATGGTCAATCTTTTTATCTCAGCTCCAAACTTTGTCTCTGTACCTCCTTCCAAGGGTGTTTTGTTCCCACTTCTAAGGAGGGGCATAGTGTCCACACTTCAGTCTTCATTTTTCTTGAGTTTCATGTGTTTAGGAAATTGTATCTTATATCTTGGATATCCTAGGTTTTGGGCTAATATCCACTTATCAGTGAGTACATATTGTGTGAGTTCCTTTGTGAATGTGTTACCTCACTCAGGATGATGCCCTCCAGGTCCATCCATTTGGCTAGGAATTTCATAAATTCATTCTTTTTAATAGCTGAGTAGTACTCCATTGTGTAGATGTACCACATTTTCTGTATCCATTCCTCTGTTGAGGGGCATCTGGGTTCCTTCCAGCTTCTGGCTATTATAAATAAGGCTGCTATGAACATAGTGGAGCATGTGTCCTTCTTACCAGTTGGGGCATCTTCTGGATATATGCCCAGGAGAGGTATTGCTGGATCCTCCGGTAGGACTATATCCAGTTTTCTGAGGAACCGCCAGACTGATTTCCAGAGTGGTTGTACAAGCCTGCAGTCCCACCAACAATGGAGGAGTGTTCCTCTTTCTCCACATCCACGCCAGCATCTGCTGTCACCTGAATTTTTGATCTTAGCCATTCTGACTGGTGTGAGGTGGAATCTCAGGGTTGTTTTGATTTGCATTTCCCTGATGATTAAGGATGTTGAACATTTTTTCAGGTGCTTCTCTGCCATTCGGTATTCCTCAGGTGAGAATTCTTTGTTCAGTTCTGAGCCCCATTTTTTAATGGGGTTATTTGATTTTCTGAAGTCCACCTTCTTGAGTTCTTTATATATGTTGGATATTAGTCCCCTATCTGATTTAGGATAGGTAAAGATCCTTTCCCAATCTGTTGGTGGTCTTTTTGTCTTATTGACGGTGTCTTTTGCCTTGCAGAAACTTTGGAGTTTCATTAGGTCCCATTTGTCAATTCTCGATCTTACAGCACAAGCCATTGCTGTTCTGTTCAGGAATTTTCCCCCTGTGCCCATATCTTCAAGGCTTTTCCCCACTTTCTCCTCTATAAGTTTCAGTGTCTCTGGTTTTATGTGAAGTTCCTTGATCCACTTAGATTTGACCTTAGTACAAGGAGATAAGTATGGATCAATTCGCATTCTTCTACACGATAACAACCAGTTGTGCCAGCACCAATTGTTGAAAATGCTGTCTTTCTTCCACTGGATGGTTTTAGCTCCCTTGTCGAAGATCAAGTGACCATAGGTGTGTGGGTTCATTTCTGGGTCTTCAATTCTATTCCATTGGTCTACTGGTCTGTCTCTATACCAGTACCATGCAGTTTTTATCACAATTGCTCTGTAGTAAAGCTTTAGGTCAGGCATGGTGAGTCCACCAGAGGTTCTTTTATCCTTGAGAAGACTTTTTGCTATCCTAGGTTTTTTGGTATTCCAGATGAATTTGCAAATTGCTCCTTCTAATTTGTTGAAGAATTGTGTTGGAATTTTGATGGGGATTGCATTGAATCTGTAGATTGCTTTTGGCAAGATAGCCATTTTTACAATGTTGATCCTGCCAATCCATGAGCATGGGAGATCTTTCCATCTTCTGAGATCTTCTTTAATTTCTTTCTTCAGAGACTTGAAGTTTTTATCATACAGATCTTTCACTTCCTTAGTTAGAGTCACGCCGAGATATTTTATATTATTTGTGACTATTGAGAAGGGTGTTGTTTCCCTAATTTCTTTCTCAGCCTGTTTATCTTTGTTGTGTACAGAAGGGCCATTGACTTGTTTGAGTTAACCTTATATCCAGCTACTTCACTGAAGCTGTTTATCAGGTTTAGGAGTTCTCTGGTGGAATTTTTAGGGTCACTTATATATACTATCATATCATCTGCAAAAAGTGATATTTTGACTTCCTCTTTTCCAATTTGTATCCCCTTGATCTCCTTTTGTTGTCGAATTGCTCTGGCTAATACTTCAAGTACTATGTTGAAAAGGTAGGGAGAATATGGGCAGCCTTGTCTTAGTCCCTGATTTTAGTGGGATTGCTTCCAGCTTCTCTCCATTTACTTTGATGTTGGCTACTGGTTTGCTGTAGATTGCTTTTATCATGTTTAGGTATGGGCCTTGAATTCCTGATCTTTCCAAAACTTTTATCATGAATGGGTGTTGGATCTTGTCAAATACTTTTTTCTGCATCTAACGAGATGATCATGTGGTTTTTGTCTTTGAGTTTGTTTATATAATCGATTACATTGATGGATTTTCGTATATTAAACCATCCCTGCATCGCTGGAATAAAACCTACTTGGTCAGGATGGATGATTGCTTTAATGTGTTCTTGGATTCGGTTAGCGAGAATTTTATTGAGGATTTTTGCATCGATATTCATAAGAGAAATTGGTCTGAAATTTTCTATCTTTGTTGGGTCTTTCTGTGGTTTAGGTATCAGAGTAATAGTGGCTTCGTAAAATGAGTTGGGTAGAGTACCTTCTACTTCTATTTTGTGAAATAGTTTGTGCAGAACTGGAATTAGATCTTCTTTGAAGGTCTGATAGAACTCTGCACTAAACCCATCTGGTCCTGGGCTTTTTTTTGACTGGGAGACTGTTAATAACTGCTTCTATTTCTTTAGGCAATATGGGACTGTTTAGATGGTCAACTTGATCCTGATTCAACTTTGGTACCTGGTATCTGTCCAGAAATTTGTCCATTTCCTACAGGTTTTCCAGTTTTGTTGAGTATAGCCTTTTGTAGAAGGATCTGATGGTGTTTTGGATTTCTTCAGGATCTGTTGTTATGTCTCCCTTTTCATTTCTGATTTTGTTGATTAGGATTTTGTCCCTTTGCCCTCTAGTGAGTCTAGCTAAGGGTTTATCTATCTTGTTGATTTTCTCAAAGAAACAACTCCTCGTTTGGTTAATTCTTTGAATAGTTCTTCTTGTTTCCACTTGGTTAATTTCACCCCTGAGTTTGATTATTTCCTGCCGTCTACTCCTCTTGGGTGAATTTGCTTCCTTTTTTTCTAGAGCTTTTAGATGTGTTGTCAAGCTGCTAGTATGTGCTCTCTCCCGTTTCTTTTTGGAGGTACTCAGAGCTATGAGTTTCCCTCTTAGAAATGCTTTCATTGTGTCCCAAAGGTTTGGGTACGTTGTGGCTTCATTTTCATTAAACTCTAAAAAGTCTTTAATTTCTTTCTTTATTCCTTCCTTGACCAAGGTATCATTGAGAAGAGTGTTGTTCAGTTTCCACGTGAATGTTGGCTTTCCATTCTTAATGTTGTTATTGAAGATCAGTCTTAGGCCATGGTGGTCTGATAGGATACATGGGACAATTTCAATATTTTTGTATCTGTTGAGGCCTATTTTGTGACCAATTATATGGTCAATTTTGGAGAAGGTCCCGTGAGGTGCTGAGAAGAAGGTATATCCTTTTGTTTTAGGATTAAATATTCTGTAGATATCTGTCAGGTCCATTTTTTTCATAACTTCTGTTAGTTTCAGTGTGTCCCTGTTTAGTTTCTGTTTCCATGATCTGTCCATTGATGAAAGTGGTGTGTTGAAGTCTCCCACTATTATTGTGTGAGGTGCAATGTGTGCTTTGAGCTTTACTAAAGTGTCTTTAATGAATGTGGCTGCCCTTGCATTTGGAGCGTAGATATTCAGAATTGAGAGTTCCTCTTGGAGGATTTTACCTTTGATGTGTATGAAGTGTCCCTCCTTGTCTTTTTTGATAACTTTGGGTTGGAAGTTGATTTTATTCGATATTAGAATGGCTACTCCAGCCTGTTTCTTCAGACCATTTGCTTGGAAAATTGTTTTCCAGCCTTTCACTCTGAGGTAGTGTCTGTCTTTTTCCCTGAGATGGGTTTCCTGTAAGCAGCAGAATGTTGGGTCTTGTTTGTGTAGCCAGTCTGTTAGTCTATGTCTTTTATTGAGGAATTGAGTCCATTGATATTAAGAGATATTAAGGAAAGATAATTGTTGCTTCCTGTTATTTTTGTTGTTAAAGTTGGCATTCTGTTCTTGTGGCTGTCTTCTTTTAGGTTTGTTGAGGGATTATCTTCTTGTTTTTTCTAGGGTGTGGTTCCCGTCCTTGTATTGGTTTTTTTCTGTTATTATCCTTTGAAGGGCTGGATTCGTGGAGAGATAATGGGTGAATTTAGTTTTTGTCGTGGAATACTTTGGTTTCTCCATCTATGGTAATTGAGAGTTTGGCTGGGTATAGTAGCCTGGGCTGGAATTCGTGTTCTCTTAGTGTCTGTATAACATCTGTCCAGGCTCTTCTGGCTTTCATAGTCTCTGGTGAAAAATCTGGTGTAATTCTGATAGGCTTGCCTTTATATGTTACTTGACCTTTTTCCCTTACTGCTTTTAGTATTCTATCTTTATTTAGTGCATTTGATGTTCTGATTATTATGTGTCGGGAGGAATTTCTTTTCTGGTGCAGTCTATTTGGAGTTCTGTAGGCTTCTTGTGTGTTCATGGGTATCTCTTTCTTTAGATTTGGGAAGTTTTCTTCAATAATTTTGTTGAAGATGTTTGCTGGTCCTTTGAGTTGAAAATCTTCATTCTCATCCACTCCTATTATCCGTAGGTTTGGTCTTCTCATTGTGTCCTGGATTTCCTGGATGTTTTTAGTTAGGATCTTTTTGCATTTTCCATTTTCTTTGATTGTTGTGCCGATGTTCTCTATGGTGTCTTCTGCACCTGAGATTCTCTCTTCCATCTCTTGTATTCTGTTGCTGATGCTGGCATCTATGGTTCCAGATTTCTTTCCTAGGGTTTCTATCTCCAGTGTTGCTTCACTTTGGGTTTTCTTTATTGTGTCTACTTCCCTTTTTAGGTCTAGTATGGTTTTGTTCATTTCCATCACCTGTTTGGATGTGTTTTCCTGTTTTTCTATAAGGACTTCTACCTGTTTGGTTGTGTTTTCCTGTTTTTCTTTAAGAACTTGTAACTCTTTAGCAGTGTTTTCCTGTTTTTCTTTAAGGACTTGTAACTCTTTAGCAGTGTTCTCCTGTATCTCTTTAAGTGAGTTATTGAATTCCTTCTTTATGTCCTCTACCATCATCATGAGATATGCTTTTAAATCCAGGTCTACCTTTTCAGGTGTGTTAGGGTGTCCTGGATTGGGCGAAGTGGGCGTTCTGGGTTCTGATGATGGTGAGTGGTCCTGGCTTCTGTTAGTAGGATTCTTACGTTTACCTTTCGCCATCTGGCAATCTCTGGAGTTAGTTGTTATAGTTGTCTTTGTTAAGAGATTGTTCCTCTGTTGATTTTGTTACCCTCTATCAGCAGGCGTGGGAGACAAGCTCTCTTCTCTGAGTTTCAGTGGTCAGAGCAGTCTCTGTAGGCAAGCTCTCCTCTTTCAGGGAAGGTGTACAGTTATCTGGTGTTTGGACCTCCTCCTGGCTGAAGGTGAAGGCCCAAAACAGGATCTTTCCCAGAAGCTGTGTTGCTTTGGCCAGGAAGGTGGCCAGTTGTCTGGAGCCGAAGATGGCGCCGCCTCAGAAGCTCTGTGGCTCTCGCCAGGAAGGTGGCCAGCCGTCTGGAGCCGAAGATGGCCCCGCCCCAGAAGCTCTGCGACTCTCGCCCGTACCAGAAACGGCTGGCCTCTGTATTCCATACGGTCTCCCGTGCAGCCTGCCCTCCGCGGAGTCCCGGAGCCAAGAAGGCTCCCGCCGGCCGGATTTTTGTTTTTTAAATAAACATCTATCTATTAAGATCTACAACAACAAAACAGACTGGGCCCAAGGAATTTTATATTTTTATTGAGATGAGGGCAGCCCAGCACCTGTCGGTTTATTAATCATTCTCAGCTTCTCTGATCTTCACATCAATCAAATATGGTTCAAACCACGGGGCTCTACATCTGGTTACGCAGCATTTCCCAATGATTATGTGTTTGTCACTTGTTCCTTTGTGCCAAACCTAATGTCTCTAACTCACCTGTTGAATGCATTACAATGATGACTTAGCCTTTTCCAAAATAGAATCTTCTTAAAACTCAATATGCACTGGATGTGACCGAGTGTTGGAGTTCATTAAAACAAAGACTTGAGGGATGCTAGACTTCAGGGATCGCACAACTAAACCCATGGGCAAGTAAGAATTCCCCCAGAAAGGTCTTGTAGAGAGATCAAGTAACTTCTGTTAAGGAATGAAGCAAAGAACAAGGCTCATCTTACCCGTGGAAATTAGGTAATGGGTCTTAAGAAGTCACAATTGAGCAGAGCTGGAAAAATGATTTAATTTTTTCAAAAGCTTTTAGCTGCTATTTATTAACCCTCTACCAGGTACTATGGGGCAGACTATTCCTGTTACATTATTTAGGAATCAGAAACGCTCTATTCATTTTATTGCTAGCACAGAGGCACAGACTAAAGCAACTTAACAACCAGTTAACAACGGTTGAACAACCAGTTAAAAGAGGAAATGACCAGCCAGCTCTGGTTCTGAAACCTACTTTCTTAGTCTCCATAACAGGCACTGTGGCACATACCTGTAATCTCCACATTAGGGAGGCCGCATGAAGAGGTGACTGTGAGTTTGGGGCTAACATGGGCTACATAGAGAGTTCCAGGATAACCTAGTGAAGAAGAGACAAACATCTAAACATATAACAAAACATTTGCATGTGTTTTTTTTACAACAAACCAGTTAGAAGGGCCTCATCGGCTGCAGGAAAAGAATAAGCAAAATGCAACTACTTGGGAAGACATCTACAGAACAAGGAATTCTGGTGAGTCTGCAGTGTGGGTGGTGTGTTGCAATAGGCAGGCCTTGGAGCTGAAACAGCTGCACAGAAAAGTATTGGAAGTACTGGATGACATGGCAAAACGTGTCTAGGCAGTGGTCCTCACCCTTCCTAACGCTGCAGCCCTTTAACACAGTTCCTCATGTGGTGGTGACCCCCAACCATGAAATTATTTTTGTTGCTACTTCATAACTGCAATTTTGCTATTATGAGTTGTAATGTAAATATCTGATCTTTCTGATGCTCTTAAACAACTTGTGTGAAAGGGTCTTTTGACACAAAGGGGGTTGTGACTCACAGGTTGAGAAATGCTATTTTAGTGCAAATGGAGGTTGGACGCTTTGGGATGTAAAAACACTTAGGGGTTAAAACAGTAGAAACCAGAAGGAACTGATACAGTGTGGCTACATCTAGTTTTCTGTGCCTGTGGGATAGACCCAGTTAGAGGAGCCTGGTGGGAATATAATCTGAGGAATACGGAATCATGGCTAGCAGTCTGTCAGTCCGCATCAGGTTAACAGACAAGCACCAATCTGAAGCAACTTTGTCTTGAAAAGTTGGACTCACGGGATGTTCTGTACTCTGATCTTTTAGGCAGCATGGTGAGAAACACTGCGGGCCAGTGCAGTGTAGTGAAGCTACGCCAGACCTTACTGCTTCAGTAAATAGACACTGGGACTTCGAAATGTAGATTACATTAGTCTCTTGAAAATATTGCTTATACTATTTCTTTACCTAGAAAAATGTTTTTTTTTTTAAAAAAAAGAATAGTTCAAAAACGTATTTGAAGAACACTAACTTCTTATTGTATAGCCCGAGTTCATGCAGGTTTGCTGTATGGCATCTTTTCTGCTTCCTTGCGTTGGTATGACTTCTTCTTTGCCCCATTGGTCCTCTCTTACTGCTTGTACATCCTTCCTTACTCTCCTTGGATTCAGGCAGACAGTCTCCTCCATTATGAAGAGCATTTCCTCTTCAATAGCTCCACACTCTACGATTGGCCCTCTTGAGTCTGGGTGATTGGCAGATAACTTGTTTAGAGAATTGGAAACAACTAAAAGTGACATTCATGGATTCAAAAACAACTTGGTTGGGAAATAAATCTTTGGCTGGGGAAAAATGACTCTCTCTTTGCCAGGCAATAGCATTATAATTTATCATTTATTGAGGAAGAAGAATGCATTTTGAGAATTGCATCAGACTAAAACTGATTACAGATATTAAGCAACGTCTCAGCGAGCCATTATTCACCGTGTATGTGACAACTGAATGCCTCTGGAAGGGGCCCGCTGATGAGTCACTGCGTGTGCGGCTGCATTGCCATAATTGTTAGCATCATAAACAACAGTATATGATGGGAAAGAAGAGATTAAAGAAAATGGAGTGTTTCGTGCCTCCTCTTCTAGAAAGAAGAAACAAGACATTATTTCACTGTGACTTTAACTATTGATTTGGGTTTTTGTGTATAGTTCCTAATGGTTATGGTAGCTCAAGAGATGTCTTTGTGGCTTATTCATTTCAAAGGCCACCATAAATGATGGCTTCTGCCCTTCCAGTGATTGCTTCTGAAATAAAATGAAGGCTTTCCCAGTGCAGGAAGCTGAACAAGTACCACATTCTCAGGAGCAAAGACTCCGTACCTGGGTAAGAAGGACAACAGGAGCCAAAGGCTGGGACAATCAGGGAGGCAGGCAGCTCTCCCAGTGACTGCCCTGGGCTCTCATTCCTCCCCTGACCAGCACTTGTCACTTCTCACCTGTGTTATGTTTATTCCACAGTGTGTTGTGTTTCTTTTTTTCTTTTTTTTTTTCTTTTGGTTTTTTTTTTTTGAGACAGGTTTAGCTCCGGCTGTCCTGGAACTCAATCTGTAGTCCAGGCTGGCCTCGAACTCAGAAATCTGCCTGCTTCTGCCTTCCAAGTGCTGGGATTAAAAGTGTGTACCACCATGCCCGGTGTCCACTGTGTGCTTTAGTTGTTACACTGGGCTATAAGTGTTTCAATTGGGATTATATCTTATAGGTTTTTGTTATCTCTCTAGAACATGTTGGTACAGTGTGGTATGGTGAATAAAAATGTGAATTTAAAGATAAATGAATGACATTTGTTTTGATGTTATTGCAGTTCATCTCCATTTCCTCAGTCCTCTCTATCTGTATCTATCTATCTATCTATCTATCTATCTATCTATCTATCTATCTATCTATCTATCACAAATATATGGTTATATATTAGATATATATGATATATTACCATTTATATGTATAACATATATATGCACACACACATATGTATGTACATGTATGTATATGAGTATGTGTATGTATGTGTTTGTATATGTATACACACATGTTAGGTTAATCAATGTATCATTATAGCAGACAAAGAAGGTCCTTAGAATAGGCATGTGTGAACTTACTTGCATTTCATTCTTACAGTCTTTGATTTTTACTCTATAAAGACATACTGGTACTGAGTAACACGTCTGTGTCATTTTAAAAATGATTTATTTTTGAGGAAAAAGTTTACCTTCTGGAGAAAACCCTTTAATGTCAAAGCCTCTGTCACCTACACAGCTTGGCAGTCATAGGGACCCCACGATTTCCTCTGGGGCAGCTAATTAAGTGTGAATATTTACAAAGACAAAATAGCTTGCCAAGATAAGAATATAAAGGAACACAAATGTCATATTAGTGCCTTGTGTTACACATGCTCTCCCTCTCTCTCTCTCTCTCTCTCTCTCTCTCTCTCTCTCTCTCTCTCACTCACACACACACACACACACACACACACACACACACACACACACACACTGCAAACAACAGCTCTAGCCTTTGAAGGAAACTAAAATAGCTCATGAGAACTTTGTGAACACATTCTAGAGTCTTCTCTCTGGACACCTCATCCAACTCACCCATTCCTTCTGTCCTCTTGCCTTCTCTGTATTAAACCTTCTGTGTTATTACATAATGCTAATTGTTACTACAGTGACTTGTTTTATATATTGTTTGTGTGGCTGGGGGTGGAGTGGAGGAAGGGTATCAAACACCCGTGTCACAGTGCACATGTGGAGGCAGTAGGCTTTCAGCTTCCACGTTGTTGAGGTAGAATGTCTTCTTTCCCTCACACTGAGTACTGCAGGCTAGCTGGCAGTTTTCCTGTGTCTCCCTCTCACTGTCTTATTCTGAAGTCTGTAGGTGTGCTGGAATTATAGATGCTACACTACTACTACATCCTGCTTCTGGGGAAAGTGGGCATCAAACTCAGGAGCCATAGGTTTTCAGAGCAAGTGAGTTTTGTTTTTGTTTTATAACTATTTGAGCCATATTTCCTGCCCAACAGTGATTTTTAAATAATCATGGCTAGCCACGTAGAATTTTCTCTCTGTTTAATGTCAAGAGTGGATTCCAACCTGGTTATGTTTGCATGATCAGGGTGGTCAACGGGGCTCACTGCTTTCCCTGTATTTGTGACATCTTCGATTCTTTTCCTCATTTAACAAGACATTCAGCATCATTCCAATGAGGAGAAAGGAGGGAAGGCGGGGAAGAAAGCCTTTCTTTCCCTCAGAGGAAAACATAGACACTTAGAAAGCATTGTCTGGCTCCTTCTGTAACATCTAAGGAGGACTGAGCTGAGGAAACTGGTGAAGAGCACACACTCTTGGAACTAACAGTTGCCACAAGCTGCAGGCTGTCGTGTGAGCCAGGCCTGGAAGTCTCCTGGCTTTTGTCAGCATGTAGAGTCCTGGAGAAGCTAAATTACAGCATAGGACTCAGCCTGCACTCTTCCTGACACATGCTTTTAGAGTATAGATACCTATTGGATAATGGAGTCAGAACACAGTTATACTGTAACAACATTTGGGGGGGGGCAAATCAAAAGATATTATTTAAAAGTGGGGTGTGGAGGTGTATATGTGTATACATCTGTGTGTGTGGTGTATGTGTGAGTGTATATATGTGTGTGTGAGAGAGAATGTCAGTGTGTAGTATGTATATGTGTTTGTGTGTATGTATGTATGGACACTTTTCATATCAAAAAAGAAAAGCATGTAATAAATGAAGTAAGTGCTCAGAGCAAGAGGTTACATTTGAGAGAGAACAAAACCAAATATAGAAAAAATGGAAATTAGAATTTTAATTTAGTTTAAAGTAGAAATTATCCTATGAGAACATGTGGGTGGAGATGTGGAGGAGGGCAGCAGTGTCTGAGAGGACTGGATGATGCTGAATGTCTTGTTAAATGAGGAAAAGAATCAAAGATGCCACAAATACAATTATCGAGAAAACACCATGAGGACACCAGCTACCTTGTAAGCTGGTGACAAAACAAAGCAAAATAAAATAAAATAAAATAAAATAAAAATACTGGAAAAGGAGACACAGCTGGTACGAATGAGAGCAATAGTTGGGGCTATTTAGATCATAGGAAGATTGTTTCTTTCTGGCTAGAAGTCCTTACGTCATGTCTCAGTTCCCAGCCAATATCATTATATTAAAATGTAATTATATGAAAATGGCTAACGTTTTCTCCAGAAAAGTTCATGGATGAAAATAAAGTCAAGCATGAATAATCAGTCCATAATAAGACCTTATTTATGTGTCTTTAAAAATAAAAACCCACGCCGACCATCAAAATGGTGCAGTTTGTAAAAGCACTTGCTACTGAAACTTGACATCCTGATTTGGTGATCCTGATTCCAGAGTGGAAAGAAAGGAGAGAATAGAGTCCCACACATGTGTACCTGTACTCTCCCACATACATACACACACAATAATAATGAATAAAAATAATACGGAGAAAAGACCCAAGCTATTCTTCAAGGCCCTCTTCAAGGCCCCCATGCTGTTTCCTTGATCCTATCAACTGGCTACAGTCTTTTCCTCCTGTGAACACACACAGGATTTATGCATTTTATGAGTCAGGAGCTGCATGTTCACCTTCATGCTTATGACAAGCCCTATTATAAAAATGAGCTGAGTCTCATTCAGCTAAGTAGTTCTGGAAATAGAATGCAGGCTGCTAATGATTGATAGCAGACCAAATGGCACTTGATAGATAGTCAATATAATCAAAGTGATCAGCTCACTAAGATTAATCAGAACTACATCTTTTCCAAGAATTTGAGTAATCTGGGAATGGAAAAGAAGCAGACTCTAAAATAGAGTGTACTATGCTCTATACAAAGAAACCAGAGAATCATATCAAATGCTCTCTGGCCTCAAGCCTCTTATAACACTAACAATAATGAAAACGTACCAGCTTAGAGAGCTGCCCTTTCTATAAACAGTGAAGAAGGTTTATTAACACACCTCCCATCTCAAGGAAAGCAGGAGAAGGAATTCCAAAGCTACTTCTCCCCAAACAAAGGAAACATTGAGGTTTTATCTGGGGAGCCTGTATATATCTATGTAGGAAAATATTCTGTGTAGGGAGCGCATTGTGAGCATGCTCAGAAGAGCACATTTGTGGGCATGCTCAGAAGAGCACATTTGTGGGCATGCTCAGGAGAGCACATTTGTGGGCATGCTCAGATTACGGCCGCAACTCCAGAAGACATATTGTGTGTCAGACTTCCGTTAAGGAGCACATGGCTGAGTAGTTAAAATGGCAGAAGGGAATACCTTCGCATGTCTTCAGCTTTTACCATAAAAATGTACTTACAATAAAGGAAAACAAAACAAAACAAAACAAAACATGTGGACATTCATTAATAGAGGAGTTTACCAAAGATGTCTGTGTCCGTGATTGGCTAACAAATTCCTGCCATGACATATTACTCTATTCATTCATCAGGGATTTAATGCCATTCTCCTGGAAGCATTTACAGATGGAGGGGTGGGAGAATAGGAAGCTCACAGCACAGGCCAAATTACAGACGAAACCCTTTTGTTGCTAAAATAAGACAGATCTTAGGACCATCGGGTGAATTTTAAACCTGCAGCCTGAGGACCTTTCAGAAGCATCTGATTGTAACTTCTTTTTTCTTTTTCTCCTTGAGAAAGAGTCTTGACACATTAACCTAGACTACCTAGGAAGTCACTGTGTGGCCCAGGCTAACCCTTAAACTTCTGATCCTCCTGCTTCAACTTGTCAGTGCTGAGATTATAGCTGGGCAGCACCACTCCTGGATGCTTCACTGCAACATTGTAAAGTGCAGCTGATTGTCATGTAAACCACGAATAACGACGGTCCTAATTCAAGTAACCCAGAACATATAGAGATAATAACCCAGGGCATTCAGATCAAAGCAGGAACAGGCTGACAAGACAATTTAAAGCATGGGGCAGAATGGATGTTGACTGTTGCATCTTGTAAGCCAATGCATTAGATGTGTTAGATGTGATTCTAGGCTTCTGGCTAAACACAGAACAGAGCTAACATTCAGTTGACTAAAGATACATATATAAACAGACCAGCCAAGAGTGACTCACTAAGAGAGGCAATTACTGCTTGCTTCACGTTATTTGAGTTTTTAGGTTTTTTTCATTTTGTTTTGTTTTGTTTTGTTTTGGCGGTGAGTTTGGGTCTTATTTCACAGGAACAGGCATTCGTAGGTTTCTGCAAGTCTTTTGGGTCATGCTCTTTAGACCAGATCAGTAAATCCAAGTTCTATCAGATTAAATAAAGCCCTGTCCAAACTGAGTTAGACTAGTCTCAGCTGCAAGCAGGCAATCCCATGATAGGATGTGCTGACCAACCTCAAAATGGGCTCTGTGAAGAACTGACAGATAACAATCCAGGAAGACTTAAATCTTTCTGAGGTTTTGTGGAATGCTTCGCTCCAGGTTTTTAAAGGTACCCAGTTCCATGAAGTGTCGATATCATCTGCCCTATGTATTGGTTATGGTTCATTCCTAGTTCAGTCTCTGCCTTGTGATCTACTTTAGAGCTAGCTCCTGCTGGGATGGGCCTTCTGGATAGCATTTTAAGTGGTTGGCTTTAACATTCCCTCAGAAGGCAGCTCTGATGTGGGTCAGAGTCACAGGCAGAACTTTAAAGCAGTTGTTGAGAATTTTTGATAGTTTGCTCAAGGTGCCCTTTGGTTTACGGTTGGCCTTGGAGTTCTGAGGAGTGGTTAGGAGCCCCTTGCTGCTTACTGTAACTTCCCTCATTATCCTTGGTGTGGGAAATCCTACCCAGAATGTTTGGAATCAATTTAGGCTCCCTGTTTTATTATACTGTCTCCAGTCTTTTCTGTATGGGAAAGCTTATAGCCACCTGGGGGAAGTTTCCACAAAACCTCAGAATGATTTAAATTTTCCTGGGTTATCTGTCAGTTCTTCACAGAGCCCATTTTGAGGTTGGTCAGCATATCCTATCATGGGATTGCCTGCTTGCAGCTGACAGTGTCATCTATGTTTAAGTCACGAATCTGAGTTTCCTTAAAAACCCCGCTCAAACATCTCTTCTCAGAAGACTTCTTCCCCTAAATCTTACTTAGATGTTCTGCTATATGCTTCTAGAACAATCTAACAACTCCTTATTACATTTTTCTGTAATTAAAGTACAGTGTAACTATGAGTCTATGCCATAGTCTGTATACTCTTAGGCTCTGCGTTATCTGCCATAATGTTGTATTTATAGCACCTAACACTGTACCAGGGTCAAATTAGCCATACACAAAAGTTTCCTTGAGTTACAGAATCGGGGAATGTGCTGTGTTGAGAGGACCCAAAATTTATTCTTCATGGGAATACGCCTACAAAAACCTTTATTTTAAATTGCCTCTTATAGACCTAGTTAAATAGCTTGGTGGTAGAGCATAGAGTCGTGCAGGGTTCAACTCCTACTGTTCTTTGCTTGTCTCTAACAGTGTCATTTGTACCACTCCTCTGAGGGTGCCATTTAAGCTTTTGACCCGATTGAGGATTGCACCTCATTATGCAGATTTTGCTTGGCTGTTGTGATATGAGCAGTGCACAGTGGGTGCTTTCCATTACTCTGATCCTGTGCAGTCTAATGTACAAACTTTGCTCCTGGCTACTATATCCTTGAGTCCCTAGTATCTCAAAATGGCCACCACAGTCTGAGACCAAAAGATGAGTGCATTAGCTTCCTGTGGCTGCTGTAACAGATGGCCATAGACTAACTGGTTTGGATGAGAATGGCCCCCGGTAAGCTCATATATGAATGCTTGGCCACCAGGGGGTGGGACTGTTTGGGAAGAACTAGGTGTGGCCTTAGTGGAGTGGGTGTGGCCTCATTGGTGAAGGTATGTCACTGGGAGTGGGCTTTGCAGTTTCAAACAGCCAAGCCAAATCCAGTCTCCCAGTCTCCCAGTTTTTCCCTCTCCCTCTCCCTCTCCTTCTCTCTCTCTATCCTCTCCTTTCCTCCCTCCCCCTCCCCCCTTCCTGCTCCCTGAGAATTATAAAGTTCTCAGCTACTGTTCCAGGGATGTGTCTGTCTGCTTCCTGCCATGGTTCTCAAGGACTGACCCTCAGAAACTGACTCTTGGAAGCCAGCCTCCAATTAAATCCTTTCTCCTTGGTCACAGTTTCTCCTGAGAGCAGTGGAGTAGAAAATAAGACAAGCAGTACCACCCATGTTTCTGTCCTCTCCATTCTGGTACACATTGAAGACCAAGGCAGCAAGCAGCAGAGGCACACGTTCTCCAGAGACAGGGGAAGAGTCTCTCCTTGTGTCTTCCAACTTCTAGTCTTGGAAGTCCTTGGCTACGAGCAGAATCCCTTCCACATCTGACGCAGTCTTCATATTGTCTTCTTCTCTGTGCATCTTTCCTATGCGCTTGCTCACAGAGCTAAGCATGATGGCATGCACCTATAATCTCAGCTCTTGAAAGCTGAGAAAGGAGGCTCACACGAGACCAAAGCTAGCATGCTGGGCTGCAGCTACAGCAAGACTTCACCTCAAAGAAAGTGGGGGAGATGGAGGGAGAGACAAAGGAGGCAGGAGAAGACAAAACAGGGTGTGCCAGTTACCTACCTGCATAACAGAGGGAGGTCTCATATTAAAATCCATAAGTACATGGATCTCCAAATAAAGAAACACAACTTTGCAAACATTGTAAGTTGAGGGAATGGGATGTGGACATAACGCTGGGGGAATATTTCGTCTAACCCCAGTCAGCTGTGTCTGATATCAAGCTGCACCATTTGCCACCTCAGCAATGCAGCAGCGCACCAAAGGTTGGAACATCTTTCCTAAGCTTGTGATTTAAAATCTATTTTATCTGACTTCTATCTCCTGAATAGCTCCAATACTCTCTAAAAAGTTTCATAGAGCTGAGGTGCTCAACCATAGTGATAACTGAATGATAAAAATGGAAATGATCATAATAACCTTACTAGTTATTATCACTATTATTGGTTTTCAGAGACAGAGTCTCACTATTCAGACAAGGATTGTTCTTGAACTTCCTATTAGAACCCAGTCTAGATCAAGAACTTGGGATTCCCTGGCCTCTGCCTCCCAAGTTATAGGCCTGGGCCATCCTAGCATGCTCATCCTAGCATGCTCATCCTAGCATGCTCATCCTAGCATGCTCATCCTAGCATGCTCAGTGTAATTCCTTCTAATGTTATTGTCTGAAGCCTACAGAGACACAGAGACAAGATTTCCCTGTGCTAAGCCAGTATATTAACTCTGAGTGCTAGAGAAATTACCCTATTTTGATGAAATAATACCACTCTGGATGTTGTCACTGGAAATACAGAATTCTCTTCATTTTTTTTTTTTATAAGAAAGCCAGTATCTTGGACCTGATGTTTTATTTCCCATGAGGAGAATGTTAGAGACATTTAAAATTATTTATTTATTTTTAATTCAACAAAGAAACTGCTGATACAAACTTTTGTGAGGCAGGTAAATATTTTGTTTCAATTTCAACATTCAAGGCCTATGGGGGAAGGTAGTGCCTTGGGTAATCAGTGATCAAAAAATACAACAGAAACAGGAAGGCTCTGTGAAGTATGGCATTTTTTAAAAGAAATGTTCAGTTGTCTTTTTTTTTTTAATTGAAAGATGCGGGAAAAAAATTCAAAATAATATATACAACCCAATATAGTATATACAGTAGAGATTGATTATAGGGATTGAAGTGTATAATCCATTTCATATACTTTTATCTGCTGGTTTTTATTAATTTTTAACAATTTATTGATCTATGTTAACATTATACCAACATATTAATTTATATTAATATTTACATACATAAAATATATATTATAATATCAATATATTAATTTATATTAGTTTATAAACCCATTTATATTGAAACTGCTAATCTTAGTGGAGGTGAGTCGAGGTGAAAATAAACAAATCTGTGCTGGAAATGAATTCAGTCCTTGGACTCGACAATGCTTTCTATGAGAGCTGTGGTCCTGGTCTGCAGGGCCACTGTGTTACCTGAGCACGTTAGTGACAGTCTGAGTCATTGCTGTAATGGTCATTTTAGTATATCAGAAACATAATCAGCTTGGGTCCCATTTGATAGAATGCTTGCTCTCTTATTATAGAAAGCCACTGCCCTCAGTTTCTTTTCTCCCTTGGGCATTAGTTTATATTTAGGTAAAACATCAGATATGTGCAAGATTGAGAGGTGTCACACTGGTGGCTTTGGTGTTCCAAAATGGTATTTTTAAAAATGTTTGTCATAGAAAGAGAGCTAGAAAGAGGACTTTCCAGAAGGTAGTCTAAGCCTTGGCTCTCACTGCCTCTTCTCAGGAGTCCGAGTGCTAGCCTCACTGTTTGCTTTTATAAAGGCCTCCCTGCTTATTCTGTAGGTACCTGTCACCTGGCTTCAGCTGACCAGACCAGGGATAGAGCCTGATCAGACTTTCCAGGTACCTCGAACAAGAGCTCCATTCAAAGGGCTGCCATATGTATAATAGTTGGGTTTGTGTGAGATTTTCTTTAGGAAACTTTGGGTCAAAGGTCTCAGAGTGATGCAGGTGAGGAGTCGGGTGTAGAGGCAGTGGGGCATAGTGGTTAAGGGCATGAGCAAACAGGAAGTATGGAAAGTCGGGAGAATAAGAGAGAAAGGGGAAGGGGTGGAGAAAGTAGGCAAGAGGGAGTGGCTGAGGGAAAAACTGGTGCAGCGACTGAAATGCAAACTTTCTGTTCCCACTCTCAAAGTATTGTCAAACCACCAGAGATGCTGTAGCGTGCTACATGCAGTGAATGGTGTCCAGTTCTCCATGAGTTCCAGTGCTGTGGTTTTTGTTTGTTTGTTTTTGTTTGTTGTTGTTTTGTTTTTTGAGGCAGAATTCAAATTTCATACTTCCCTTGGAATCCAAAGCCTAGGTTTTCTTCAAGGGTCATATGTCAGGCAATGTGTTTTTATGTTTCTTATAAAGGCAAAGTACTGAAAGTCAGAAAGTCTGCTTTCATCCTGGGTATGGGGCTATACTACCCAGAATGTAAGCAGACTGTGGTCTGGGGACCTTTTAGATAAACACTAGTGTTTGGGGATGTTACATCAGTAAGAAAGGGTTCCGCCAGAAACCTTACTTTGTGTCCCAAGAAGATTGTTCCACCCTAGGTGATAAACTTTACATCACTTGCCCTGTGGATCAGTCAGGTACAGTTTGAATGTGACAGCTGGTTTCTTAGGATCTTGACTTCTTGGATTCTTAACTACCTCGAAGGTAGTCAATGGTATGCTGGGCGTGGCTTCCTCTCTGGTCCCATGGTTCTGTGATTTAAACAGCGCTATGTCACAGTCAGACTTCCCATTTATGCTCTGTAGTCTTTGAATCAAACTCAGTTACAAAAAAAAAAAAAAAACATTGCCACATTGTCTTGCTTAGTTGAGCTCCTCTTAGCAGTTGAAGGAAATTATTTGCATTTATTAACTACATTAGAAACAAATTTCATAGTTCAGTGACAATAAATGGTTCATCTATTCCTACTGGGACAAAATATCTTCTCTATTAGGGATAATTCCATTGTTCATGTGCCTCATTACATTTTGGGAGTGTGACATCTAGTTTTTCAAGGTGAGAACAAAGCTACAAAGAGCTAGCTCCTGGAAGTGATCATAAAAACCAAGGATAGAGGTTTCTGTTAATAATTTAAAACACGTATTGATAATTCTATCAGTTTAAATGACAATTTTTAGTAACTGTAGAGAAAAGAGAACACAGGATTTGAAATGAGAAGACAGACCCTGAGCTCCCAGCTCCTCTATTTCCTGGAAATGAGGACTTGGTTGTGGTGTCTAAATGGCTCCACTCCCTCCTCTTGTAGAAAGCTGTTGACTCTGCCCTCTCCCCCAGGCAGGCTCTCTGTGAGTCTCAAAGAAGAGACAATGGAAGATGCTCTGTAAATGGAATGTCTTCTCTACAAAGAATTAGTGGGGTGAACTCTGTGACAAGATTTTCTTTGTTCTTTGTTTCTGATGATGGGGGTCGGGGTGGCACTGTGCTCAGAACTAAGCTCTCAAAATGTCCAAGAAACCAAATGGCTCCTCGGAACTTCACATTAGCATCAGCATTTCTTTGTGAAGGTTTGAAACTGAAAGTGGGGAGACTGTTAAGCTTTGTTCTAAAGCACTAACAGAAGTGAGTCAAACTTAAGAAAATGGGATAACAGCAGTTTAATTTCTCTTAAAGACAGAGACAAGGTGACTAATGAGAATCATTTTTTCTGATTTTCGTTCATTTATGCATTACATTCACATATTTTTACATATTGAAAGGAATAATTACAGCAATCAGAATTTGACTTTTATAAGCTATGAATTAGAGAAGTTGTTTAGGCATCAATATAATTTCATCTAATGAGTATCTTTAATCCACCCATTAAATACCATATAGCTAACGATCTAGAGCCATGCTCTCCTGTGTTTAATCAATTTTAATGTTCAGGAATTGATAATGCGGACTACTCACATCTGAATGGGTTATACACAAAGAGCCAAGGAAGGATGGGTTTAAAAGATTATCGTTGGGAGGTAAAAGATGAATGAAACTGAGAATAAGAGACCTGAGCACTTTCTTCTATACAGTCCTTTAACATTTAGGGAACTTGAGGGCTATAAGGTGTAGAGAAAGGCTAGATTGCCAACCCAACCAAAGCTTCCACAGAAGGACCTAGAGTTCAGAGTGGCAAGGCTGTTACCCTCTACCTCTTTGTGGGACATTCGGGGTTTACCACGCCCCCCAACACACACAACAAAGGAGCCCCACCTCTGGATCCTGCTTTCACCTATAGAGTTGTTTCCCATGCTCCGTCATAATGCTTACATCTTAGTCTTTGCTCTGTTGTTGCAAAGAGACACCATAATCACGGAGACTTTTATAAAGGAAAGCATTTAACTGGGGCTTACTTACACTTTCGGGTTTAGTCCATTGCCATCATCGCGGGAAGCATAGCCACAGGCAGGCAGGCAGGCATGGTGTTGGAGAAGGAGCTGAGTGGTCTACACCCAGATCCACAGACAGCTGCAAGGGGGTGGGGGGTGGGGGACTCTGGACTTGGCACAGGCTTCTAAAGAGTCAAAGTCCACTCCAGGGACACAATTCCTCCAACAAGGTCACATCTCTTAATACTTTCAAATTGTGCCACTCTCTGGCAACCAAGCATTCAAATCTGTGAGCCTGTGGGGGACATTCTTATTCAAACCACCACAGCTCATTGGGAGGTGGAAGGATGGCTTAGTGGGCAAGGCACTTGCTATATAATCATGAAGACCCAAGTTTGAATCCCCAGCTCTCAGGTGACTTTCTAGCAGTTGTGATGGCTATTTATTATGTCATTATTGCTGTTAATTATCATCACTACCATTTATTATCTCAGGTGACAGGAGGCAGAGGCAGGAGACTCTGGGAGCTGACTGGGTAGACTAGTTGGGTGAGTGCTAGGTTCAAGTGATGGACTCTGCTTAGATATACAATGTAAGTCGAAATTGAGGAAGACGCCTGAAGTTTGGCATCTCTGTCCTCCACGTGCATGTGCATAACTGTGCACCTTCAAACATACAAGCACATACATACACAGCAAACAAATAAAATAAATACACAAAGTTTACTTTCAGTGTTCCCATATCTCCATTAGAGAACAACTAATGCATGCATTCATGACCCGTATTTTCTTCCTATACGTTTAAATTAGATTATTTCTGGATACAAGCACAAACATCTCATTCTTAGCATTGTATGTGAATACAAGGTGTATGTGTTGCTGGGGACAGGGAGGGGCGGGGGGAGGGTGGGTCTTTGCACCAAGAGTAGAAGCTGACCCCAGAGAGTTTGAGATACCTGAGCTACGTGCAACATCTTTCCACTACCAAGAAGGCAGACCCAGACTTAACTTTTCATAAAGTGAAGTTCTTAGGTGATTTCTGGAGTCCCTTTAGCTGTCATTCCTCATGTCCAGCCTTTGCTTTATTTATCTCCTGCTAATGTGGGGATGGAGGAATTGTTTGTTTCTCTGCAGCTTCTCCTTTTTCTTTTTTCAAAACAGCATGAGAGAGTTTTCCCCTGCAGGAAAATGGTCAAAGGCTTCGACACTGGCTCCGTAGAGGCTTCACCTTCTCTGAGTGTCTATGGTCCAGGCTAATCTAGTAATCTGCAGAGGGAAGTTATAGAATATCAAGAGTTTTGATTATGAATTTTATCTGGTAAGTACATGCAGTATTTATCACCTGTGGAAAAAATCATCCCAAAGATTACATTTTATTATCTGGTAAGGTAGTCTACAGTCATTAACAAATTTTAACATCTTTCATTGTCTGATCTTCAAACTCCTCAATAACAACTTATTGGTTTCCCCTTTAGAGAAAGAAATAATGCATTTGACTGGAGTTCAATTTATACTAGACTTGTGTTTGTTTGTTTTTTTTAAATCATTTTTAGAAACATACCCTGGGCAGTAATTTAATGAAAGGTGTGTGTGTGTGTGTGTGTTTGTGTTTTATAAACTCTTGTGTGTGTGTGTGTGTTTGTGTTTTATAAACTCTTGTGTGTGTGTGTGTGTGTCTGTGTGTGTGTCTGTGTGTAAGAAAGAACAAAAGCACAATGACTATATACTTTCTCTCTTCCTCATTGGTTAACATTTACCACCGCAAATAATCAAATATCCCCACTGGGTGTTAGCTGTATCCACGTTAAATCAGTATATTTTATCTAATTTAGAAAGTTCATCCTAGCCTAGCTGGGTTGCTTTACTGCATCACAGGGTTCAAGAGGAATTTCAGAAGCTAGCATTTAATGTAATTATAGAATAATGATCACTGCATGTAAAAAACCACGCTAAACGTCCCGAACATAAAGAAGCAGGAACAAAACCTGTCTTCGAACTAGATGGAGGTTATGAAGTGGCTAACTGGTTTCATTGTTGCTGCCTCCCACTCAAGGTGTCCGGTCTTTGAAACTTTCTCTTGCCTGGTTGAGGAGTCTGCTGGTGGCATCCTCTCAGTCGGGGAATGTGTGCTGAGAGAGACTGATACAAAAGTGGCTGGTATTACCTGTGCTCAAGCAATCAGAAAGAACTGTAGCTCCAATGTGGAAATCTTGCTGCTTCTATCAAATAATGTAATTCCAATTGGGTACTAATCTGTCCTGAATTGCATATAGCTTTAACCTCTGTTTCTGCCGTAAAGTCAAGGAAATGGAGATGGGACAATTACCACTTCTAATTTGGAATCAAAGATGTGGCAGTCCTAGACTGAGAATGGCATGCTGAATGTCCTTTTCTCTCTTTTCTTCCTCGTCTCTCTTTTAGAGATAGGGCTTTAATAAGTAGCTCCGGCTGGCATTTAAATTCCCAGAGTTCCTGTTCTCACCTCCAGAGTGAGAAAACGAACATGACGGGTATGTGTTACCATGCCTGACTGTGAGTCTGGCTTACTTTTTCCAGTCTTCGCTCACCTTAAAATATGTTCATACCCTGTGTATTCTATCCGATTTCTATTTCTATTTGCCTGCATTATCTGGGGTCGTCACAGATTACCAGGTAACCTATCTAACCACTGCTCTCTTTCGGCTAACACGTTTTTGATTCAAAGGATGAGTATTTAGACTCTCTTACAGAAATGGAAACCTCGTAAGATAGCTTTCGGCATGGAAGGGTGATAAGAGAGTGGGTAGCCAAACTATGATTTATTATGGATTATGATAGACTGTGTAACTTTTATAGTACAAACCCCAAATAAATGGATCTGTGAAATCAAATTGAATGCACGGATAATTGTCTTTCACATCCTGTCTTAGAATATGACAGCTGTTGTGCTGATTCACTTTCTACCTGGATAAAGTAGAAGAGAGAGTTGGTCTTCCTCTTGCTTGATTACTGAGAACTTAGGGATTTTTTTTTTTTTGATTATTGAAAACATCTGTGATCACAAGTGGTCCCTGGGAAGACAGAACGTTAGTCTGCGGTGAATCCCGGACCATCACGAAGCAGCTCATTCCCTGGAGCTGGGCAGCACAAACTTGAACAAGTGTAGCTTTCAGGCCTGGGTGTTGCTCAGTGATGCAAATCAGACTTCAAACAGAATGGAATCTGGGTCTCCTTGGGAATGCCCGATCTCACAGACTCCTGCATGGAGTTCTTCAACACAGCCTACATCTTTTACCTGGCAATGTGCAAGTCTGACTCACACCAGCTCCTGAGGAGATGAAAGATGCAGGTAAACACCCCTGGGGCAAAATGCATCGCCTTGATGCAGCTAAAAAATAATTTGCTCTGGGAAGCACCAGGAGCAATAGACACAAGACCAGAAAAAGTCTACGTTCCACTCCCAAAACTATAAAGAAATATCACAGGAGGGAAAAGAAGGCTTCCCTCCCCCCCCCCCCCCCCCCGTCACACACAAACACCACTCCGACTCCAATCCAGGAGGACTCAGTGTAATGTCAGCCCTCTGCCTTAGCATCAGTGGGCTGTGCTCCAGGTTAAAACACATAAGGGTGAAAAAAGCTGAATCTCTAACCATAGTCTTTCTGCAAGGCCCCTTCCCCTGCACCTCTGCCTTCCTGCAGGAAAGCTCTTACTTGCATCCTTTCAAGGAAAATCATTTGTATTCTTTTCCTGTGTCTGCTGGCAGCTCCCTGTCACTCATTCTCCCTCTGAGACAACCACCTACCAGCACGTCCAAGGAATTACAAACATCAGCCACATCGTTTACCTCCCTGATGAGAAGTGTTGTTGTCGTTTGTTGATGTGTCCTAAAAATAGGAAACAGAACTTGATGGCAGGGGAAGATGAGGGAGAGAGGGTTTTTTTGACTGTCACAATTAGCTGGATTCCTGCTAATGGAGGTTTTATGCAACTCGTCTTTTTCTTACTTTTTTTTGACATCTCTGCAAGATTGACTACTGCTGCTGCAGAATATAATTATGGACCTATATCCTCAGTGATACAGGATATTGATTTGCCTTCTCCGGGTGGTAAATTCTTACTGACAAGAATTATCTTCTGTCAATTTCTTTTGTACAATGCCTAACACATGCCTAGACAAATACAGTCGTTTTGGATATATGTTTTGATTTAAATCATTTTGATTTAATGGCTTAAAGGAAGTTATTGAACTTTTGTATTTTGCTGTTTATGACAAAAAGCATAAGTAATTATGAATAAAATGTTTGAAAGAAGCTTCCATATGTCATAGAACATGCCACGCTATTAATTTATGTAGACTGATTAGCATACAGCCCCTGACAGATCGTTGGTGATCCATAAATATGGTTATGTATCATTATTATTATTATCAGTGTAAATTTAAGATGCTGGGATCAGCCTCAAGCCTGTGCCACGTACAGATGTACAGATGAGAAGACCCTCAAGGAGAATGGAGGCTCTAGACCTGTATCCTGGAGGAGATAAATGTGGTCCAGAGCTTGTGGTCACTGGTGAGGTGGAAGGGGGCGAGGGTTGAAGGGAAATGAGGACCATCATTAAACAACTGGTCCCTTAGGGACATGCACTGATGACCTGTAGAAGTGTATGTCCCAAGTCCTGAGTATTACTAGGGTTAGAGTTGAGAATGAGACTCCAATAACAATGGGTGGTTCCAGTGTGGTAGATCACTGATATATGACCTTTATATCCATCTTATTTAATCTTCAAAATAGCCCTGCAAAAACACTTGCTAACTCATTTTTAGTTAGTAGGTGAGTTTCAGGACTCTACAGTTAAGTGAAGAGACAATAACAGTTAATCCAGGTTTATCTATTCTATAGGCACAACCCCTCCCTCCCCCGAATGTAAAAATGTCTATGTAGACCTTTCCCTGAGAAGTCTAAAACACACATTAAATGTCCTCAGCCTCACCCCCATGTTTATTTATACTTGCTGGTGCTTTCTAGCGTTGACAGCACCTGCCATGGTTAACATACTAATGTTTTGCACTCAAGGATAGGAGAATGTGGTATCCATCAATTCTAATGGAGAGGAAAGGATGCCTTCCCTAGTGTGCAAAGATGGAGGACCACGGCAATGATGGGGCTGGGGCTGGGGAGGGCATGCACAAAAGTGTTACAGCAAACCCTGATCTATTGACAATCAATATATGTGAGTGAAGCACTAAAACTAATAAAAAAATTAAAAAAAAAACTTGCCATGTTGAAAAAGGGAAGGTGAAGGGAGGGAGGAAAGGCTAGAGGGAATGAGGGGAGGGGAAGGAGAGACAGAGTCAGAGACAGACAGACAAATAGAGAGAGAACCACAGAGGCCAATTCACCAGCCCTACTCTGCCCACATCAGCTTTTTCTGTTCAAACAGAACCTCTCCTACCATCCATGAGTTCCTTTGTGTTCAAACACCAAGACCCAAACTCCAACCTTCTCAGAACCCCAAAGTCACATAAGCTCATTCGCTGTTCGCTGATGACAGCTAGGAAACGTCGCTGAGAAGAACTGTAGATCACACGGGTAAACTGAATCCTTTTACAGAAAGAAAAAAAAAACAAGATTTTTTTCTGTTTTAGATTTCTATTTCTCACATGATCAGAGGTTTGTTGGGGGGGGGAGGGCTATGTTTTTAACCTTTAGAGATTCCCCTCCTTCATTTGCTGTGAGCATGCTCATTTATGGTGGGTGGGCCTTCAGAATACTGCTAAGTGATTGGATCACTGGCAGCAAGCACATATTACTAGAAAAACATCATCCATTAGAAGAGTTTTTTTCCCCTTTGTCTTTCAATCTTCAGGCTGTTTCCCTACTATACTCTGGGGACTTACATGTTTCACTCAGGAAACATCAAAAGGCAATGGAGAGTGTTTTATGGTCTCCCAAATGTCCTGCTGTCTTTGCTTAACAGGCACTGTGGGGGTACTCATTTCTTAACATATATTTGTTGCTGAAATAACACTGTAGCTTTATTGGTGATAAATTGGTAATATTTAATACTTGAGCTTTGGCTTAAAATATTCATATGGACTATATAATGCTGGCACATAAAAACAAGTTAACAAAGGGCAAAGGTTCCCTCCCACTGCTTCCTCCTGGGACCCTCACTGCAAAGGATGCAGATTTTCCTAGTTTACTCCAGACACTGTAACAAAACACCCAAGACTGTGAAATGTATGAACCGCAGAAGTTTACATATTATTATTTCAAGGCTGGAAGTTCTAAAATCAAGACTTGGTGCCTAATATGAACATTTCTTCCCCTGCCCTCCGCCCCCCCCCCCAAGATGGCACCATCTTGATGTGGTCATGACAAAGGACACTGTATAAGGGCACCGAACCCTCATAGACTTACAACTATTTAAAGTTTCACCTCCGCCTTCAGTCTCAGAATTGACTGGGTCACGCTACAATGTTTTCTGTCTTTTTTCTTTCTAATCCTCACTCCCATGCTGGAGAACCTGTTGACAGACTGAGCGGGCTTGGCCAGATGGCACCCCAATGATGGAGCTCCAATAAGCGGGATACAGTGATGGACACCGCGGGAACTGGAAGCACGTGCAAAGGAAAGTAAAGAAGATTTGGGCCAGGTGAATAAACCTTGTAGAAGGACTAGGTAAAGGTAAAATGTGTTTTGTGTATGTGTTTAGAGCAATGCGAAAATCTAGAAAAGCGAAGGTAATTCTCATAGGTGCTTTTAGCCTTTGGACCCTGACTAGAGATAGTTTATACCCGAGACAGGAGAGAATGGGTTTGAAAAAGCAGTCCTCTCCGACTATCTGGGGATGATTTGGTAAACGAGAAGGAAAATGAACATAAGCTTTTTCAGAGCTCTCCTAGGGACAGGAGGTCGGGAAACATCCTGCCTCCTCTCTGGCTTCTACTGGAGGAATGCTTGCTTCTGGGTCTCTTAGATAGGATATCTGGGTCCCTTCGGGACGTCTAATTCTCTTCCCTCTCTATTGTCCGTCCATGTCTGTCAAAACTGACTGTTTTATGTTAAGTCCATGTTTTCACTTTGTGGTTTGATTGTTTGTGGTTCTGTGTTTTGTGTTTAAAAGAAAAAGACTGTTAGAATGTGGAAAAGAGAAAAAGAAAAAATAAATCAATAAAAAACAGTCTCAATTGGCCTTTGGAGCCTGTACTGGCTAGTTTTGTGTCAACTTGACACAGCTGGAGTTATCACAGAGAAAGGAGCTTCAGTTGAGGAAGTGCCTCCATGAGATCCAACTGTAAGGCATTTTCTCAATTAGTGATCAAGGGGGAAAGGCCCCTTGTGGGTGGGACCATCTCTGGGCTGGTAGTCTTGGGTTTTATAAGAGAGCAGGCTGAGCAAGCCAGGTGAGGCAAGCCAGTAAAGAACATCCCTCCATGGCCTCTGCATCAGCTCCTGCTTTCTGACCTGCTTGAGTTCCAGTCCTGACTTCCTTGGTGATGAACAGCAGTATGGAAGTGTGAGCCGAATAAACCCTTTCCTCCCCAACTTGCTTCTTGGTCATGATGTTTTTGCAGGAATAGAAACCCTGACTAAGACAGAGCCCTTCACCTGTAATTAGGACTCTGATTCTCTGTAAAAGCTGCTCTTAAAGGAGCCAACAACGTTTTAGTTTCTATGGTAAGAGAACTGATGGCTGTTTTTCCTAGAAAAATCTCTGTGGCTGTGATTATTGGGTTCAGCAGGTGACAAGGTGCTCCTCTCTTGAAATTACAGCTAGAAAAATTAAGAATTTTGTCTGGTTTAATAAGTATATGTATGCAGCCATTTCATTTTTGTTTCTGACTAGTTTTAAAAGTATAAATATGTTCTGCATGTCTTGGTTATAGATTATTGGCTTATAAGTTATTGGGTATGATAAAAAAAACTATAACATTGGTAACAGAAAGTTGACTTAACACTGGTAACTCCAGCTTGGAGTAATTCAGAACTACAACATGTGGCATGAGCCAACCCAGGGAAACAGGTCTCTAAAGACACGCCTAAATTGGGTAATATTTCATGTAATTCTTATCCTAGAAACCAGACTTATAAAAGATAGGATTTAGGGCACTGTCTCTTTGAGGTATTGGAGGTTGCACCATCTTGCGTTTGTGTGCAGGAAGGGGCAACCAAAATTTGTAGCATAGAGGTGATTCACCAGGTTTTTTGGAGAGACTGGTTTGTTGGAGGTTGAGTTTTGCTTTTCAAAGTTCTGGTATGCTTTGGGCCACCATCTCAGAATGACCCAGGCTCACTAACTGCAGTTCAAAAGTAGGGAGACACTTAAAAACTTTGTAAAGGTGAAAGTAATGTTTTTGGTGTTGATTTTTAAAGAGACACTTAAAAACTTTGTAACGTGAAAGCGTTGTTTACGCTGTTAAAATTGGGTTTTATTTCCCAAAATTGTGTTTGTGCTCTGCTGGTGTTACAAGAGAAACTTAAAAATTATAGTTAAACTGCCAGTGTTTTGTTGGCTGCAGTTTGCAGTTTGATCGCAAGTTCAGGATTTTTAGCTCGCCCATATTTGTAATTAAGATGATCGCTAGAGTAATAAAAGTTAAAAACAGCTGTGGCCAGTATGGAGCCGCCGCTGCCCTGTTACACAGCTTTATTGGATATAGTGGTAGAAGTGAATTAACCCCTCCCCCAATATTAGAAAGGATATATTAACTGGCTAAGAACTCACCTTTGGCAAAAGGTACCATGAATGTGGATTCATCTTTCTTTGTCTCCAAAGAAAGTTTTAGCACCTTATTATGAAACTGTTCCTGTGTTAATACAGAATCGTAGGATAGAATCACAGAAATTATTTTGGGAAAGAACCTGGAGAAGTATTTATTTCTTATTCCAAACAGCAATTAGATTGGTTATTGCAAAATACTGATATTTGGCCTATTGCATGTGCAAATTTTTTTAGGCAAAATTGATAATCATTATCCAAAAGACAAGTTGTTAAATTTGCCTCTATGCTTGCTTTTGTATTCCCTGTAAATTTACACATGCAGCCCATAAAAAAATGCACTTACTCTATTTACAGATGGCTCATCTAACGGTAGGCAGCATATGTGACTGGATCACATGTTCATTCTCTTGCGTTTCCCCCTGCTTCTGTTTTTGAAATGCTGAAAAATCAAGCTTTTAATTTGTATACTGATAGCTAATATATAGCTCATGGTTTACAATTACTTGAAATTGTACCCTTTTTTTTAAGATACTGCTAATTCTCAAATTTTGAAATTATTTATGCAAATACAACTCAATTTAAGAGAATGTACAGTTCCTTATCTTGTAGGTCATTTAAGAACTCATACTGGATTGCCAGGACCCCTTAGTGAGGGCAATGCCACAGCAGATTTGCATACCAGGAAGGTTATAGGCCTTCCACAGGAACAATTTGCCAAACAATTTCATTCTTTACATCATCAAAATAGTAATAGCTTGAGACAGCAATTTGGTATTTCAAGAGAATGTGCACGTCAAATTGTAAAGACTTGTTCTCAATGCCCTCAGTTTCTAACTGTACCACATAATGGTGTTAATCCTCAAGGACTTATACCTAATCAATTATGGCAAATGGATGTTACTCATACTTTTGATTTTGAAAAATTAAAGTATGTACATGTGACTTGACACTTTTTCAGGCTTTCTAGTTGCAATTGCTTTAATAAGAGAAGCAATTAAAAATGTAATTAGTCATTTCCTGCATTAATTTTATTTTTTATTTATGCTTGGTGTTCCAAATCAGGTTAAAACAGATAGTGGAACTGGCTATTACAGTCAAGCATTTGAGATGTTTTGTTGATAATTTAACATTACCCATATTACTGGAATTCCTTATAATACTAAAGCACAAAGTATTGAGAAACAGGTATTGTGGAATTATCTTCATAAAATAAAAAGGGGGGAGTTATCCCTGTCCACCACAGAATTATTTTAAAAATTTAAATAAAATTTTTTATTTTAAAAATTTTAAAATTTGGATGCCAAGGAACTCTCTGAGTGTCTATGGCACCCCACAACCAGGCATGCTCATGCCTAGGTGAAGTGGAAGGATCCACATACTGTCACATGGCATGGTCCTGATCAGGTAATTAATACGGGAAAGAAGGCATGTTTGTGTTTTTCCCCCAGGACACTGAAGGAGTGTGCGAGCTGCCAGAGTGATTGGTGAGACATGCTAATGCTGGGACAAAGAATGGTGGTGACCTGTGAGCTTGCTGAGTGCCTTGACAATGGAGACCGGAAGGCTGTTTTGGACATATGTTCCTGACCCACCTTTGCTTGCCTATATCCCAGATTGGACAAGTTGCCTTGTTTCAAGCTATTAGACCTTGTGGGACAGAGAACACAGAGACTGGAAACTGCCTTCAAATACTTAATCAAAAAGAGAAGTTATGATGACTCTTCTCTTTCCTTCAATGTGACCAACTATTCTGACTCAATCATGAGCTGATCTATAAATCAATCCAATATTAACTAACAGTCTTCATTTGGAAGGTTGATTCTGGAAATTTTTAGGGACATATTTGAAAGTTAGCTACAGTTCTCTAAGAGGCTATGTTAGCAATAGATTGGGACAGGATTTGGATTTCAAAGAAATGTTAGTGCTTGTGTTAAATAAAGCTCCTGATTTTTTGTTAATTGGTCACATCAAAATTAATTTTGTTTCTTCTACAGTATTTAATGTAAGTTGTATTGATTGTACACTTTCTAATTGTGTTAGTATGTTGTAACCTGTCATATCTGTTACGGTGGTCTATCAAGCAGCTTTTGTTTTATTGCCTGTGAATATTACAGGATCTTGGTATTCTGAAAAAAGCTTGCAGATACTGGTAGAAGTAAGTCAGGCTTTAAGTAGAAGCAAGAGGGTAGTGGGCTTGATTATTGCTGGTATGGCAGCTTTAATTACACTGATAGATAGCACCATTGCCTTTGCAATTGCTTTGACACAAGAAGTTAAGATGGCTACTTTTGTTAACCATTTAGCAAAAAAAAAAAAAAAAAAAAAGTTACTAATTCTCTGAGCATTCAAGAGGATTTAGATAGGCATTTGTAACAATGGATTGATGCTATTTTATTGGAGAGTAGGGTCAGAGTTTAAGAGTAGGAAGCCATCTCAAGTGTCATGCTAAATACCAGTGGATTTGTGTTACCTCTAAAATTGACAATGATACTCGCTCTAATTGGGAAAAAGTTTAAAGACACTTGCAGGGTGTTTGGCATAATTCTAACTCCTCTCTGAATATTGTAACTTTGAATAGTGAGATTATGAATTTAAAAAATGCTGCTCCACTAAGCTTTGATACTGCTGATATTGCTGGTAGAATGATTTATAGCCTGAAGTCAGTATTTCCATCTTGGTCAAGCTTCAAGAATGGCATATATGGCTTGATCATACTAGCCCTTGTTGTCCTGGGAATACTTTTATTCTTGCCCATTGTGTTAAAGCTTGCCTTTAACAACATCAACATGTTGGCGCCCCAAGTACATGGCTTAAAACTAAGAATGAACCCCGGATAGAGTTATAAATTTAACAGGTTGGCAAATCAAGGATGGGTAAGATTCTGCACAGGACCTTGCCAACCTAAGACAAAGGCAAGCACTGAAAGGCCATGTTTGTTTATAACAAACACTAAAAGGCCATGTTTGTTCATATAACACAAACAAGCTGTGCATGTCTTGAAGACGGGTAAGGAAGGCACTCTTTTCAGAACAGCCTAAGACAGGCTCAGCCTTGTTTATTAACTTAAAAGCGGGTGGGGGGAGATAGGGGGAGATGTGGAGAGCCCTTTTGGGGTGCTGTTTGGCAGGAGTCTGACATTGGCCAAGTACAAGGAAATGGGCTTCAGGCAGGAACCTGACATTGGCCACTACAAGGAAGTAAGCTCAGGCAGGAATCTGACATTAGAGCTGGACAAAGAAGTAAGTTCAGGCAGGGACCTGACATTGGCCAAGGACAAGGAAGTAAGAATCTGGTTTTAGGGTAGAACAAAGAAGTAGGCTCAGATATCTTGATCATCCTTAGAAACAGCGATCACTGGAGTGATCATGGGGCTTTGTGTTTATTGTCTTGCTTGTTCCTTGACTATTGTCCTTTTAGTTCCTTATTGTACTGCTTGCCCTTAATACTTGAATGCAATTAAAATGATATAAAAAGCGGATTGGGAAAATTAAATTTGCCTTTACTCTCAGAATTGACAGGGTTCATGCTACAGTGTTATCTGTCTTTTTTCTTTTTAATCCTCACTCCTGCTCTGGAGAACCTGTTGACTGACTGAGTGGGCTTGGTCAAAAAAACAACAACAAAAAAAGAGAAGCATTTTGTCCTTCTCGTGTTTCTCTATTTTATTATGATATGGATAGGGCATATGATTTCATAATTCTGTTGTTTAAATTTTGTTAAAATCATCTTTGTTTTCTGATCCAAAAATCCATGTCCAAAGACATTTAAAAATAAAATCTGTAATCACTTATGTGCATATATGAAAACACACACAAAAAAGTTTCACCTCTTATAGCAGTTGCACTGTGAATTAAATTCCAACCTGAATTTTGAACAGACACAAATATTCAAACCATAGGATATATACATACATCTTTGTTTTTTATTCCCTCTCACAAGCTACTTACTTTCCAACACTCTATCTAACCCCTCAATATATGCTACTGGCTTTGCCTTCAGCATATATCTGTAGTCTTAAGTCACCAGCACTGCAACTACTGAGTGTTCTTTAGGTACATGGGAATACCATGGGCTCACATCCCATCCTAACCACTTACTCTCTGACTCTATGGTTTATTTCCCTCACCTGTGAGACAGGAGTTATCACAGTAATCCCTCATAGAGTTTTGGTAGTATTAAATATACCAATATATGAGAAACATTTAAAAATAGCTCTTGGCTCTTTAACATCATTGTGGTCATCGTCGTCATCTATCATCATCATCATCACCACCACATCCATCATCATCGTCATCATCGATGAGTAGTTGTTGTCTCAGCTTTTACTTCCTTGCCCAGATTTCATAAGACCAGTTCTTCATCTGCTGGTCAAAGGAACCTTTAAAACAAAATCGTGTCCCTCATTTTCCAAAGTCCCAAAGACCCTGCAGCATAGCTATAAAGAAATTCAAGGTCATTATCATGGTGCATCTGGCTTTGTTAGTGCTAACTTCTGCTTACTCCCTCTGAGAGCATATTCTCTTACTCTTCCCTGAGTTCATAATGCCTGGCTGGCCTTCTGACCTTCCTTATTTCATGAGCTTTTCTCAGTTATAACCAAAGCATAATGACAGCCTCTGGACATCATAGATCATATATACATACAAATAGATTTGCATGTATATACTTTATGTCTATGATTAATTTTGCAGTTTCTAATTATTTATCCGTAGCTTAAGTATTTCCTGTAGTATTGTCATAAACTGTCTCAAAGGAAGTCTGTGTCTTCTTTTTGTCAAGATTACATAAATGTCTCTCTCATATGTATATTTATGAAAAATGCTTATTGAACAAATGAATAAATGAATGAAATTAAAATGTTGCCCTAGCGATCTGAACATTGGACTTTCAATATACTTGTTCTCAGTTTTAGTACCTAATGGTACTCACACACTATGCCATAGATAGTGACATACATTCTGTCTTTTCCATCCATCCATTTATTCACGACAGCAACAAAGTCAGGGCATGTGTGTAGATGGAATCTGCTGGATTTATGGGTTGGTGCTACACTGAGATACAGCTTGGTGACTGGAAAACCACACTGCCTCTTTGGCAGTTATCATTTGAAACTGTATATCTCCTCCCCTCCCCCTACATTCTTCCATTATATGGAAGAAAAAAACTACATCTCAGAAAGGTTATTATTCTAATCAGAGTGGAAAATACATCAATAAAAAACATAGACTACCATCTAATGTAATACAGTAGTTACAAAAATGTCTGGGAGATCCTAACAGCAGGATGAAAGTGTTCAGTTCTCCCTACTCCTCTGGAGAGTCGTGTGATCAGAAAGGATTCCTGTAAAAGGGACTTCAATGACGAATCAATGGGAATCATCTACACCAGTGAAAAAGTCAGACAAGTGCTCCTGCATACAGAAGTTCCAGAGCATAAAACTAGAGAAAACAACTCCTAAGGGGTGATGGGAGCCAAAGCCATTTAACTGATCCCATTACGTGAAATGTTTCTAACACACAGGCTTTGTCTGCCATACTATGCCTGAGCTTGGGAGTCAGTTTCGGGGATGAAATGATGGTTTCTTTGCCGTAACTGCCCTGTGCCTTCATCATGCCTGCCCTGGGTTCATGCTCCCAGGTTTGGGATAATTACATGACTTACACTTATGCCTGGAGTGACACTCCGAGATGATTATTTTGGCCATTTTCAAGGCATCTCCCTATAAATAGACATTTCAGAGGCAGCCACAGGGTGATAGTGGCAGGAAAGAAGAAATGATCTGAGAGGTAGGCAATGAGCTCTTGGACTAAGCATAGCCTAAATCAGGTCCTGGAGAGTCATAGTCCTCTCATGAATCTAGCTCTCAATATATTACAAAATACAACACATAGATCCAAAATAACAAGATATAGTGAGGAAGATCTGAAATTGGGAGATGCTAGGAGGATAAAATATGCTTATTATATAAAAAGTGAAGAATCAAAAAAATGCCCCAGTTCATTAATTAAAGTATCTTTCCACTTTCTAATCCTTCTCCATTCTAACTGCAGGGTGGCTGCTGGCAAGAGCTGCCCTCCACCCTCCACCCGCCAGCTTCTGCACAGAGTCAAGAAATCAACATTATAATCATGCATTGTTTCCATAGCAAGCTCTCCCACAGCTCGGAGCAAAACAGCACTTTCTAGCTCCTGCCAGAGTGTATGTGGCAAAGGAAGATTAATTAGCTGCTCACTAATTGACAGTATTTCCCACCACATCTGCTTGTGCCTGATGTGAGTTTAAATGTCTCTATTTAAATGTGCGAAGCTGATTGAATGTGTATAAAACTTAATGCCTCCTTTCAAACTTCAGAGCCGCCTAATCCTGGGTTCTCTCTCTCTCTCTCTCTCTCTCTCTCTCTCTCTCTCTCTCTCTCTCTCTCTCTCTCTCTCTCTCTCTCTCTATCTCTTTCCCCTTAGACAGTAGAGATGTCAGGGAGCGTGAACACAGATGCCATCTGGTCTAGTATAGGACCTGAGGTTCAGTCTGGTGACTGGCAGATCACACTGCCTCTTTAGATTTTTCTTTTTATTGAGGTATTAAATGAGATTCCTGTGATCCTGTGCTTCCTGGTTCCAAAAGGATCAGGTCTCTTAGTATATCCTACATTTCATAAGAATGGTGTTTCACCCAGCAGAATTTTCTGCCATGACAGAAAGGCTCAGTAACCACAGCATTTACCTCACAGGCAGAAACCACATGGTTTCTTTCTCCCTGGTCACACCTTGGTGTAGACTCACACAGCACAACTTGCAGAAAAGTGGCCATAAAACTGTAATTTATATTTTATTTATTTTTAATTAGTTTAGATTTAAATAGTCCCATGTGGTAAGGAGCTAACCTTTGGTTCGAGTTGCTCTTGGTGCAGTTCATGTCTAAGTAGACTCATCAAAGGATGCTCCTCAGGTCAGATGATGTCTTAGCTCCATCAGCATCTTTCCACAAGTCAGGCAAAATAGACTGTGTTGATTTCTCTTCTCTAAAACCAAAGAGATGGTGTTTGGTCCCTGCTATGCAAAACAGTTTGGTTTGGATTGTGGAATTAGCATCCTGAGTCTTAGAACCTCAGAGATAATTTAACCTGGAGGTTTTCAAATGCACTATAGCTATGGAAGCCTTAGCTTGAATGAACCTATCCTTGAAGTAAGTTACTGAAAAGAGAATAATAGGATGATTGTACTCTGATTGCAACTAGAGTAGAGATGTTCTGAGCTCTGCCCAACCAACTTGTTTCAGGGGCGCTGATAGACTTTGAAGCTTCTGTTGGCCCCACATTTTCAGACTGTGGAGAAGAAAAACATCAGAACCCAGAGAAAAAAATTGAGTGAAGTGAACTTTCTCAGCTTGATAAATCTATATTTCATCACAGACCAGAAGGAAAGGTCAAGGGGTCAAGGATTTTCAAAGTAAAGATGGTCAGAGCTCTGTCCAGGCTGTCTCAGAACTCCAGGATGCTCCAAGGGGCAAAATTTTGGTCAATATGCTCTTTGGAGACTGCTTCTGGAGACTGGGGAGATAGTGATGCTGAAATTTGTATATAGCTACAGTTAGGGGAGATTTGAAAGAAGGGCCTACCATTGACCATGGTGAAAATTTGAGGGGCCAGTGTTGAGGTGTGACCTCTGAGATATGAACTGAGGAGGTTGCCTTCTGTAACAGAAGGATCACTCTTGAGGGGCTAAAAACGTGAAATCACCAGGATGTGGGGGTCCCAGCATTTTCTATCTCAGAATTATGCAAGCCATACAGTGTACAACAAATCCCATAACAAGTGCCAACATCTGTCTGGGGCTCTGGGAGAAAAGGGAGGACACTGCCACATAGTCATGGAGGCCAGAGTTTGTCTCAAAGGGGTCCATAGCTCCCGCCAAGAGGAAGAGGCTCACACAGTCCTTTAATTATACTTCCCTAGGCTCTAAGGTACATAATCTCCAGTAATCTTCCAGAAACTTGAATGACAGCATGGGTGTAATTTTCCAGTCTGTCTCAACCACTGTAATGCAAGCAGTAGGGCCTGTAAGGCTATAAGCCAATATGTTAACCAACAACTACAACTGTGGAAACCATATAGCTGTATATATTTTCTCCCAACTCTCATGCTCACCTGGAGCCAAGATTGTCGGCCATGGTTCTGTCTTTCACTGTATGTTGGGGCAAGTATGGCATGGTGGCGCACGCCTTTAATCCCAGCACTTGGGAGGCAGAGGCAGGCAGATTTCTGAGTTCAAGGCCAGCCTGGTCTACAGAGTGGGTTCCAGGACAGCCGGGGCTATACAGAGAAACCCTGTCTCAGGAAAAAAAAAAAAAAAAAAATATATATATATATATATATACATATCTATGTATATATAATATATAAATGTATATATATATTATATATATATATATATATATATATATATATATATATATTATATATATATATATATATATGGCACTTTGAAGTGGACGTACCACAAGAGTGCCATTTGCTACCATTTTTCTTGGCTTTGTCACATTCCTGATTATCTTTGCTTGCAGATCTAATTTGCTAAATTACTTTCACCAAGTTACCTAATTATGGAAATACTCATTTTATGATATTAAAGTCAGGAGCATGCTGCTTCCTTCTCTCCAGCTCTCTGGGCTCTATCCTCCAAGATCACTGCCACACAGCAAATGAGCACTCTTCCCATTTGCTTCCCCCCCTCCCCCAAAGTAAACATTACTCAGAGCAAGTAAAGTGTACAGATAAAGTTCTCTTCTGCTTGGTTTAAAAGGGTATCTACAGTCCTACCAATTTCTTTCTACTTTTCATTTAGCCATGTGGTAAACTGAATGAAAATGGCTCCCTTAGGTTCATATATTTGCGTGTCTGGTTTCTAGCTGGAGTATGTAGAGGCTAAAAGTTGACCTATTAGTCCCATTTGCCTCTGGATAGCTACTTCCTGAGATGACGGGAGGCTATTGTCCAAATGATAAGCTACAAACTTCCATTTCCCTAAACAGGCTTGGCTAACCTAGCTGCTCTGGATATGCTGGGTTTCACATAGGCAGGAGGTATATCAGGATTATGCTTGTCCCCAATTGGTCAAATTCAGGAAGTAGTTAACCTTGCAGGTTTTGGCCTTCATAGGCACCTAACCAACATAGCTCATGGATATTCTTTAGGAATCTTGGGCATGGCCCTGACCAATATCCATCCATCTTTCTGGCCAGTATTAAATAAAGTTTGCTTTTAATTCAGTAATTGTGGAACTGGTTTTTCTCCTCATGGTTTTCAGGTTTAACAAGGACTGTGTGTGAAGAATTAGGAAGTGTTGCATTGTTGGAGAAGGCATGTCACTGAGGATGGGCTTTGAGGGGCAAAAACCCATGCCCGGCCCAGTATGCAGCTTGTGGATCATATATATGTTCTCAGCTACCACTCCAGTACCATAACTGCTTGCCCGCTGCCATGCTTCGGGCCATAGAGATCAAGACATGCCCTCTGAAACTATAAGCAATCCCTTAATTAGATGCTTTCTTTTATAACTTGCCTTGATCATGATGTCTATCTCTTCATAGCAGCAGATCAGTAGTGACTAAGGCTCAGAGCCCTTTAGTGAATTTCCTTAAGATTTGCTTTAGAAACAAAAGTTGGCCAGATAGACCCCCATCATTGATAACAGGAACCATCCGTGTGGTGACGTCTATGAGGACTCTCAGCAGAGGGCAGTTGCTCTCCACTGAGTATTTCCTCCCAATTCTGGTCAAGTGCCCCACATGGCACCTTTCCATGGCATGTCTCCATTAAATTTGGGACTTTAGGGAACCCATAACATTTCTTCATAACTGTAAGCCAGTTCCTGTCAGGAAATCATAGCACTGCAAGGGTGCTGTTTCTCAGGAAAGCCCCAGAAAGAGGTAGACTCTGCAATGAGGCTCCAGTTCAGCTGCTTTTGAGCCTGTGAGACTCCTATGACTTTTTCATCTTTATATTACCCATGTCTAACATAGGCTCTGGTCCGTGGTGAATAAACTGAAAATCCTAAGCTGGGAGCAACTGAAAATAAGGCAACATTTTTGGAGAAGTTGTATAAAGTGAGGCAGCTACAGTGATAGGTTTGGTACATGCCTATAATCCCAGCACTTGGAAGGTAGGGGCAGGATGACCAGGATACATTTAAACTTATTCCATGACTAAACTAAAGTTATCCCATAGCTACACAGAAAGTTTATAGCATGACCAGAATGCATGAGATCCTATCTCAAAGCAAAACAAATCCAAACAACAACAACAAAAACTGAAATGGAGTCTTTTCTGTTTCTAACCCCTTCCTTGAGTTTATTTGTTTGGGTCATTTAAAATATGCTTGAATATGACCCAAGCGAGAACTTTCTAATAAATACATTGAAGGCGACACTAGAAGGCAGAAAGATTTCCCATGTTTATGGATTGATTGAAAAGAGTGAAAACAGCTGTCTTATTAAAACTTATCTATAGATCAAATAAAATCCTCACAAATTTTCAGTGATTCACAGAACTAGAAAAAGGAACCCTAAAATTTGTATAAAAATGCAAAAGATTCCTAATAGAAAAGCAATCATAAGTATAACAATGCTAGAAAGATCATAAATACCCAACTTCGGATCACCCTAAAGAGCCGCCGTAGCAAAAACTGTTGGTACTGATACAAAATCAGATGTCAGGCTGATGGGATAGAATGGAATAAAGAACTCAGAAATAAACTCACATAGATACAGTCACCTACTTATTGACAAAGGTTTCCAAAGATACTATATTCAATAACTAGTACTAAGGGAAATAGATATCTACCTGTAAAGAATGAAACTGGATTCATCTCTCTCATTCTAATCCAATTCAATCAAAATGGATCAAAGACTTTAATGAAGACCTGAAATACTGAAACTGCCAGAGGAAACGCTTAAACATAATACACGGGCAAAGGGTTTCTGAAAAGGACTCTTAGAAAACAGAAAACAACAAGAACTGACCAGTAGGGTTACAAGAAATTTAAAAGTTTTCACTCAGCAACCAAGTGAAAAGAAGGTCTGTGTAAAGTGGGAGAAATAATTTGCCAGCTACACAGGATGGGTTAACAGGATGTGAAGAACTATAAAAACACACAAAAACCAACATGTCTAAACAATAAACGAATTAGTGAGCCAGATACTCAGGTCTCTAAAGAAGAAACGCAAATACCCAATGAATACTTGAAAAAGTTTTCAACATCCTTACCCACCCAGAAGTGCAGACTGAATGAACTGCTGGTTTCACCTCATCCCAATCAGACTGACTAACCCCAAGAACCCAAATAAGTGTTAGTGAAAAGACAGACTGCTGATTGGAATGTAAACTTGTGCAGTCACTATAGTAACCAGCACACAGGTTCCTCAAATACTCCAAACTGGAACTGCCACATGGCCCAAGCTGGACTGCTTCTCATCATATAATGAGATGCTTAAACCAAAGATGCTTAAGTTTTACCATGGAGAAACCTTTTCATCTGTCATGAGAAAATGAAGCCAAAAACATTTGTAAGAAAATGAGTGTGACTGGAGATCACTCCACTAAGTGAAATAAGTCAGATCCAGAAAAACAAACATCACATGGTTTCTGTCATATGTGGTTCCTCTGTGTGTGTGTGTGTTATGATCAAGAAATTAGGACGAGTAGAAAAGATCTTAAAGGGAGAAGACAAAAGAGAAAAAAAGTAGTGGAATATACACGGTGTGAGGGCAGAAGGGGATGACAACTGGGCTTGAGGAAACAAGAGGTAGATGGGGGAAGGAAGGAGGAGGGGAATGTCTGAGGGAGATGACTAAAAAAAAGTATTGATATGTATGAAAGTGCCATGATGAAATACATTATTTTATATGCTAACACGCAAATAATAATGATGAAGGAGGAGGAGGTGAAGAGGAGAAGAATAGGAATAGGAATAGGAATAGGAATAGGAATAGGAATAGGAATAGGAATAGGAATAGGAATAGGAATAGGAATAATAGGAATAATAGGAATAGGAACAGGAATAGGAGGAGGAGGAGGAAGAAGGAGAAGGAGGAGAAGAAGAAAGAAGAAAAAACTGTTTTCTTGAGTGGCCTTTCAAGTATAGCATACTAAGGTTGTTTGTCTAGTACTTGCCACCCAGGACTCTGCAGCTGTTTTCTGTCTGAGGATAGAAAGAAAGATCATGTTGCAATCCAGAGTATCTCCACAGCAACAACCGAGATCGCTGCTTGTGTTCATTTGCTGAGCTGACTTCCTTGGGGACTGTTTCTGTTTTCGTTGATGGAGAGCTGTAAGGTTCAGCTTGGTCTCTATTGGTTCACAGCTATGTGTTCCTGAGGTATCCAGGTCCCCCTATGCCCAGCTCAGCTCAGCTTAAAACCACACCTGCCAAAGGAAGAGCTGTGCATTCTGTCTCGTTTCTGATCTCACAGCTACTGAAAGATATAGGACAACTGCCTGGTCTACCAGGAAAAGACTGTAGACCAATTACAAGTCAAAGTCTCTATCAGAGCATCCAAGCACCTTGGGGTTGTAATTGCATGTCAAGTGAGAGGTTACCCTCTTAAGACTTTGCTTTTGTTGTGTGAATAGCTCTTTGTTATGGGCAGTAGCCTATAATAAATTCATCTTGTGGAGCTGGGTCACATGTAAGTGAGAGCAATTTAGAACTCAGGGGGTCTGCATGGCTCATTACTTTCCCCTCTGCCATAGACCTCTGGTTTAATAAATCCAACTTGTGGGATAAGAATTATTTCTCAGAAAAGACGTCGAGCCCATTGGACTTGTGACACCTTTTTACACACCCTACTCACCGGAACACTCTTGCTTTTTACCAGCTGCACAAATAAACTCCATGGAATTATTTCCCATGATTGATTGAAATGATAAAATTGAAAGCTATTGAGTCTTTAAAATGGAAGGAGAAACCTCAGGTTAGAAAAATGGGAAACCTATTTTTTTCTTCGTTCCGTGAAATTACTTACATCCTCACAGGACCCAGCAGAGGATTTTTGCTTGATATCTGCCTAAAGTCACATGAAATTCGTTTTCCCAGTTGTTCACAAGGAAGTGATTAATGATGAACTGGAAAGTCACTGCTCGGGCAGTCTGTTCTTTACCACTCTGGCCTACTTCTTTGAAAATGGACTCAGAGGAGTCTGATTTGAAATGACGGGATGAGAAAGCTGGTTCCAATGGTTATGGCAACCCTTAGGACTTAGGAGTTTGCCAAGAGCAGCGCAGAGGTAGAAGTTTGGATTGAATACAAGGGGAAAAGTAGCTAAGCCGTGAAACATACCATTAAAAGAATTGCTAAACCCAGCAAACCCGACGCGTTTGTGTAAGGACAGCCAGTTAGGAGGACAACATGTGGTTAATGATGTGAACACAGGGAATGGCCTCCTCACTATGACACTGTTAGGCTGCAGGCTCACAGTTGGGTAAGAAAAAGGAGTGGTAGCCACTTAGAATTAAGAAAACAGGCTGCTTGAGAGGTGGCACTAAGGCTTGGTTTGCTCTTTTAACCTTTAACATCATATTAGCACATGTCTTCTGTTTGGGAAAATAATGCTGCCCTGTGGTTAGACCTGCATAGTTTTCTTTCAGAAGGATCTACAGTTGTTTTTCTCATAAAGCAATGTTTCCCTCTGTGATCAGTTGGCTGCTGAGGACATGTGTAAGTGTTTTTAAAATACCAAACCCTTTGGAAGGATTGGATAACTCCTGGGTGTCCTGATTTCCCGAGACATTCCTTGTCTGCTCTTCCTTACAGATCACAGGAAACCTCTGGATGGATCTTGCTGCTTTTCCCTATGATTCCATGCCATGGTATAGAGCTAAATAGATATTTGTCTGATGAGGAAGCGTTGCTATGCAATCCACCTAAGCCCCTGTGTGAGTGAAGATGGCAACTATTATTATCCTGCTGTAAGGTCAGTTGGAGAAGTGGAGGAGGGGTCTATTTGGATCCCCCAACAGGTGATCATAGAGCATCGTGAGATCCAACATTGAATGTTGTAGCCTAGAGGACCTATAATCATTCAGAAGGAGGGTTTCAGTAAGAAAGAATGAACAAGAAATGCTTCCAGGACCAAGACAGCAAGGCCTGGAGAGTAAGCATGTAGCCGAGAGTCTGCCATACCCAAGTTCAGACCCAGAGATATTCAACACTGCACTTCAGGCATGTACTAAATTGTCACACTAAACTAGGAAACTGACTCAAAAGTGTAAAAATCTGCAGTTGTTCTTCCTGTTTATAGAACCCCGAAGATAAATGGTTGTCTCGATCCTATTACCCAAAATACCACAAAATGGAAAAATTGCAAGAATCACACACTGGCAAATGGGTTTTATTTCTGTGGAAATAGCTTAATGGTTCTTTAAGAGTTAACTGGTGTTATTAGTTTTCTTCTTCTTTATTCTTTTAATAAGTAATTTATCAGTTACCTACAATCTATCGAAGTTGTGCTATGAATATATAGTAAGAAAACTGTGGTCTTTCCCCTTATGTATTTGTCTTAGTTAGGATTCTATTGCTGTGAAGAAATGTCATGACATTTACTTGGGGCTTGCTTACAGGTTCATAGGTCTAGTTCACTATTGTCATGGTGAGAAGTACATGAGCAAGCATGAGCAGACATGGGTGCTAGAGAAGGAGCTGAGAGTTCTACATCTAGATCAGAAGGCATCAAGAAGGAAAGAGACACCGGACCTGGCTTGAGCATCTGAAACTTCAAAGCCCACCCTCAGTGACACATTTCCCCTAACACGGCCACTTCTACTTCAACAAGGCCATAACTCCTAATAGGGCCATTCCCTGGTGACCAAGCATTCAAATACAACGAGCCTATGAGGGCCATTCCTATTCAAACCACCATAGTATTTTAAAGTCTACAAAGGTAAATTCAATGGTTATGTTGGTATAAATGTATGAGTTGTGAAAGAGGCCACAGAGTGTATTAGTAAGGAAGCTAAGGACATATATGGAGTTGGACTGCGTTGGGGCTGTGGAGATGGTCATCTGTAAGGAGGAAGCTTTGAAGTTGTGATCTAAAGGGTTCACCTGAATTCAATGTGGGAGAGAGAAAGAGAGCCCAGACAGAAGAAAGCACAACAGCAGAGAACGGGCCATCGTGTAAGAAGCCAGGCTGCCAGAGGTCAGGATGAATCTGAGTCCACATCCAAGGGTACAGGCCCTCAAGGTCAAGTTAAAGAGATGGAATATCCATCAAAGCCAAGGGAAGTCATTGAAGTATTTTTACATCTCTCAGATCTGGAGGGGCAAATGACCTGAAGCAGAAAAAGGCTGAAAATGTAAAGACCCAAGCTTTCCAGAGTCCTGGAAAAATCATAACAGAAGCTAGAGATGGGACGATGATGCTGGAGTTGATCAGACACAAATGTACCAGAAAGCTAGGAGGTGATATCTAAAATCACAGGGAAAGACTGTCTGTTAGAGAGTGATCAAGATGGTGTCCAGATAGAAGACTATGCCAAGGAAGGGCAATGACCTCAGAGTCTGAATGTGCAGGGAAGCCTGTGGGCAAAAGGAGACCGTATGTCCTTGTTTTCATTGGGTACAGCAGAGGAAAGTGAAGGGCAGGGCACCGATTCTCTTCCTCCGCCAATAGATGGGTACTTAAGAAGTGACAGAGTAGTCTGGAAGCCTGAGAAGGACCTTGGATGTAAGACTATCATGGCTTTCCCTTCAGTAGGGGCAGAGGGACCTGCAATGGAAGTTCTTGGAGGTGATGGAACTCGTGGATGACTAAGACCTCTGGGGGTCTGAGAGCTGTCCCTGGATGGATCAGTGTAAACAAAACAGAGCAGAGGGAAGATACAGGCTGGTCTATGGGTCTCAGTACAGGGAAGCCCCTTGCTTTTTGACCAGAGATCCACCAGTAAGTCTTATTTATACTCCCTTGCTTTGGTTCTTCAAGAAAGGTGACCTCCTTGGTACCTGGTAGTAGTTTCACAGATTTTAAGACAGTCGTGTTGACAGATTTTTCTAAGGCACTGAGTTGGAAACGCCAGCAATTGAGTGATTATTTCCCCATCACTAAAGAGCATCCTCAGAGAAGAAGACTATAGTGAATTCCCAGGGCCAAGCAAGGCTGAGGGTGTGAGTGCTGGCCTGGTCTTAGGTGAGAAATTCTAGCACATGGTGGAAGACCTCAGACTGGAAGTCAACTCACAGATGAACTTGGAAAGCTTGGGGGGAGGGGGAATTCGGTGCTGTTTGTATGTGAAGGAGGTGGTGATACTCTGGTCAGATAACGTCATGCCAGCTGACTTCAAACCAGACCCTGTATCTGGCTTATTTTTCTCTGGTTTGGAATTAGGGAAGAGCCAAGGCTAGCTCCAGGAACCATGTCACCCTGTGCCTGGTGGTACCCACTTTACTCTATTTTGTCTCATTTATGGCTGAAGAGACGTGAAGTCCTCAGACTGAGGGCTTGCCTCCTAGGCTTCCTTTTCTGTACCGTGACAATGGAAGACAGAGTGGTTGAGTACAGGCCTGTGGGAGCTGATCTCCACCATGCAGCAAACAAGAGGAGTGAAGCCAGTGGACCTGTGAGCAGCAGACTCCCATGTCTTGCTTACCCACCTTCCAACTCATTCTTTGCCTCCTGGAATTCCCAGGCAACCTCACATACAATGTTGCTACACTGATGGGAGCAGGCCTCTGGAGGAGCAGTTTCTAGACTCATGAAATGTCAGGTTTCCAAGACGCATCTCTCCCCATCAGCAGCATATTTTATAACCTTGCCATCTTTTATTCTGGCTATTTTTGTACACCCATCAATCTTTTCTTTCCCCAGTTGTCAGCAGCACATCACCCACAGAGGTGAACATTTATCCAAGATCCACTCCATCAGAAATGCAAATCAAAACAACACCGAAATAATTTTTTTTGTCAATCAAGCTGGCACACTTTTTTTTTTTAATGTTAATACCCATTGCTGTCATGTCTCTATGAAGTTGGGTACTGTAATACACTACCGACAAGGATATAAATTGCTCAAACTTTCTAGAAGGCAATAGAACAATTTTTATCTCGTATCTTGAAGATATCTATGACATTTGCCTTGGCAGTTTTACCTTGGGAGCCTGTGCTCAGCTCTTGGCTCAGTCTTTTGAGATTATTTCATGAGTTTTCATTATTATATGCTTGCTTACCAGTGAGAAGATTGAACGGAGAAAGGGTGGGTAACTTGTAGAAGGTTGCACGGTACGTGCCGACAAGAAATGGGAACTAGTTCAAATCTCAAACGCAATGCTTCAACCTCAAAGGATGTTAGAGCTATATTGTGATGCCTAATGGAAACTACTTCAACAAAGTTATTCTCAGAGCTGGGCATATAGCACATGTCTGCAAATCCAGGCACTTGGGAGGGTGAGGCAGGAGGATTCTGAGTTCTAAAGCAGCCTGAGTTTGAACTACACAGATAGCAAGCTTAGTGAACTGCATCAGGAGGCCCCATAAAAACAAAACAAACAAACAACAAAAAAACCTCTTCAAAGACGAAAACAGGCTGTGCATCGCTAGGGAGTTCAGTTTTAAATGTATAATATAACCAACCACACAGCTAAAGATACACACTTAGAATAGCATAATAGCATTGTGGTGCCTGAGAGATGGTTCAGTTGCTAAAGTGCTTGCCACAAGAGCGTTAGGATCTCTGGTACCCAAGTCCAAAGCTGCGGGAGGAGTCGGTGCACATCTGGACTGGGGGTGTGGGAGAGTAGAGACCTTCATATCCCTGAGGCCGGCTGCCAGCTAGTTTAGCTTAACGGGTAATCTCTAACTTCAGTGAGGAATCCTGAATCACAAACTAGAGTGAGCTGCAGTGACTCAAGGGGCCAGGGTGGTTTAGTACCCAGGGGGGACCTCGCCTTCCTCAGAGCTGAATGGTGAGGGGGGGCAGGGGGGAGGGGTCATGGATAGGGGCAATGTGCAGGGAGTACTGATGGGAGGGGGGCTGCTATTGTGATGTAAAGTGAATGAATAAATAAGTAAATGGCAAAAACAAAGAAAGAAACAAACAACAGCAACAAAAAAATAAACCGAAGAGCAATAAAGACACCTAAAGTTGACCTCTGACCCCCACACACATGTGCAAGCACACCCCTGCACACTAGTGTGAACACACACGGCCATTGTAGAGGGATGTTTAGTGATGCAGGGTTCATTTCTGTTTGCAAAAATGAGCTCATGCCACAGAACATGCAATGTAATCTCAGCATTGTGAATCGTGCACATATGCACAGAAGACTGTAACCCAATGGGTCCTCACCTGCACTTTCTCATTTTCTGTAGTGAATCTGTATTGTTTATAGTTTGGGGAATGATTTGAAAGTCAAGGAAAACTCCATTAGAGCTTCATTTTTTAAGCCCCTGCCTTCTGCTCACTAGTTAGTAGTTAGAGGGCCACTCACAGGCTCTGTGAGGCCAACCTGTGTAGAAAACTAAGGTTCTACAGGGCTTGTCACAGATGCTGCAGCTAATAAGTAGTGGATACCCCAGGGCTCCTAACCTCTCCAACTGATTTTACAGCCTGAGGTTCAGTGGTTGAGAGCTAGGACTTCAAAGCCAGCCGCTGAGGTACTGGCTAGCCATGTGAGTACTTCTTCCTTTTAGTAGTTCAATTGCCTCTTATGTAAATTTGGATAATAGCAGTGTCAGCCGCGTAATGATGAGGATTAAATGAAGTAATTATGTAAGGTGCTTGAACAGCGGGAGGAGGCATGCTGCATTCAAAGGGCCAGTGTCAAAAAAAAAAAACAAAAAAAAAAAAAACAAAAAAAAAAGGCTGTCCTGGTTGATGCCAGGAGGTAGAAGGGAGCCGAATCCACCCAGATCTGTAGTCAGCTTGCTTTGGCCACTTAACTGAATGACCTTGAGCAAGTCCCTGAACCCGCGTCCTTATCTTTTGTGTCAAGTGTGCACTGCACAGTAATTTTCCAGATGACAATTGCTCTAATCTCTCTTATCAGTAGTCTGCCCTCCCCATCCCCCCCACAGTATGACTCAGTTGTTGGTTAGGAAGGGGCCTTATGCTCAGGAGGAACTGTGTGTCCTTGGGGCTGCATCAGCAAAAGGGCCCTTGTGGAGAGCCAGCTTCAGGGGGGACACATGACCTCTTTTCGTGGTCTTCAAAGGACTTGGGGGCGAGAGGTGTCTGTTGGGATTCTAGTGTGGGAGAAGCAGCTCTTGAGTTTAACACCTTTTTCCTGTCCTTACAACAGCAGATTCTGTAGCCCTGCCAGTACAAGAGCTCCCAAATGTTTGTTTCTTTTAATAGTATTAAAAAAAAAAAAAAACCCTCTAACAACAACATCCAACTGTCTGCCATTTACCTCGGGAGCCTGGAATGGCTGTAATTCACAGTGCAGCTGTGACTGCAAGGGTTTGTGGCTTCACAGCCTGGGAAAAGAAACTGCTTTAGCCATTAAGGTGTCTGCGTGTTTCCTGGGAGAGAACACTGGGAAAGAAGGCGATCAAGCCTGACTGGAGAAATTTTGCCTTTCAAATCAGAAGCCTCTAGTGCCCCCTCTTCCGCGCTGCTCCCTGTGTTCTCACGGACCGGCGGTGCCAAGATACATATTTGTTGTTCCCTGGACCACCCAGAAGGTGTAACTTGGAATGGCACCTTGTCCAGCTCTGGCCGCTGATGGTAGAGCTTTGGGGATGTGATCTGGTCCAAGACGCCTGGGATGATTCTGGAAGGGTTACCCAGCTCACACTAGGTTTATTGGGTCCGTGCAAGGAGCCTAACTCAGCGTTGGTCAGATGAACAGTTCTGGGTGTGCCGTGGTCTGTACCCATGCCACAAGCCTGGCCTGAAAATGAGTTAGTGCTGTCTTCCTGAAGAAGGTGGTCCTGGCTAAAAGTCTTACATAGATCTCACGTATGCAATATTTCTTCAAGGAGACTCAGTGGACTGAGGAGGCCAGGAGATTATCTGTGCCAGGAGAGGGCTCAGAAAGGAAAGACTGCTGAATTGAAGGTTAGTTCACCTGTACGCTGTGTCCCCAAGGAGGACAAATCATAGATGTTTGGGGTGGAGTTGGTCTATTAAGCCTGTGACCAAGACCAGCCCACTGTCTGCTTCCCTGCATCTTGCAAGCCAGGAATAGGTTTCTTTTTCTTTCTTTCTTTTTTTTTTTTTTACTGATTATGAGTACAAAACCAAGAGAACATTATTTTTGCTAGTGTAAAAATTATATGCAACTCAAATATTAATGTTGATGTGTGCTCTGTAGCTGATCTCATGTCACCACCAGAGTTGGAGAGTCGCTGCAGAATCTCTGTGTTTCTTCAGAGAAGAGCGTGGGTGACCCTTGTTCCAGCTCAGTGATTCCCAAACTTCTGCGCATTCCAAAAACACCTGCAGGGACTGTGAAACAGGATCACGGCTCCATCCTCAGCAGCAACATCAGCTGCTCTGAAAAAGCATCTGAAATTTCCCTTTCTAACGAATTTCCAAGTGATGCTGGTGACCTCAGGCCAGGGTCCCCACAAGGAGAACCAGGACCAAGAGAAACAGGACCTGGGTTGGGGTGGCCATTAAATAGAAAGGGAAATGTTCGGGGGAGGGGGTTCTGAGGAGAATGGACTCCTGAAGAAGGTCAAAGCCAGAGGGAAGTTGCAGATCCAGGAGCATTATGGGAAGGGCCCGCTTTGTTGACTGATACTCTATTGACAAAAGGCAAATTTCCTTCAAACTCACGACTCAACTTTTAAACACCTCAGTCTGTCTCAGACAGAGGAACTGGTTCTTTGTTTTGGCCATGTATCAATTCATGCTTACGCTTGCCAGAATTTGGTAGCTGTGGATTCGGTGGATTGAGATTTTTTTTCCCCTGAGGATTTGATAGCTGAGATAGATAACTAGAGCTTAGCCACTGGTCTCCTTAGTGGCTGTTTGTGTGGCTACATTTAGCCAATGTGTCAAGAGGGACCCTGGTGTAACTGGGTTTGTCTTTGCCTGTGTACCTCTCTGTGGTCTTTCCAGCAAGGGACCTACACTTGCCCCGTGGTAGCTTAGGGCTCCCAGAAGTACAAGAGCAGAAGCTGCGTGTCTTTTCAAGGATGGGCTACAGTGGTATGGTCCCCCACATACAATCCCAGGGAGACTGCATTTAGCAAGTCAGACAACAGTGGTGGGGGACCCAACACTGCGACAAAGAAAGCCCCTTAGCAACCACCAGGGAAACAGATCAGATTAGCATTTGTCTAGAAAAAACATTTTCCCTCAAAAAGGAAAAGAGGGTATTCCCCTGTAGAAGAGAGAACAGGGGTAAAACTAAAATTGCTGATCTTCTTGGGGTGTCTTCCAAGAACGTGAAGTACCGGAAGCATTTATGGAGTATTAACAGATGTGTTTCTATTTTATTCTTTAATTGTGCCCACACAAGTTATAATTGTGTATACTTTCTAACTTGACCAAATCTGCCAAGTTACTGACAATTACCTCAATTGCCTATTCATGAAACGCTCACCAAAGAGGTGAAATGAGATTGCCTGGAGGCTAAGCAATCAGCTGACTGCCTTGCTATTACCTTCTCACTTTAGCCCAGGCACATGGCTGGGTCCCCTTACAGTGCTGTGCAGCAGACTGCTTAGAAAACCCTGTATTTGGGGAGATGGCAAAAAAAAAAAAAAAATCCAAGACCATCATCTGTCTCCTAAATGACCTTTCATCCTGCCCCTCCCCCAACACCCATGTTTGTAATTACAAAGAGTTTTCAACATACAGTGTATTGCACCTTGAATTTTCATTTAACACTCTTACCATACAACAGGCACAACTTTACATTGTTCTTTCTAATGACCTCCTGGTATTTTATTGCCTTATTTAGCTAATCTTCAATTACAAGACAATTAAAAGCACACGTTCGATCAAAAACTTGTCCATGAATAGCCACAGCACTATTATTCATAGCAGCCCCAAAGGCGAGCAGTACTAATGACTAGCAGCTGAAGAGTAGGTAATTCAGTGTGTATGAAGCAATCTCCTTGGTGATAAAAAGAAGTGAAGTACTGCAGTATACTATGATACTATGTGGATGGATCTAGGAAACACTACTAAGTGGAAGAAGATAGATACAAAAGGCCGAATATTTTTTGTTCCCATAGCTACAAAATGGCAAGCCACCTGAATAGAGAGTGGGCTTATAGTCCTTCATTCTTGAGATTCTCTTCTTCCTGGACTTGGCTTTTCTTTCACAGGCTTCACTACCCTCTGGTGAGTTCTGCTTCAGCTATACCACCGACCTCTCCCTGAACACCATGGGCCTTGGTGACGTGCATATTCCCTAACACTAGGCACTCTGTTCTGAGCTCACAGTGGCCTTTGTTGCAGCTATGACTGAAGATGCAGCTTAGGCATATATTCCTCCTGTCCTGCTGCAGCTGATCTCTAGCCTCTCTAGGTGTTTTCCCGTGCACTATTTCTTCTTAGACACCTCACGGGCTCAATATAGAACCTGTCATTTCCTACTGTTTCACGGAGGCTTTTAAAATGCTCCCTCTCTGTTACAAATGTGTTCCACACTGCTCCAACTTTTGAGTTCTTGCTCATTTATTAAGGTTTAGGTCAAAGTCACCTCCTGCAGGAAGTCTCACAAACCATGTGGGCATTTAGATAGTTAGCTTTCTTCTGTGCTATGGTGCACGGTGAGGAGAGCATACTGTACATTTTTCACATTTAATTTCATTCAGTTTTCAGAAGGTTACAACCCAGCCTGAAATTCATGATCTTCTGGCCTTAGTATCCTATTTACCTGCATATAAACAGGGGCTATCCCATGTGGGTTTTGTTTGTTTATTATTGCTTTATTATATAGTGGCACACAATGAATGTTCTTTAGGAATCAGATTGTCCACTAGCCATGACAGCTTACACTTTGTGTGTTTATTTACTGAGTACATCATTTTGACCACTTCATTTGTGTGTGCTCACTTAGCCTCCCCACAGGTCACTTGGGGCAGGCACTTTACTAATCCAAGTCTTTAAATGGACAGATTGTGAGAAGGATCATCCAAGTTAAGGTCACACAGGAACCAGATGGTAGAGCTGGGACTGGAATCTAGACACTCTGGTAATCAGGTCTGTGACTTTTAACTGTTACTTATATTGAAATCTAGAAGAAACTCGAGCACTCCTTTTCCCTCTTCAAGACCCTCAACATTCTAATATGGCTAAGTGAACATAATCTATCCCTCCTTCTGACTATGTCAATAGAAAAGAGACTGTCCTTGAGCTAATTGATAAGACTTTATTGTTTAATGCTCAATGGATGGCAGAGCCTAAACACTAATAAACATTGCAAACATTCACTAACAACTTGAAGTCAAATTGTGAGCACAAGCTGATAGCCTGTGTTCTGCTTCTGCTGCTTTCCAGACAGCTCATCCAGATAACTCAGCTCTCGAAGACCAAAGCTCAGTCTTTTATTTACATACCAATTCAGTCATTTACTCCAGGTTCACTTTTGATTATCCAATGAACTATGTAAGCCCCTTGATTCTTAGAAAAATAAAGCAAGCAGATATATATTTTTTTAAAACATTGCAAATGAATTCAGAGATCTGCCTGCCTTTGTAAGCACAAACAATAAACTTAGCTAGGTGGGATCATGCCCTATGATCACTACTCCACACATTTCTTTATCTCCTTCCATAGTATCTCTCTGACAAGCTGGCTCATAGTGTAGCTGCCTACGTTCTTTTAGGTCTTAGTTCTTTATGAAGCCCCTCATGTCATTCATATTGAATGCTTATATTTTGCATAGTTGAGAAATTATATATATTTTGAACTTATGTTTTCAGAGTTCTTTTCCACAGCCTTAAGGGTTGTCCTGAAGGCCACAGTATTACCCTCACCTTCCAGACTCTTGCTGCTTCTAATTATCATGGAGTCATTAACCTTGGTAGGGAGAATTATTTCTATCTATCTATCTATCTATCTATCTATCTATCTATCTATCATTTCTATGTAGCCCTGGCTGTCCTGAAACTCACTGTAGACCAAGCTAGCTTTGAACTTACAGAGATTCATATTTTATAACGTATTATAAAATACTGTGTGTGTGTATATATATATATATATATATATATATATATATATATATTGATACATTATATATTAAAAGATGAAGATTTATAAAATTTTACTCACATAATTGTGAGGGCTAATAAGTCTGAATTTTTAGAAGAGGCAAAAGACTGGAAATCCAGGTAAGAATTGATATTTCAGTCTTAAACTACAAGTTTCTAAAATGCAGTCTTGAGGCAAATTCTATTTATGTCTGGAAACCTTGGCCTTGCCTATTAAGATTTGCAACTGATTGGAGCTTGTCCAATGCCCCCAGACATTCCCTCCTCCAATCAGTTGTTCCTACCTTTCTACTCCCTGAAAGTTCTCCATGCTCTTCTTCACAGGTGAACACAGGATCTTCTTCACAGAATCGTGAACACGATCTACCCATTTAATAAATAATTTCTAAGTGTCCTCCTAATGAGCTACTGATAAGAAAAGTGTCCTTCCAGGCAATGTCCATGACTCACCCCCTTACCTTTCTACTTCTCAGAGCCTGTGCAGTTCATGAGTTTATGGGACTCCTGACCTTGACAGGATACTCAGTGGCCAGTATGGTAAAATTTCCTTAATTTATTGATGAGGAAGGAAGATATGATGACTCACTTGCATCTATGGAGACCAAGACAAGATTTTAGGTCTGTGCTGTTAAACTTGTCTAAATAGTCTAGACAAGAAGAATACTGCATTTTAGAAGCTGAAGAGCCTTACAGGAGAAACTTGATTATGCTTTGGGTTTGGAAAACAGAACTCTATCAAGCTTTCTAACCTTCTTGAACCTAGATTTATAACCCTTTCTACTGAGATGGATATGTGCCCTAGGTTGGAGAATGAATTTTTATGATCACCATCCTCTATGTTTCTTCTGCTCATTGTCTGTATTTACTGAATACAGAAGGCATTACTTTTCCATTTGGCATCTTTCAAGCCAAGAAAGAAAGTGTATTCCAGAAAGTTTTCCTATACTCACTGTCAGGACCTCATGCTTTGTTAATCTCTATTTCCTCTCCTTACCAAAAACAAACTAAATTTACCAATTGTCTGGCTAGGACTTTTCACATTTAGCCTGTCTAAGATGTGGGACCCTGGGAAAAACTGCATGCTGTTGTTTGTTTTGCGGTGGCCAGAAGAAAGCTCACTCAGAAGACTAAATGGAAAATACCTCATGGGTGATTTTCCCACTTCCTATTCTCAGGGAATCAGTGTGTGGGTGTGTAGTTCCCAAATTCAGGAGCAACCTCTGGCAGCGAGTGTCTACTCCCATCTAACCAAAGTTGTTCTTAAAGCAGTGGCAGATGGGATTTGACTGCAAACTACGAGCCCACCCCTTGCTATTCCTTCTATGTCCTATTCATCTGAGTACCTCTTTAATGGATCTCCATCGAAGGAGTATATCCTCAGAGGCTCCAAAAATCTATTAACTTTCACCTTCTAGTATTAAGTTGGTAGCCTTTATTTGCTTATCTACCCATTTAATAAATAACTTCTAAGTGTCTGTTATGTGCCAAGAAAGCCAAAACCAGTTGGCTGAAATTAAGAACTGGATTCAAATTTACTCTATAGCTCTTAGTCCCTAGTTGAAAGGAACAGGGAGACAGAGAGGGTTGTTAGTGAAAAGCTGGAGTACAATAGATGTGACTTCCATTTTTAAAAACCTGTGATTGATCTAAACATAAGGGCCTGTGTATGAAGAACAGAAAAGATATGTGTAACTAGCATGATTTACAGGTTAGCTCACTGCTCACATGCTCAAGGCTCTCTTGTCCCTGGAGGACTACGGGATCATGGAGGTTAGCTTGGCTACCCCACTTAAACTACAGGTCAGCCCGCCTTCCTGTGAGCAAGCCTCCCATCACGACAACAGTAAACTGAGTGCTCTGTCAAGGTCTGGAGTGCCATATGCTACACAGGCTCTAAGCAGTAGAGAGGTAAGGAGGATAGTCACAGACATTGCCTGAAAGGGTGCAGTTCTTACCAGTGTCTCATGTGAAGGAAATCAGGGAGGGCTTCCAGGTAGTAGAAACGTAGGAACAACTGATTGGAGAAGGGAATGTCTGAGGGCATTGGAAAGAGAGGGTGTGGAATATTTGCCAAGTCAGTACAAAGGAGGAGATTGTTTCTTGGGCTCCCCATGTCAGAGGGTTCGTCTTAGTCCACTGGTGCCACTGTCCCGGGGCCTCCTGTGAGAACAGAGCACCATGGTAGGAAGTACAAAGCAGAGAAGCCAAATCACTCCCTGCAGGGTGATTAGAAAGCAAGGACACTTAGAACCCCCAGCCCCTTCAAGGGCTCCTTACCATCTTCCTAACTTCCTGTCCTTAGGCTTCACATCCCGAATGCTCCATCCTCCCCAGGAATGCTAAAGGCTGTGACAGACCCTCTAGCATCACAGGCCTTTGGGGGACATTTAAAATCCAAACTCTCATCTCTAATCCCAGTACTCAGGAAGCAGAGGCAGACAAGTCTCCATGAGTTTAAGGCTAGCTTGGTCGTCTATGCAGCAAGAGCTCCAGGGAAGCTACATAGCAAGACCTCGTCTCCCTATGATGAAAATAAAAATCAATAATAACAGCAACCAAAACTAACAAACAAAAGCAAAAAGACCCAAACTCTCACCTCCTAACAGGAACGATAAATCTCCATGTGGTTGCGTTTCCCCTACTGTGCTTGCATTATAATATACAGCACAATTCTGCAGTGTTTATGGACTGTCTTACTCTATTAGAATGTGCACCCCATACATTTGTTGAATAGATGATCTGGACCTACAAAAGGATCTCAAACAGGCCAAACTCTAGAACGAACTAAAACTTGCAAGTAATGTCAGATGGCCAGGAAGGGACATTTAAAACGCAGGGAAACTAAGAAACAGAAAAAAAAGGCTCAGAGGGCTGGGCAGTGGTGAGTACATCTTACAGGTGACAGTGAAATTATTCAACTCCAGTTTTGCCACTGCCTTCTCTGATAAGAAAAACAAAATGAAAGCTCGAAAGGGTAGGAGAGAGGCAGCAATATGAGGGAGGAATTGTAATTCAGAGCATGCATTTCAAAGTAGCCACAGCTCCAGGCCCAGTGACTGGCATCTCAGCTACTGAGGAAACTTCTAATCAACACCTTGAATAATAACAAATATGGGAAAGGTTCCCAAAAAAGGATCCTAATTTTCAATGCTATGTATGTGTCTATGTGTAAATATGTATATAATTTATTATGGTTTTGCAGTTTATTTACAATGACATTGACATTGAAAACCACCACGTCTGTTGGTAAAGCTGTTATGTGCAGTTATATCAGCTAGGTTGAATGAAAGTTACTCATTGGTATTGGGGGACTAGAGAGACAAAGATGTTCAGCAAGTGAAACATCCCCCTAGCGTGTTCTGCCTTAAAGATCACAGTTCACACTCTTCGTTTTGTTTTCCCTTTTCCACTCTTTTCTTTTTTCTTTTCTTTTCTTTTCTTTTCTTTTCTTTTCTTTTCTTTTCTTTTCTTTTCTTTTTTCTTTTCCCTTTTCCTTTTTCTTCCTTCCTTCCTTCCTTCCTTCCTTCCTTCCTTCCTTCCTTTCTTTTCTTTTTTTTTGAAACAGGGTTTCTCTGTGTTGCTCTGGCCATCCTGGAACTCACTATGTAGACCTGGCTGAACCCAAACTCATAGAGATCCACCTGCCTCTGCCTCCCAAGTACTGGGATTAAAGGCGTGTGCCGCCACCACCTGATACAGTTCACACACACTCTTATCCACAGCAACATAACGTGAGTTTTGTTTTGTACAGTGGGTATTCAACATTCCTCTGAGTAATGACTCAGCTAAAGGAGATGAAGTTTGCACAGCCCAACCCAGTTTGGACATGTTCCTGCTGGCAGAGAATGTTCACAATCTTTTTCCTCTCCTAAAATCTCATAAACTGTCCTGAAAGCTGTATTTCTGTTCAGAATCAATATCACACACACAAGATGTACACTTCTCTTATTTGCCCTGACAAAATGCCTGACTAGAAGCAAGTGGAGTGACAAAGGGTTTACTTTGGCTTGTAGTTTCAGGTGATATGACCCATCATGATGGGGGAAACCATGACAACAGGATCTGGAGGCTGCTAGTGCTAGTACCTCCTCAGTCAGGAAGCAGAGAGTAATTAGGAAGTGGAGATGGGCTATAAAGTGTTAAAGCCTGCTCCACCAGCTTTCTCTGCAAGAGTCCACCTCTTAAAGGTTCCCCCAAACAGCGCCCCCAGCTGGAGAACAAATGTTCAGATACACAAGCCTATGGAGGAGCATTACACCTTCAAACCACAGGTTTGATTTCTCTGATTATGCAAACTCTGGGAAGTAACTACACAGAAGATGGCATAATTCATAATCGATATTTCCTTGACAGGTGTGATGGTTTGAATGAGAATAGCCTCCATAGGCTCATACACTTGAACGTTTGGTTTTCAGTTAGTGGACTGCTCATGAAGGATTAGGAGATCTGGTCTTGTTGGAGGAGGTATATCACTGGGGTAGCCTTTGAGAAGTCAGCACGCTCAAGCCAGGCTCTCTCTCTCTCTCTCTCTCTCTCTCTCTCTCTCTCTCTCTCTCTCTCTCTCTCTGAAACTTACTGATCAGATGCCATCTCTCAGTTATTGTTTTAGCACCGTGCCTGCCTACCTGCTGCTGTACTTTCTACCACGATAGTCATGGACTAACCTTCTGTAACTGTAAGCAAGCTCCCAATTAAATGCTTCCTTTTGTAATTTGCCTTGGTCATGATGTTACTTTATAACAATAAAAAAGTAAACAAGACAACAGGATTTACAATTTGTTAAATTGAATTCTTAAAAACAAAATTCACTTGGGAGGCAGAAGCAGGCAGATATCTGAATTTGAGGCCACACTGGTCTACAGAGTGAGTTCCAGGACAGCCAGGGCTACACAGAGAAACCCTGTCTCGAAAACAAAACAAAATCAAAAAACAAAATTAATATGATAAAATTTAACAGGTGTAAAAGCAACTGAATATCTCTTTTACCATTACCAGATGCTAGGAATTATTTTTAGATAACTTCACTGTTATGGTTAATTGATAGCAAACTTAATATGCATCTACATAGCTATTCTAAATTTGGTGCCTTCTAAAGGAACCAAAGCCTCAGCAGGTAGTGCCAAAGGACAGTATCTAGTTTATGGAAAGTGACCAGACTTGGAGGAGCCTTCTGTATTCAGTCACATGGTGTGCAGTGTAGGGTGAAACAGTTCGACATCGAGGCAATTCACACAATCACAAGAAGGAGCAGAAATGACAGGGAGTTTGGCTCTAATTAGCCTTAATTGAGAAATCCATCGGTTTCTGCCTTGACAGCTGCTAAAGCTAAATTGGAGACCAGAAGTGATGCTGCCAGCTCTTGGGGAGGTAGGAATGAGGCAGGGAGATGGACAGCTGAGAGAAGTCGGGTGTGGGGAGGGAGGGAATACAAAGTTCTCTTCTTCATAGGCAAGGGGAAAGGTGAGCATCAGTTGGTGGCAATACAGGAAAGCAGGAAAAAGCACCTCTGTAAATGGGAGAGCCTCAGACCTTGCCATTTCTCCTATCCAGGTTATACCAACAACAGCAAAGGGACTCCAGCAACAGCAGACACTGGACCAAACTCTGGATCCTGTCTGTCTACATTTACATCCCAAGACTACCACTTAATACTCAAGCTGTTAAACCTCTTGGGCAGCAGATTTTTCCATCTATCCAATAGGACTAATGATATTTGACTCTCACACTTGGTATGAAAGTTAAACAGGATTATACAGAAAACTGGGAGTATATCTCAGGGTAGAGCACTTGCTCACACGATGTAGGCTCTAGGGGCAATTCTTAGCACTGGGGAAATGTCTTAGTTTTGTGTTTGTGACATGCATGCTTACCATGGATGAAGATCATACTGTATTCTTACATTATCTTTTGGAATGTTAAGAATGACCTTAGTATGCATAGCAGTAATTGAAATCATTTTACAAATAAAATTGCTACATATTGAGTAGTTAAGAAATTTGTTCAAAGTAGCTTTGGTAAAATTATATGGGACCCCCTAACGTATTTAGGAGTTCTGATTCAGGTATCTGAGATCTTAGCCTATGGGATTTACTGTCTTTACGTTGATGCCAAGGTACCAGAGAGCTCACATCACCACTCTGCTCAGAGTCTCAGCCCAGAGCAGTATAATTTGAATTGGAGTGGCTGGCAGTGACGACCGCAAGGACTGACTGCTCTCCAATGTTAGAAGGAATGAGAGGCTGGAGTAGCAGCACCAGTAAAGTTTCCAAACACTGGACAAAGATAGAGGAACAGCTGTTCCTCCACAGAGGGCAAGACCACAAAGTGGGATGAGTTGAGTTGTTGGGAAATGCCTGCTTCATCCAAATGCAGTCACACAAAGATAGGCAAATCTCTTCAGATTTCACTATGGAGGCTTCATGACCTTACCACCATAGTCAGCATAATTTTGCATTTACTCCAACACTTCACAATATGAATTAAATTTCAACGCATGACCCTTAGGGGGCACACTCAAACTATATCTAAACTTTAGTGGACAGTTGCTTCTTTCTTGCTGTTTCAAAGGCTTCTTTTCTATTTGTTTGGGCCATAGGAATCCTATTCAGTGTGCAGCGTTATAGCTAGCTTTATTTTTCCCCTCAAAGAGTGAGACTAGGAAAAATAAAGCAAGAAGGCTATCACTAGATGTGACCTCTCAGCCTCGCACCACCAGATTGCTAACTAAAACATAATTCCAGTCTATGAAACTTGCCCTGCTTGGAGCTGGAGAGATAGCTCAGTAGCTAAGAGCAGGTTCTGCTATTGCAGAAAGTCTAAGTTTAGTTTCGATCACCCATATCAATTGGCTTAGAATATCTTTTAAATCCATCTCTAGGGAGGGTCTGAAACCCTCTTCTGGCCTCAGTGGGGACCTGTACTCATGTTCATATACATACATATAATTATACATATACATAATTAAAAATAAAAATTTAAACTATCCTATTATATTGCATTACTAGCAACAGAAAACTCACTAAGACAAGACCTGATGGGAAATTGAACCATAGAATGGGTTTCAGAAAACTGTATTGTGATTTGGCTACAGGAGGCTTCCTTAGTTTGCCAGTGGGGAATTCCAGGAAGCATATTTTAGTGGACATTTGCTGAATCAACCTTATTTTTGTAGACTCCCCTAACTATGATAGTCCCAGTTTTACTGTGTGCTGCCCAAGGCTGGTGTGCTGCCCAAGGCTGGTGTGCTCCCCAAGGCTGGTGTGCTCCCCAACTTGTTGATGTCGTTGTGATTGTTATTGGATGCGCACCCTTTCATCAAGCGCCATATAGATTGATTACAAAAGCTGTTTCTACACAGACTAAACTGAATCACTAGGAATAATTAATAATTATGAGTAATTTTAAAAATATGCTACCTAGTTCCTCATGCCTAGGGTAAAGGCAAAAGAGGGGAAAACAATTAAAACAAGGAAGATCTTTAGCTTTGGCTGTCTCACAAGCACACCCTCCATGGCCTGCCTCCATGTGAAAGCAATGAAGCTGTAATTCTTAAGCAGTGCATTTTGAGGACATGTTTCATCTATGTTAATATGAAATCCCATCAGTTAATGATCCATTTTCTCAATGGGAGTCCTATTGACATCTTGGGTGTGATGATTCATTCAGCAGGACTGCCCAGAATTAAGGCATTTAGTCTCTCTGGGATATACTAGACAATTCTACAGTGGCCTCAGTCAAAAGCCTTCCTAATGACTACCAGATATTCCTTATAATAAACGCAATCCTTCAGTACCCACTACAGAAATTAATTGCTTATATTCAAATACAGGGCCTTGGTCCAACACCAAAAGATTAGAAAAGTTTTTAGTTTCATATTTTAAATGAAATAGCACTTATGTGGTAATACATATAAATAATGCCTATATATATATATATATATATATATATATATATATACATAGACATAATTTTCAATGTAAAACATATATTTCTGCTCCATTTGTCTTTGTGAGTCACCAGCAAGCTACCCGTCCAGGTTGTTTTGGTAATACGTTAACTGTATGGTTGAGTGTCCGAGGACTTTCAGAGAAATAGACATCTTCTCAGGGTTACCCACATGACACAGGAACTTTTGAGTGATTTATTTCTAACCAATTGAGGCAATAGTTTTACAGAGACAAAACGATTGAGCTTACCCAGATAAAGAACTTTCCTGTTTGAAGAGAATTAAGCATCTTCTATAAGACTCTATATAGAATATTCTAGAAATAACTGCTAAACAAACTGAACAAAATGTGATAAAGACAGCACGGTATAGCATAAAGAATAAGTGCCTTGGTGCCATACAAACTTGGGCATAAATCCTGATTTCCAGTGCACATGATATATATAAATTGTCAACTTACTTCCCAAAGTCTTCATTTTTTTCTTTCATAGAACTATAATAATAATATTTATCTCAAAGGGTTATGAATAAATAAAATAGTTTATCTTCAGCTCCCAGCACTGTTTCTGGCGTATACTAGACACATAATAAATGACAGTTCCTTTCTCATTTTCTTCCCTCTTCCTTGAGGTGCAAAACAGAAACAAACAAACAAACAAAAAAGAAATAAAAGAAGACAATTATCTACTAAAAACCACTACATTCTAGAGCCGTTAATATTTTTGAGACGTTTATAGATCAGATCGCCATCTGTAGCAGTTGTTTGTTAGTGTTCTGGTCTAAAAGCCATTTATTGTCTCTCCCCTGTTAGCAGCCCTCCGTATTTACTTAAGGCTGGGCAAACACCTTTCAGCTTTCACAAAGGTCAACCTGTCCTCTGGTCTAAATCCATGCCTTTAGTGGACTATTTGGTTACCCTTCATCAAATATATATTCCTCCTTATGGCCTCCACAAAAGAGTGTCCTTTTCTTCCCTACTGATTTTGAGGTTTCCGTGATACCAGAAAAGTGTGCCAAGTGTATTGGAAGCTTGCTCTGGTAAGGATCACTGACCTCTGTCATAGCCACTGACGCTCGGTAGCCCAGGTCTCTAAGACTGAGTCACACCAAGAACAGATTTCTGGGCTGACCTATGTTTCTTTGCAACCTAGAGTATAGCCATCCTAGATGAATCCCTGATAGCAGAACCATTGTTACATGCCAAGCTTCTGAGGTGACAACAATAGCTGACGTGCCAGTGAGATAGTTGATAATTAGTTAGGAAGCCATTGGAATAGAGTTTGTTGTTTTTCTTTCTACCTTGGATAAGAATAAGGCATACGGAGATGACTCTCTGCTAGGTGCCACATCCCAAGTTTTGAAGTCACCTTCTTAATTCCAAAAGGAACCACAGACAGCAGCCCCAAGTCAGTGAGCCAACTCCACCAGTCCTCGTCCTCCTCCTCCACTTGTTCCAAAGTGACAAGAACAAATGCTCTCAATGTTTGTTGGCCTTGCTTCTCTCCCTGCAGCTAACTGATAACGGAGACTCGTCAGGATTAAAACTCACTTAAGCTTGAAATGGTTCAGTTTTCATGGCACACGCCACTATATTTTGGATGATGGTTGTCTTTTTAAGGGCTACTGACTTGGCCCTTTGAAGTGCCATATGATGAAGTGACCAATGCCACTATTGCATGTTGTGGTGATGCCTCCCCCAACCCATGAAATTATTTTGTTGCTACTTCATAACTGTAATTTTGCTACTGCTATAAATTATAGTGTAGATAGCTAACATGAAGAGTATCTGGTATATGATGCCCGAAGGGGTCACAATTCACAGGCTGAGAACCACTGTTTTAGTAGGTATGGCCTGATGACTTGGAGTAAGGCCATTACAGATATGATCTTCAAGGGATTTGTTGAGATTCTGACCACTTCCTACCTCCTTATTTGATTCCTAGCTGACATGAAATGAACAACGAACTTCCTCTGTGACATTCTGGCTATTTTGTGTATCAACTTGACACAGGCTGGAGTTAACACAGAGAAAGGAGCTTAAGTTGGGGAAGTGCTTCCATGAGATCTAGCTGTGGGGCATTTTCTCAGTTAGCGATCAAGAAGGGGGGCTTGTGGGTGGTACCATCTCTGGGCTGGTAGGCACCTCACACCAGTCAGAATGGCTAAGATCAAAAACTCAGGTGACAGCAGATGCTGGCGAGGATGTGGAGAAAGAGGAACACTCCTCCATTGTTGGTGGGATTGCAAGCTTGTACAACCACTCTGGAAATCAGTCTGGCAGTTCCTCAGAAAATTGGACATAGTACTACCGTAGGATCCCGCAATACCTCTCCTGGGCATATATCCAGAAGATGTTCTAACTGGTAAGAAGGACACATGCTCCACTATGTTCATAACAGCCTTATTTATAATAGCCAGAAGCTGGAAAGAACCCAGATGCCCCTCAACAGAGGAATGGATACAGAAAATGTGGTACATTTACACAATGGCATACTACTCAGCTATTAAAAAGAATGAAGTTATGAAATTCCTAGGCAAATGGATGGACTTGGAGGGCATCATCCTGAGTGAGGTAACCCAATCACAAAAGAACTCACACAATATGTACTCACTGATAAGTGGATATTAGCCCAGAAACTTAGGATACCCAAGATATAAGATACAATTTTCTAAACACATGAAACTCAAGAAGAATAAAGACCAAAGTGTGGACACTTTGCCCCTTCTTAGAATTGGGAACAAAACACCCATGGACGGAGTTACAGAGACAAAGTTTGGAGCTGAGATGAAAGGATTGACCATCTAGAGACTGCCATATCTGGGGATCCATCTCATAATCAGCTTCCAAATGCTGACACCATTGCATACACTAGCAAGATTTTGCTGAAAGGACCCATATATAGCTGACTCTTGTAAGACTATGCCGGGGCCTAGCAAACACAGAAGTGGATGCTCACAGTCAGCTATTGGATGGATTACAGGGCCCCCAGTGGAGGAGCTAGAGAAAGAAACCAAGGAGCTAAAGGGATCTGCAACCCTATAGGTGAAACAACAATATGAACTAACCAGTAACCCCCAGAGCTCGTGTCTCTAGCTCCATATATATCAGAAGATGGCCCACTAGGCCATCAGTGGAAAGAGAGGCCCATTGGTCATGCAAACTTTATATGCATCAGTACAGGGGAACGCCAGGGCCAAGAAGTGGGAGTGGGTGGGTAGGGGAGTGGGTGGGGGAGCGTGTGAGGGACTTTTGGGATAGCATTGGGAATGTAAATGAAATAAATACCTAATTAAAAAATATATATATATCTAAAAAAAAAAAAAGCAAGCTGAGAAAGCCAGGGAAAGCAAGCCAGTAAGTAACTTCCCTCCACGGCCTCTGCATCAGCTCCTGCTTTCTGAACTTCTTGAGTTCGAGTCCTGACTTCCTTTGGTGATGAGCAGCAATGTGGAAATGTAAGCTGAATAAACCCTTTCCTCCCCAACTTGCTTCTTCGTCATGATGTTTTGTGCAGGAATAGAAACCCTGACTAAGACATATTCCCAGAATAGTGGACTGTCTAATAACAGGTTTAAAGCAACAGGGCCAAAAACAAACCTCTGAGGCTGTGAGGCAAAATACATCTTTCCCTCCTGTGAATTAGCTTGGTTGTGGTGGTGGGAACATAACAATAACTAATGCACTCGCCATTTCCAGAGTCACTTTTGGCATGTGATCAATGTGATTTCACATGCTGACTTAAGACAGCATTTTCTGGCAATCTAGAAAAAGACCTAAGTGGTTAGCATATTCCTCCAGGAGCCTTCTCTGGGACCATACTGACGGACACAACGCTTTCTTCCCTTCAAGGTTGCTTCTCCACTTTCAAAAGTATCTATTTCTCTGTTGTCACATCGGGGTCAAGGAAATATAAAAGTGACATTCTTCTATCACAGGAAACAAAGCAAGCACCATTTTAGAATGCTCATTTTAGAACTAAACTTATCATTAGGAAGGATCACAGATGCTGGAGTAAGGTTGCCTGAGTCCAAGTCTCAGTTCTACCACTGTGTAGATCAGGGCATATAACAGAATAGCACAGGCTATGTAGCCCCAACAACACTAATTTCTCATAGTTCTAGAAGCCATAAAAGCACAAGTTCAAGGTACTGGTATGCCCAATTCCAGGTAAGGGCTTTTCCTTCTTACTAAAGGCAGCTCCCTTCTTACTAAGTCCTCACTTATTGGGGGCACAAATTTGTCCTTCATTTTCTTGTAAGGGCATTGATCCCAAAATGGCCCTACCCATGTGACTTGATCTAAATCTACCATTATGTTGAAAGTTGGAATTTCAACTCATGACTTTGAGGAGAGCATAAACATTAATTCTACAAGATGTAGTGTGTTTCAATTCCTTTATTTGTTACGGGCAAATGAAGATATTGCCATCATATACCTCATAATTTCGTCAGGAGGCTTCAATGAGCTCGTTCACATAAAGTGCCCAGAATGATGCATAGTGAATCATAGTCATGAATGAAGTGGCCAGATTCATTGCAGGTACCAACATATGGGATGCTGAAGAAGTGCCCAAAATGATGCATAGTGAATCAGTCATGAATGACTGATCAGATTCACAGTGGGTACCAACATTTAGGATGTTGAATTGCATGGAGAGATAGATGAACAATGTCTGAAGAGGTCTGTGGAACAGTAGGGGCATAATGCCTGATATATATGATTTATACATTATGATCTCTATAAATCTGAGAATAATAGATTTATAGGGTCAGTGTCTCAATACAGGTCTTAAATATTCTATATAATATTTATATTGGGTGATTCTGGTTTTTTAAGACTCCTTAAAATCGGGAATGTTCCTTCCTGAGTTTGTTCATTCCTTCAGCAAATTTTAGCTCTATAGCTTCTACTTATTAATTTTTAGGTATATAGAGAGTACGTCTAGTGCCTCTAAAATGTATTAAAACTTTTAAATATATTTTAGCATTTTGCCCATGTAGAACCTCTTAGACTGTTGCTCTTTGACTAAATTGATAGTGTGTCTCCCACACATGACTGCTCACTCTATGATTGACAGTTCTATTTTAGCCCCACAGTGCAATGTAATATGTTCTGTGAGTGAGCACAACACTTCAGATAAAGGGTACTAAGGTAATCCTGATCTCTCCCTTCTTTAACAAACTACACTTCTGCTGATACAATCTATGTGCACCAAAATTCCTGTAGCAGCCTCACTAACTCATTTTGAATTTCCTTCCTGTGTGTCTAAACCCTGAAATACTGTGTTGCCTTTTTATAGTTATCCATTTATTCATTAAATTCTACTCCATTATATATAGTCATTGTTAGAACCAGTCAAGGTCTCTTTCTGTCTTAATTCTGTCATCTACTATATGTTCCACCCTATCTAGATAGCTGTCATATAAAAAGTGTAATAAATGTGTCTATGATGTCTTCATTCGTGTCCTTGACAAAACTCGAAAAGACCAGGGCATGTCACCAAAACCTATTCACATTGATCTGTTAGCTTATTCAGGAACCTTTTGTGTAAAACAGGTTCAGGGATAGTTACAGAAGGGAGGATGAAACTTTAAAAGCCAGAAGAACATGAAATTTGCTGTGAGATTGCGCCTCCCAGGCACATCAGAGAAACTATGCACATGAAGTCTCATCAACATGGCAACCTAAATAAGACCTAAGCAAGGATAACACCAAAAAGACCATACTGACATAGAAGGCAAAGACATCAGGAGGCCTAAACCCTAGACAACTTTGTAACTAAGGAATACTGGGAGCAGGAGAAAGAGTCTTCCCAGGGAAGAGCACAGCAATTGGTTATTCAAAACCAAGGGATCGGCCCTGAAAATATCCATACGAGTAACATTATTTAGACTGAGCATTTTCTTATCAAGTTGTATTGATAATACATTGTCATATATGAGACAGTATTTTAATCTAATTTGCTTCTTTGAAAACCAGGATATGCTTGGAGGGTTTTCCATGGCTCCAGACTCCACTCCATGAAACACCGTGGATTTGTATATGCCTGGGTGGGTTTGGGGCAGGCATCTTTCTTCAAAATCATAGCTGAGAGTTATTATGGAATTGATAACTCTCCAAGCGCCATGGCAGGTGTGAACAGAACATACCCGGAGGACACAGAGACTCAAGATGCGTGAAACCTGTCAGTGGACAATGGCCGGACAAGAGGGGTAATTTTCTATTACAGTAAAATTTGTGTTACTGGAATTCCATTTTAGCTTCAGAGACCAAGGGGAGAAATCACAGACTTCAAGCAACCGTGGATTTTAGTCCTGACACCACAACTGAAGACCTGTGTCACTGAGTTTGTTTGCGGAGAGGCGTTACTGGCCCTTGATGAAAAATGCTTTAAGGAAATCTTACAAGGTGAGGGGAAAGCTGGGGAGCTGGGGAGATGGTTCAGTGGTTAAAATACTTGGCAGATAAGGCTCTAGACTGCTTCAGACTGGAGTCTGAACCCCCTAGAAACCCACCGAAGTGCCAGGTAGGTGTGGTGGCCAGCCTGGTATATCAGTCTTAGAAAGCAGGTAGAAGATCCAAGAATGAAGCTAGTTAGCAAGACTAACCCTCACTGTGAGGTCTGGGTTTGACTGGCACATGCATAAGGTAGAAGGATGCATGCAGGATGATTGATTGTTCATTAACCTCAGGCCTCTGCATGCACACTCCTCCCATACGTGTATACACACACACACACACACACACACACGCAAAACATACATAAACACCAACATGGACACACTACTCACCCATGAAAAACGAAAACAGAAAAAATATCATATGGACTGGGTAAATGACTTAGTGGGCAAAGTGCTTGCCATGGAAGTATGAGAAGGTCTGTTACATTTCAGAATACACATTAAATAAAAGATGAACATGGTAATATGCCCTTGTAATCCTAGTGTTTGGGAGCCAGGGACAAGATCTCTGGGGCTTGGTGGCCAAAGAGTCTATTCTGCTTGGCTAAGTCTGGGCCAGTGACAGAATATTTAAAACCCAAACCAAACCAAACCAAACCAAATCAAGCCAAACCAAACCAAACCAAACTAAACCAAACCAAATCAAGACAAAATGGATACCTTGATGGATAAAAACATCTAATGCTACCCATCTCTCTCTTTTACCCCTGCCCCATCTCTCTCTCTGTCTCTGTTGCTGTCTCTCTCTCTCACACACACACATGCACACACTCACACACACACTTACATGTGCATGCACACACCTGTACATATGAGCATGCATATACACACATAGGTACTTTCTATTTTTATTTAATATAACCGATTTCAGTTAGACTCTTACTATGTAGCTCAGGCTGGTCTCAAATTCTAAATCCTCTGACCACAGCTTTCCAAGCTCTGGGATTTCAGGTGAGCACTGCCGCACTTGTCTTTCCTTAGAATTTTGAAAGTTAGCCTGGTTTTGAATTTAGGGTTGGTGAGCCTAAATGTAATGTGGCTTTGTTTGATACTTTCTTACCTCTTACTTTGACACAAAGTTAAACTTTCTCAATTTTTTTCCCATTTGTACTATTCTGTAAATCATTTATCCCTGAACATTGGAATCCATTTCCCAAATTCTTTACTGTGTATCTGGCCATATGTGGTTTTGTTTGGCTGATAGTCACTGTTTCTCTTTCTAAAAATCATCATTGCAGCCAAAAATGAGATTACTAAAGCCTATTTAATCTTCTTACTTGGAAGGCCTGTGGCATCAGTATCTATGAGAGCTTTGGTCCTGGGTCTTGGAAAGCTAGGAGTTCTATGAAAAAGACCAAGGGGGGAAATAGCAGAGGAATAATGTGCTGTGAAGGACAATGTATCTGTGAAAACAGCCTCAGAGAGGACACCCAGGGGTGGGGCACAGCATGGGGCAGAGACTCCTTCCTCAGCTCTGATGTGGTGTGTTGTGGTACTGAATGCATGCACGACCAAGGGAGGAGGTCTGTATCTGCTCACCATCCTCATGGAGACGTCTGTAGCTGAAGGTATCCTGGAAAAGTGTCCCATCCACCCCGACCAGCAGGAAAGACGCAACACCACGTTGTCCTTCTTCAAGCAGGTTTATTTAGGAACACTTCACATTGCAATGCAGGAACAGGAATCTGCCGGAAAAACCCTGGGACACGCCTTAAATACCCTACTGACTCCTCCCAATCACCCCAATCATGTAACAGCAGTCCATTGGTTCACAGCAAGTGACGACACCTCAGGCGAGCTGACGAGGCATGGTGTCTGCACAGTGGGATGTGGCTAAGTCTGAGGTAATGAGGAAGTCAGGCACAGGTCATAAGACCTGACAGCCATCCTGGGAGCCATCTTGGGGAGGAGGCCGCACCTGCTCCTCACAGAAAAGAAGATCTAAGAGACAGATCTAAGCAGATAATTTCCGGATAAGAAGTATCTTCATGGCCTGTCCAGATGGCAATTATGTCTATGATATGCCACCACACTCTGTCTTGTTCTACCTGGTTGATCTATCAATTAAAATTTAACTTCATTTTGGATCCCAATTCAACTTCCTTAATTAGTATTTCCCATGAGGCCACACTTGCCCTCCTTGTCCACAGAAATGCTCGATTGCCCAAGTTCTAAGCCATGCTATAGGGGGATTACCAATATCTTAGTCCTGTGAACTATTGCTTTACCAGTGCTTTAAGCACGGGAAGGGATACATCTGATGAAACAAAAAGTCTGAAATGACCTAAACTTACTTCCAAAGGACCAGAGGATGGAAGAAAGGATAGATGTATGTGGCTAAGTAGTAGCAAGCAACAGGTCAGGCTCCACACTCACTTACAGTCCCAGCACTCCAGAGGCTGTGGCAGGGCCATCATGAGTTGCATCATTTGAAGAATGTAGGATATGTAGCACTCAGGAAAAGAAACTTCCTCTGGATCATTTAAAGCAAGAGTGGACACAATCATGTCCTAGGCACTTTTTTTCATGTCGTCCATCTGTCCTTTTCTATTGTCTTGTCTGTGTCTAACAAAGGACTTTATGCTTATTGAACGGCACATAGAACAGTGTAAGAAAAGAAAACCTCTTTTTACAGACATTTTAAATGGAATTTTTCAGGAGAAAAAGTTGCTTCGTTGACCCATACTGACTTAGGTCAGCACTCAAAACTGCAAACAGGTGTTATTAACTTACACTCACAAGTTGTTTCCAACATTTATTGTGGATATTTAGATCATTGCTTTCAATGTTGCTGCTGTTTATAGTGGATTAAGTAAGACTTAATTATTGCAAGCATGAACACACTCTTGCGCCCGCGTGCGCGCGCACGCGCGCATACACACACACACACACACACACACACACACACACACACACACACACACACGTGTCAGGGACATGAATAAGGAACACATTTTAAGATTAAAGCTCTGTGTTCAGCTTAGTTTGTGAATACTGATGGGAATGGGGAGTCCAAGGCATAGTAAGATTGTTACATTGTTTTCTTAAGGACAGGTTAAATTTAAAGAACCTGAGTACAAAGTAGGGAAACAGAGTGAATACAAAGTTTTAGATGGTCCCAAAGTCTGCTATTAATTTAGTTACAAAGTCCAGCAAAAAAAAAAAAACTTGGTTCTGAAGGCAAGAGGTATTCGTAGAAAAATTAATTACCACAAAGGAGGCCCTGTCTCCAGAATAGAAACAAAGGAAGCAAATCGAAGCCAACCAAACAAAAACCAAACAAACAGAGGAGGAAGTGGAAAAGAAAAGTTCATTTCACATTCTTAAATGTATGTATGTTGAAACCTCATGTCACAGTTTGCTTTTTATTGTGAAAAAACACTGACCCAAAGCAAGTTGCAAAAGACAGAGATTACTTGATTTATAAGTTACAGGACTTCAGCCAAGGCAGGAATGGAAGCAGAAAATCTTTAATCAAATAAATGCCAGAGAGAGAGAGAGAGAGAGAGAGAGAGAGAGAGAGAGAGAGAGGCTACTCTGATATGGGTAATTCCTCAGTTGAAGTTTCCTCTTCCCAGGTAACCCCAGTTTATGTCAAGTTTACAAGAACTAACCAGCATACCTTAACCCAAATCTTACCCTGAGACTCAGAAGACACTCGCAGCATACAGCTCTCAGCCATTCCAGAGGCAACACTGTTCCTCTGTATAAACTGCCCTCTGAGGGTTAAGCTGTCCCTGTGTCCCATAAGCCAATGATCTTCTATAGCCAGTGTAGCTTCCTTATGAACAGTTTCTGTTGACCGCTTCAAATTTACATTATAACATCCTTTGACTTTCTAGGTCCAGCAAACACTTTGCTGACTGCTACTATGCCCTGCTCCAGGGGCACTGCAGGAGAACTTGTGGGATCAAGTCTTCTTTTAACCTCTAAAAAGGTTATATAAAACCTTTTATTTAAGCTTAAGAGTCTGGGATGAGCATATCCTTTCAAATGGCAGTCAATATTGTCTCCTCTATAAAAATTCTGCTTGCAATTAGTTTTATTCTATTTGAAAAGTTTTGTTAGAAACTACTGGGTTTTGGTTTGTTTGTTTGTTTGTTTTTTATTTTGTTTTTTGTTCTGTCCTAAATTGAAGCTATCAAGCATCTTATTACTTTTAAATCTTAAGACACTGTCTAAAAAAGTTTCCAGCTCATTATTGGAAACCATCTGCCAGTCAGTCAGTCAGTCATCTTCCATTTTCTTTTTCAAAGTTTCAATCTTTAATGACATAGGCAAACATTGGACACATTTTGAAGTTCTTAGGCCTTTTGCCTGACCTCTTGGATCCCAGATCCCAGGGCCTTCTTACGTTATTGCTGATGTTTGTTACACAGGATCCACTTGCTTCCAGGTTCATCATTACTCTACTTTGTCTTAGCGGTAGGAAAACTGCAAATGCATTTCCCAGAATTCCTTGTAAGTTGGCATCCAGGGGAGACATGACATGGGTTTCTGGGGAAAACAGCTAGTTGTCATTGTCTCATCCCCTCTGACGTGTGCTTTATCTATGTTGGTGGCAGCACCAGCAGTAAGGACAACAGCGGTTGTGGCCGCAGTCATATCAGCCATTAGGGCAAGAACATTGAAGCAAGCATATGGGGTGACTGTAGAAGTCTGTATCAAGTCATGCTTTCTTTGTATTGAAGGTAGTTGAGTGTAATAACTTAGTAATGACTATGTAATTGTTAGGACAACCCAATCTTGCCTTGTTTTATCCCAGCTACGACTAGTACTTCTGAAACTTGCTGCCTAAGATAAACAGCTTCCTTATCAAACCTCTGCATCTGTTGGTATGTCCCTGCTTGGGCAGACACTACAGCACACTGTAATGAATGAGCATGGGTGTGCAGCATCCGCTGATGCCTTGTGTCCTGGGAGGCATTATCGTATTCTGTAAAAACATCCAAAGAAGACTCAAGGGGCAACCCCAGCTCTGCACACGCAGTTCTTTCTCTCCCGGGAGAGAATAAGCAGGCCTTCAGATCCTGTGTGAGGCTTCGTGTTCTCCACTGGCACTGACTGATCTCGTCTGGGCCACGCTTATTTCCAGAAGGAATGTATTCAAATTATTGACAAGAGTTGCAAGCCTTTATTTCTGTTGAGCACTTTCTTCGGTAAGCCATGTGATTCAACACACTTATCTCCCTGAGCCTTTTCTTCCCTTCAGCTGAAGAATTTTCAATCCATGTTTTCTTTTGACATCTCTACTTTCATTTTTCTCTCAAGCTCTTTCTCTTTGTAGATAAATTGTATTCAGAGGGATTTTATTTTTCAATCCTTCCCTTCATAGGTAACAATTTTAATTAATTTTAGTAGGTGTATATAATAAGTTTATGGCATTCCATACATGTGTATGATTGTAACTCATTCATTTGCCCCCCTCACCCTCTCTTGTCACCCTTGCCCTTCCTGCCAGTGCTGTCTCTCCCTGCAAATTGTCCTCTTTTATTTTTTATCTTTAATATATATATGAATATATATACCCAAGCTTCATATGTATATATACATATACACATACACACACACACATAGCCAAGCTTCATATGTGAGAAAAAGCATGTGAGTTTTCTTTTCTTTAATATTTCCCAGTGTCCTCTCTTCCTCCCCACATCTTCTAACCCTTAATCACATATGTATTCTGTGTATGAAAAATCATGACACTCATATTTCTGAGTCTGTCTCATTTTGCTTACTATATCCTTAAGTTTCACCCATTTCTCAAAATGAAATACTTTTAGTCTTCTTTATGGCTGAAAATATTTCATTGAATATATGTACATTTTAAAAATCCATTCATCTGTTCATCTATATATGTGTTGGTTCTGTGCCTTGCCTGTGTAAATACTGCTGCGGGGAACAGAGGAGAGAATGGGAGTCAATCAAAAAGTGACGTATGAGAAAGAAAATCGGTAAGTATCCTAAATACTTACCCTAATAATCACAGATATGTGTAGTTCTTGTGATCCATCATAAAAAAAAAAAGCTTCTTTTTTAGCAGATGGAAACCTTTACAGAAATCCACAACTGTCCAAATGTGGAAAACAACTGGCCATGGGGTGCCCAGCACTGGCTGATACATTTATAACACAACCCCTACCACCCTACCACCCTACTAACAAGGTTCAGGTGATGTCAAAGAAGAGAGGCCCCCACAAGACAGGAACCAGAGTACCAGCAAGACTGCTGCAAGATTGTGTGTTCTCAATATGACAGGGAAGCTGCACTTCTGAGATGCTGAATCAAACTTTAAATCAACCACAGCAGTTGGCGTGTCAGTGTGGATGGTAGACTCTCACGGGACCCAACTGTAGATGAGGGGCTACAGTCTTGTAGTGGAATTATTTATTTCTATCCCAATTTTAAATAACTTTACTGGATACAAGTCTTGATTGGCAGTTATTTTCTTTGGGTGCTTGAAATTGGACCGTCAATACTCTGCTATGAGTCACGATGGCTTTAGGGTTTGGGTTGTGATTTCATTCACTCTTAAGTTCTCTCTTTTGGAAGTGAGTTGGTATTTTCCCCTCACAGGTTTTAATACCATTTATTTGCTTTGTAGCTTTTGACATCTTGACTGGAATGTACTACAGAGATTCTTTTTTCAGATAGGAACAGTTGGGGTTATCAATTATCTTTTATTTAAATGTCCGTTTTCATCCCTAGTTGGGGATAATTATTATTAGTTTTTATTTCTTAGGCTTTTAGTTTTCACCTGAGATTCTTTACCTACCCTGTGGATCCTTAGGTTTGGTGTCTGGGTTGTATCCTGAATTACCGAAAGTTGTGGTAATTAAAAATAAACTACCAAACCCAGACACTATTGCATATGCCAGCAAGATTTTGCTGAAAGGACCCACCCTGATATAGCTGTCTCGTGTGAGGCTATGCCAGTGCCTGGCAAATACAGAAGTGGATGCTCACAGTCATCTATAGGATGGAACACAGAGCCCCCAATGGAGAAGCTAGAGAAAGCACCCAAGGAGCTGAAGGGGTCTGCAACCCTATAAGTGGAACAACAATATGAACTAACCAGTACCCTCAGAGCTCGTGTCTCTAGCTGCATATGTAGCAGAAGATGGCCTAGTCGGCCATTGTTGGGAAGAGAGGCCCCTTGGTATTGCAAACTTTATATGCCTCAGTACAGGGGAACACCAGGGCCAAGAAGTCGGAGTGGGTGGGTAGGGGAGCTGGGCAGGGGGAGGGTATAGGGAACTTTCGGGATAGCATTTGAAATGTAAATAACGAAAATGTCTTATAAAAAGGCAAAAAAATAAAAATAAAAATAAAACTCTTAAGTGTTTCCAAAAATTTTAAAAAAGACAAAAATAAACACAGAGTGCTTTGGCTTTTCTGTGTTGGTGTTCTTCATCTCACTTGATGATTATTCCCACTGTGATTTCTATATTTGAGCCATTGAAGTTTTCATTTCAAACATTTCCTTAAAAATATATAGCATTCTAACTAACTCTGAGAATTTCATACGCGTATAAAATGTATTTTGTTCATATTTATCCAACTCTTTCTAACTGCTCCCAGATAAATCCTCTAAGCCCTGGCCCCCTCCCAACGTCATGTCCTATTTTTAATAACCACAGGTCTTCGTGTTGTCCATATACTCCTGCATGCGAGGGTATCTACGGGGTCACAGTTGACTTATCAGTGGGCATAGCTCAACACAAACAGACTCTCCGTATCCCAGACACCATCCACTGTCAAGAGCGCCCCCTCTAGGTGTGAGGGTTCGTGAGCTCCTCTCCCCTTTGTACTGAAATGCTGCCCAGTTTTACCTTATGCAGGTATCTGGCAGGCAAACAGCCACTGTGAGTTCACGAGTATGAATGTGGTCCTATCCTGTCCTGTTACTTTCAGAAGACACGGTTTTCCACGTTTCCTCCCCGAGCTTTGACTTCTGGCTCTTGCAGTGTTACTGCCTGCTGTTCCATGATGGCCCTGAGCCTGAAAGGATGTCCCATTTATGTCTGAGCATGCCACAGACTTGTCCTCTGCACTTTGATAAGTCGTGAGTTTCCGTATTAACCACCATTCACTAACAAAGACGCTTCTCTAATGAATTCTGGGAACAGCCCTAGTCTACGGTTACAGAGAAAGGAATTTAGAAGGTGGTTGGATACTGTGTTCATTTAAGAAATTAATAGCAGTAGACTCACCTCTAAGACATATGAGTTCCCTAGCCATGAGTCCTTGGCTGGATGTACAGTACCAAACATAAACTTTGTCCTGCAGAGTGGCCTTAAATCCAATTAGAAAGTAGTTGGCTACTCCCATAGCATGCATACTCTTATTGTACCCATGCAACTATCTTGCTGTCAGTCACTATTATAGCTCGTAGGCTTCACAACTTGATAAGGCTATTCCTATCCTCTAAAGGTACTCAAATCTAAAGATTCAGTGCTGGGATTCACCTAGGAGTTAGAAGATTCAGGGCTTTTCTTTCTCCATTTGGGTTACCTCACTCAGTCTAGAGTTTTTCACTTCTATCTTACAACTTTCTAATTCTTTTCTTTAAAACTGAATAAAATTTAATCATGTATGGATATTGTGTTGATTTGGATGAGAAATGTCTCCCATAGTCACATTATTTGAACACTTGGTCCCCAGTTGGTGGCGCTCTATGGAACTTTTAGAGAGTGGAACCTTGCTGGAGGAAGTATGGCACTGGCATCTTTGAGTGTATAGTCTTGCTCTTCTTTGTGTTCTCTCTCTGACTCCTGTGTGAGAAATATGATTAGCCAGGCATTTGCTCCTGTGGCTATCCCTCCTGGCCTGTTGCCGTGCTTCCCCTGACTGTCTTAATGGGTTCTATCCTTCTGTAACCCTTCTTCCCTTAAGGTATTTATGTCAGAGCGTTCTATCTGAGCAGCAGGGACATAATTTATACTGGTTTGCTGTTTTCTTTACCAGTCATCAGTTGATGGACACCTAGGCTGTATGTGTATCTTTGATATTTTGAGTAGAGCAGTGATGAACATGGATGAGCACCTAGCTCTGTAGTAGCAAGTAGGGTCCAACTATTTGCCCAGGGGTGGTGGGGCTGGCTTACACAGATCTCTATCTAAATATCTATCTAAATGTCTGTCATTTGTTTTCTTAATCTTAGCTATTCCAACGTGGGTGAGATGCATTTTCACATTCTCTATTCACTTTTCCTTACTGAGTTTCTTACTCACGAAATCAAGTTTCCAATCCATGGTGCCAGTTCCCATCTATGTTTCTCCTCTCCTCTCTGGATCCTGAATTGATTTTCTTGCTTTATCTGATTGTTTGCATCCACCCTGCAGTCACTGATAGCATGTATAAATTCTGAGTCTGTTTATCCAGCGTTTCATTCATTCCAGTGTCTTTGCCTTTTCTAAAGCTATGAATATTTGGAAGAATAAAATTTTCTTGATTTTTCATGGTTTTGGTCCTTTCTGTGTTGTGGTTTAGGCATCTGTTGGGATGGATATCTTTTTTGACTTCTGTGAGTCTCTTAGTGAACAGTCTTTACTGGAGGGCCCAATATCTAGCACCATTCACCATGCAGGTAATAACTGTATGAACTGTATGAAATCAATAACATCAGACAAAAATTGGATATAGAAATATTCTTAACACCAATTTTAACCAACTGCTAAACTGCCAATAGAAAAGCAAATTACAAAACTAATGAAGTTTTATTCTGTTGAACTGGTACTGTGCCTAGTGCGGTCAAGGATAAATGGCTCAAAGGTTTAAATCATTTTTTTGTGTACCTGGAGCTGCTTCTGAGCTCGGTTAGCTTTGCAGCCTGTGGGCCAGGCCGGTTCCCACTCAGACTTCCTAGCTTGTACATCTTGATAATGATTAAGTCAAGGGGTATCTCCTGTGGGAGAGGTCAATGGAGCTCTGAGGTCTGTTGCTAAAGGACCACACCAGTGCTTCCCAATCTTGGTCAGTACTAATCGTGCTACTGGATAAAGGAGTGTGCAGTGGTGTTCACTGGGCCCGAGAACTTCATGGTAAAGAGGAAGCTATGCAGTTCCAAAGCCTTGTTGACTTCTGGGTTGAGGCTATCAATCTTCTTGGAATTACCTATTTCTGACCAAAAAGAATAGGGTCACCAGCCTTGGTAGTCTAAGCCTCCTACTACTTGAACTTTCTAATCATTTCCATATGAAGTTCTTGTTTCATCAAGTCACCCCAATGTTTTCACGCCTGCTCACTAGCTCAGTCATAAGCAATACACTCTCAGTCATGATGATTTGGGAATGGCTCCAGAGTGGAGAGAGTGCCACAGTGGACTTTTCCAGAGCTGAGTTGTGGCATACACAACTCTGTCACACCGAATCCCCAGGATTTAGAACTTGTGAGAACTGAAAATGTACTCTGTGTGTAGAACTGACTCTCTTCATACATAGATGAAGAGACACATACGTGTGTGTGTGTGTGTGTGTGTGTGTGTGTGTGTGTGTGTGTAGGGTGTGTGTGTGTATGTGTTTCCCTCATGCCATACAGTGTGCATGTGAAGGTCAGAAGGAAACTCAGGAGAGTTGGTTCTCTCCAGTGTGGGACTTAAGTATGAAATACAGGTTGTCAGTCTTGGCAGCAAGCATCTTTACCCAGTGAGCCATCTCACCAGTCCTTTGGTTGGCTGGCTTACATTGTGGAACAGTCTTTGGCTCGCTTTCTCCCACTGGGGAGCCTGGTAGACTGGCTCTTCATTTTTGGCTGCTCAGTCTTTGTGTTTCTCCAAGCGTTTCAGCTGTCTCTGGATTCTTTCATGCTTTCTTGTGCCCTTCTCGGTTTTCTCTCTTTGCATAAGTTCCCTTTTATATCTGACTTCTCACAGTCCTAACATTACGTGGAGATTGCTTCTAATCTTCCATCTTGGTACACACTTCACACAGCCCCAGAAAAGGTACTCTTGAGACATAATTCCATTCCAGTAAGGAAAATCAGCAAGTGCAGCATCTTTTGCCACATATGTAGCTTCTAACCAACATGGGTATAGATATTGCCTATTCTCCCCCAAGAAATATGAAGGGGGCATTGCATTAAACTATGAAGTAATTCTATATGCTTTCACAGTTAAATTCCTGCTTTTGTGTATGGAGGAACCATTACTTCACCATTTTGAGCAAGAGAATGAGTGTTTCTGACTCCATATTTGGGGAATACGCATCGAGTAGCCTGTTGTATTAATAGATTTCTTTACCTTTAATCCTTAGCATCTACCTACAAGAACTTTTCTGCAATGTCTTCATATAATGCAGATATGATAGGCTTAGAAGTTGACTCTTCATTAGACATGAAACTTAGAATAACAACAAAAACCTTCAACTGTGCTCTTGAATGTCACCCAGAAACAGAAAGGCATGCAGCCAACTTTCCCCAGCTCTTTGTCCCATATCCTGGTGTTGCTTGGATATAGTTTTATCAACATACCGAGTTTCTGCTGCTACTGTATGACTAGAGAACACTGTAAGAACGCCGCCTTGGATATGGATGCTAGCTTTTAGAACAAGGAACCGCATTACAAGGTAAATTGTGTTTAAGTAAATCTGCCTTCTGGTTTTTGATCTCAGTTAACTTGTAGGTTGTTTTCATCATGCGTTCTCCAGGCATTTTAATCAAACTTTATTCTGTGTGGACCACTTGGATGGGCAAGATGGATTTCTTCAGCAACAGCCTAAGAAAAAGTATATGTGAGCTGTGTGCTCACATGCCACAAGAAATATCATCAGTCATTTTCTCTCTCACTCTTCGAAGACAGAAGGAATTCTTCTAGCTTTGAAGAATAGTTATTCTTTGCTCCACAGACCTGAAAAATGGGAGGAGGGATATTGGAATGATTTGAGTGAAGGGAAGAATGTATGTTTCAATCAGAGAGAATATACAGAGTATGTCTTGATTGGTATGGATCCCTGGGTACCCACTAAAGAAAAGCTTAAATAAAATATTCATAGCTTCGTTTATGAGCTTATATCATGGAAACAGAACACAAAGAGAGGCTGACAGATGTTTCTACAATAAATTTCACCTGCAGAAGATCCCCAGGGTTAGGCCAATCAGAATCTTCAAATGTGTTGAGGATTGTGTTTGTTTGTTTGTTTGTTTGTTTGTTTTTGAGACAGGGTCTCTTTATGTACTCCTGGAACTCTGTATGTAGATCAGGCTGGCCTCAAAGTCACAGAGATTTACCTGCCTCTGCCTCCCAAGAGCTGGGATTAAAGGCACGTGCCACCATACTCAGGTATTGAAATATTTTAAAGAATGTATATGTGATGAACCTCTCTCTCTCTCTCTCTCTCTCTCTCTCTCTCTCTCTCTGTGTGTGTGTGTGTGCGTGTGTGTGTGTGTGTGTGTGTGTGTGTGTGTGTGTGTGTGTGTGTGTGTATGCATGGGCATTTGTTAGGGGAGTGTAGAATGAGAAGAAGGAGGCACAAAGCAAGAGCTCTATACTCATGATCTCAGTGAATGAAACAATGAAGCAGGCATTATGACTACCATCATGAAGACCACAGGAGGGAAGCTAACAAGGGAAGAAACCCACGTCTGTTGGTCCTAAAGCCACGTGGCCACTATTCCAGGTTCTCTTCTCTAGTTAGCCTGTGGTCTAGGCATTGGTAATGGTCTGTTATAGCTAGAGAGTTTGTTGTTGCACTTGATTTGTTATGTTCTTTCTTTCTGTTGTTTGTAGTTTGTACTGCTGGTACGGGCAGAGAGGGAAATGATTGGTTTCTATTTGCCTCTGCAAGCCTGATCAACGCACCCATTTCTTTCAGTGTGTTAGGTTTTCCTCACTGGATAATCCTTAGATTCTAAACCCTAAGGCACTGAGAAAGGAGATGACATCACTGAAGGGAAGTCTATTGCTCTTACCTTTGTCTGCAGGGAGAGAAACATGAGTGTGCCCAACAGTTTATTTTTTAGCATAGTGTGGTGTGTTAAAACCAAAGATCTAAATGTGCAAGAAATGGATACACTTGTGTCTGCTGACAGATGGATTTTAGGAAATATTTAATGATCTAGGAGAGTTCATGAGATATCTGTATTGTGATTACTTTTTCCTAAAAACAAATAAAATAACAGCTAAATCAATAAATGGAAACTGGTCAAATGCCAACAAAATTTAAGGATGGATAATCTCTTTTAAGAGTTATTTATTTATGTATATGAGTGCTCTGTTTGCATGTGTGCCTGCATGACAGGAAAGGGCATCAGATCTCATTATAGATGGTTATGAGAGACTGTGTGGTTGTGGGGAATTGAACTCAGGACCTCTGCAGAGCAGCCAGTGCTGTTAACCCACAGGACAATCTCTCCAGCCTTGGATAATCTTATCTTCTTCTCTAATTTGAAAATTTTCAAACTCCTAAAGACATAGGCATTTTTTTAGAGTCATAGAACAGCACTATTTAAAACCATAAAGAAGTGACTTCCATAGACTGGAATGTCTCTACTAGCTACCCACGCGGGATGGAGGGAAGCAGGAAGGCAAGGGCTCTGCATGGTTCCTTTTGCCACAGGGAGGGAGGACAGGAAAAGATGGGGAAGTAGGAGATTGCAGAGATTACTTACTTGGAAGTAGAAAAAAAATATTTTTTTTTTTTGGAAAAAGAATTACTAATCTGCTTGCTAAATATCTTCGGTCCATCTCCAAAGCTGGTTAAACAGAATGAAAACTGATGTGTGTTTGATATCCCTTGAAGGTACAAGGTAAAGAAAAATGTGGAAAGACTTGCCCCAGAATGTTCCGCGAATACCTCGAATTCAAGTCCCAGCAGCGGCTGCTGACAATTCATTACTGAAGGTGCGAGGTCTGGTTCCTACAGGGAAGGGCTTCCCTTCTTTCTTCGGAGGGGTGGGGACTTTGTGTCCTGTCTGTGTGAGAGGTAGGTGTTGTTTGACCTGCATGCATGACTGCTGAAGGACATAGTACATGAGCCCTGACAGAGCCTCACCCTATGCACCCTTGATGGTCATGGTCTGAGAAACTGTCTTCTCCTTACATGGCTGACCCACCACCATGGGGACTCACTAATTGGCAACATCAGCAGCACGGCTTCCTGCTTGATCTGTCAGCTTCTTTCCCACCGAGCTAATTATAGCCTTTCACATAAAAACTCTCTGTAAAGAAAAAACCATTTGACTTGCATCTCTTTCAAGAAAGACAGGGGACAGTGTAAGAATATGAGGAATGTAACCTGATACTTACGTCTCAGGATGTTTATAATTTTACACAGGTAAGGAAGTTAGGCATAGTTTTTCTTGATAAAATAAAAACTGTAACTTTGAAATTTTTTATCTGATGCAAGGGACATTCCGGTGGTACTAGAGCACTTTGCTCTTGAGGTGGGCTAGCATTTATTATCTTGTCTCTCCAATCATGTGAAAGGCTTAATTAGTTACTCAGGAATGAAAGCCATTCTCTTCCTCAAATATATTCTAATACAGAAACAGTAAATTAATGTCTTGTATTGTGAGGCTTTTGGTCTTGCCACTTTGACTGCATTTACTTCTAATATAAAATTTAAAGGCTCTAGACAAGAAAAAAAGAAATAAAGAAGAAAGAGAGAAGAGAAGAGAAGAGAAGAGAAGAGAAGAGAAGAGAAGAGAAGAGAAGAGAAGAGAAGAGAAGAGAAAGGAGAAAATAACAACAACAACCAAAGCAAAACAAACCATTTTGTCTCATAGACTTCTGATTTTGTCCCCCACAAAATGTCTAACAAGTAAATGTCACCTTAACCTATATTTATAGATAATAGCTTAAGTGCAGTTTTCCCCACATAGTTTTCAGTTGGCCTTGATATTTCTTTTGTTTTGGTATTTCACATCCAAGACAACTATTTTAACTTGATATTTCTAGGATGCGATGCCATTTGAGCATCTATCTCTATTCCTCACTGGAACTTTCCACTGAACACCTCAGCTGTCTGGAATCCCCCATACTTCAGGCCCTGTATGTATTCTCACAACCTACTTTTCTCAGTTAAGGACCAATAAAATTCTTATATCCCAGAAGCCTTTACATCTCCCTCAGAATGCAACCATGACTTACATCACCTAGCACCATTTCCTTCACTGTTTTCAGCATTGTCATACAAGGAGAATATTGTTTACACAAATGGTGAAGGGAAATTTCCTGATTATTCATGTCCCATGTACTTTTAAAACAGGTGTCACCCTAAGAGAAGCATCTTATTCCTATGGACACTCATTTTGAATGTATCACACACTTTTAATTACGTAGGGATTTATCAAAGTCGCCTCTTGGTTCTGACAGGACCTAAATCAAGGGCAGAGGTGCTACTTGTACAGCATCATGAGGATTTATGACTCCAGGCCCCAGTGGAAGGCCCTGCAGACCCGCTACATTCACAGCCTTGGGTACCAACAGCATCTGGGTGAGTTTAACTACCTTAACCAGGCATACCAGTAGGTGACTTATTGATTACAGCCAGAAGTCACATCTCCAGATAAATAATTCTGGAAGAATGGCCTCTGCCGACCTATTTTATCAACATGGTTGGCTAACCAAGTTTAAAAATGATTATCCCTGACAATAGACAGTGAAGTTTTATAGGTGAATTAAGAGGGTTTAAAGAAATTAGAGTATCGATTCTTATAAAATGTTAACAACTCTCTGAGATTTATATGAACTTGATCTAGTAGATCAATATCCCTGGACTTGGAAAGCCAGCATAAGCTCAAACGATGGCTCCCCTCCTTACTGTTTGTGTAAGATCAAAGTTAGTTTACTCCCAACAATAATGGCTACATTGTTTGAGCATTTGGCATAGTCCATACATCCAGCCAAGAACATAATGTACAATGTCTCACTATCTTCCTGCTTTATCATTATGGAGCCAGAACCACAGACAAATCCTGTAATTTGGTGAAGACCATTCAGCCAGTCATTGTCAATGAGGACTTCAGGAAAGAGGTGGCTTCTCTAAGGACCATAGCTTCTATCTGCTCATACTTTGCTCTTTCTCCTTTTCTACCAAATCCATTTCTATTTTACAAAGCACAGATGACACCGTGGTTTCCGAAGACATGGACAGATCATGAGCATCAGGTTCCTGGAAGGCCTCATTGCTACTAAGTCCTTTATCTTACAAGAACGTCTCTAGTTGCTCGCCCCTTCTACCGCACAATTCTCTCAACTCAGGCAGAAAACTGAAACCTAGACCAGTTAAATAACTTGACCAGGGTCATCCAACTAGTAAGCAAGGACCTGGGATTTGGTGATTACTGAAAGCTATCTTAAGTGTGATGGAAGCACCATTGCATGGCTCTGTTTTCAGAGATAAATAGCAAAGAAGCCTAAAAGCTTAAACGCAGATACAGTTAATAGTCTTCATAAAAGCTAACTGCCATCTTACTAAAATGCAGATTCTCAGGCCTTGCTCTCTGGGTTTCTAATTCAGAAGGTCTTTGAAGAGAGTGGGGTTCTAAATTATAATGGGTATTTCTTTAAACACAAGGATCCAGAGAATCCAGTGGGCACTGTAAAGACTGTACTTTGAGAAACACTGAAAGAAATCATTCATATCTTTTAAATCAGGTATTACCCTTCTTTGCATTAAAAAAATTGTGCTATCGAAGACAAGTAACATGGGAAGTCTACTCAAAGTTCACGTTTCTTTCCAAACATGCAAGTGGAGGACTATAGTCACTTTTGTCAGTTAGCTCTTCTCATTCATGTGACAGAAAATCTGCCAGAAATCACTTTGGTTAGGAAGGACTTATTTTGGCTCATGATATCCAGAGGTGTCAGTCCTTCGTGGCAGGGAAGGAGTGTCAGAAGACAGCTTTTCACACCCTGCCAGCCAAGAGGAAGAGAACTGGGGGCGTGAGTAGTCAGCTGGCTTTCTCCTGTTTTCCTTTTCTTTTCCTCTAGCTCTGCAGTCCATGGCCTGGTGCCAAGCACACTCAGGATGAGTCTCCCAGCTAATTTTCTTTAGAAATACCTGCACACCCGTACCTACAAGGCATACCTCAACAATCTTTAGACTATTTCTAAGGCCATTCAGATTGACAGCAAGGATTACCCATCATGTTCACTGAAGGAAAAATAAGGCAAACCAAGTGATAAACACCTTCTGTTCTCAAAGATAGTATAACCAGGGCCTGCTAATCACAGAAGTAGAACTTTTGTACACCTCTTTGTTGTTGTTGTTGTTGTTTTGTTTTGTTTTTTTGTTTTGTTTTGTTTTGTTTGTAAAAATTGTTGGGCTGAAGAAATGGCTCTATGGTTAAGAGCATTTGCTACTCTTGCAAAGAACCTGAATTCAGTTCCTAGCATTCAATTGGCTCATCACCACCTGGGAAGGCAGCTCTGGGGGTTCTTTCACACTCTTCTGGCCTCTAGGGACAGCAGGCACACATGTGGTACACATCCACACAATCAGGTAGAACTCTCATACACATAAAACAGAACGAAATACATCTTTCCGAGATGAATGTTGACACTGAAGTCCCTCTCATCCCTCCCCTCCCCAGGTTACATCACTCAACAGGAGGCCTTGTCTTGTGCTGCTGTGCTTAGACATTCAACCATGCGAGCCTCAGCCACGGTTGCTCCTCAAAGGACTATTCTCCCCAGAGTCTTCAGCCATGCAAAGAAGGGTCAACCAGCAAAACCTGGGTTTAGAGTCGGATCCAGAGCCTCCCTGCACAGCATGCTGAGCACCAAGACCTTAGACAAGGCATAGTCTCTGAAATGGGCAGCTCATCTGTGTATTCTTGGCATTTTAGTGGGTGCTTGGTATGAGTTTACTGAATGACAACGAAGAAAAGAATACTAAGTTGAACTCTAGACCTACACATAATCCCTCCACCACATAAATGCTGCCAATAAGAACAAGTTGGAAGATCTGAAAGCGATTGAGCAGTGAATAAGCAAGCTTTAGCACAAATAATCTGTAAAGTAAATGGGCTTTCAAAGCTTTCAGTGTAAAAGCTTCTATAGTTCCATTCTCCCAGAGAAAACTGCAGAACAGCAGGAAGGGACAAGGGGCAGCACCTCCAGCCCTGGGTGAGCACTGCCCACTGCACATCTGAAAATACATGAACCCACACAGTCAATACAGATTAGGGAGGTTTCTGGAGTCACAATGTTAGTGATAAGTGGCATGTGCCTCTTCCTATCCCCAGCCCAACTAAGCAATAATATTTACTTTGGTTCTGCAGTTTCTGGTTCTAGCCTGACTCAGTCACTTTGTGTTGTTTTGAAATTTGTGTTTATCAGCCTATTACTGCCAGGATGACTCTATACAGCTGCAATTGGCCTTGACATGGGTAAGATAATTCATGCACACACCTGCCCCTAGCAGTCACAAACACTCTCAGCAGAACAGAAAATAGCCCCAAAGAATTGATCTCATGTCTTATCTCTGAAGATGTTAAGACCATATACAAGACCATGCAAATGGGCAAATAATGAGATAGCTGCTGGGTGAGCCTCTTTCAAATACCACAGCATTGTATTAGCTATGTTCAGTAGTGACTTTCTTTATCAGAGATTATCCTGTGTGTGCTAAAAATTAGTAATCCCATACAGCCAAGTTAAAAACCGGTCACGTTCCTTCTCTTTGTCTTTTAAAAACATGTCATTCCTATCAGCCAGTCATGTCTGTCGGTCACCACATGAAGAAATCAGTTGGGAAAGAACTTAGTTGACAAGAGAAATGGAACGTTCATCTGAACAGGAAGATGTTTCAACATTACCAGACCCCTTTCCAGCCAAATTCAGAAAGAACCGAAATCCCTCAAACCCTCCTTGGTGATGGCTGTCTTCTCTCTACATCCATTAACATCAAAGTCATAAGATCTGTCCAAAGCTTCTGAAGACCCTCATTGTAGAGTTTACGATTCTCCCTGACTTTTCTTTGGGTGGGGCAAGGGGCATCGGCGTCCCACCAGTCCATTGGGAAGTCTTGGGAAAGCAGTACTCACCTTTGACCAGATGGAGACTATCCTGCTGTGGCTCATACTGTCCATCATTAACAGGAGAGACTAAGGGGCCATTTACTCAATCAAGAAGAAGCCTCTTGACAACAGCAACTCCTGTACTGACTCAAGTACTCTAAGTAGATCACACTGTTAAAACAGGGGTTGTTAGGGAAGCTTTTTAAAAAAAAAAATCAAAAAAACAACCGAGGTGAACTGTGAGGTAACTCTCATGATAGAGGATGGGGGCAGCCCTACCAGTCTACGCTAACCTTCCCCAGTCTCCACACAAGCCTTTTATCTCTGAACTGCTGACATGTACCTTGTCTTGGACTGCTTTTGTAATTTGATTGGCCTAGATCCCTGCTGAGTGAGCATTAGTTCCTGGTACAGAATAACAATAATAACAAGCAGGTGGGGGTCTGTGCTGTAACCTTGCATCAAAAATAAATAAACAAATAAATAAATAAATAAATAAATAAATAAATAAATAAAATCTCAGACACTGATTTTTTGGCACGAGCTTTTACAGTCCTCTGGGCTGGTGAATGTCATAGGCACATAACAAGGACAAATGGATTTAACAGATGCAAATCAGCATGGAGTCCATCTTTCCAGTTCCCCCTTCTGAGAAGATAATGCCCCTCATAGCTAGAGTCCCACACTTGAAGCTTGGGGGGATGTGGTAGGTTAACGAGCTAAAAAAAAAGATGCTCACAGAAAAGGACTCTGAGAAAGATAATCGAGGAGGTAGAAAGGACACATGAAGGTTTTAGGTAACTCTGCCGCTTTGACAGTTTGGAGACCATACTGCTGTGGTTCACAATGACCACCATCAACACAGGTAGATAAGGGACCGTTTCACCTAAAATTGCTAGCACATGACCGTAGTAGTCAATCAATGGTGCTTGTTGAACAATATACAAGTTTTCAAAGAGTCTGCAGTCAAACTGGCTTCTAGCTTTGGGATATATTTCAAAGGTCCCAGAAAGCTACCCTACTGGTGAGGCCTGGCAGTGCTTAGCAGGGCCAAGGGATCAGTTCATCCCAGGCACAGGCAATATATTGTGATGTGGAGCCTCACAGGAGTTATGAGAGTCATCACCTTCAGGGGAATTGATGTGACTCCTAGGAGACTCCAGGTAGTTCTTTTGAAAAGGTGGTCACAAAAATAAAATAATATAAAATAAAATAAAGTAAAGTAAAATAAAATAAAATAAAGCAGTCTTAAAGTAGTAATTCTAATACTTCCTTGTACCTTATGGTGAGTGGCCATTTAGAAAATATTCAAGTGTTCTTATTTGTGTATTCTTTAATGGATGACTGTGTAAATCAAACTTTATGCCCACAAAACCAAACTTACTAATTGCTTTGAAATAAAAGTGCCAATCCTAGAATTGCTCAATGGCTTCCTGCTTTTTGACATTGTCTTATTCATTCTCTCTCTCTCTCTCTCTCTCTCTCTCTCTCTCTGTGTGTGTGTGTGTGTCTGTGTGTCTGTGTGTGTGTGTGTGTCTGTGTTTCTTTATCTGTTAATGAATATTTGGGATGTTTCTAGTTTTGAATTCTGAGCATAATCATTGGATTTTGAATGAAAGTTTTACTTGAAGAGTGAATGTTTGTCTTGGAAAGATACCTAGACATACACTTGGCTCATAGGTTATATCTGCATTGCATTGAAATATATGTAAGAGTGCCATGGTGTTTTCCAGAGTAGCTGCACAATTTTGAGTCCTAGAAATGTTATAGGTTTTTTTTTGTATTCTAGTGACAGCCACTGTCCAGCAGCTTGGGTCTGTGAGAGACACTGTCCCCATTAGTGATGGCTACTCTCTCAGTGACAAGTTTTAGGAAAGACAGTCATGAGCAGCCTGGAGATAGTGATGCTGATATTCTTGGAGATTTAAGAGAACAAGCTGCAAGGCTGAGCAGTTCAATATTAGCAAAGGAATGGGGGACAGAAGCAGTCCCTGCAAGAAGAATTGTCCCCAAATAAAGCCGTAGTATAGCTTCATCGTGAGCTCATTAATTCTTCACCGTTCCTTGTTCACATTGTTCTCCAGACTCACCATCCCCCAAATGTGTAGTTAACTACCATTACCTAATAGATTGTTCCAAAAGTTAGTGACTGAAAACTGCATTATTTTCCATTGCATATTTTTGATTAGGGGACAGGCACAGATTTTAGGCACGACTTGGCTGGGCCTTCTGGCTAAAGGTCTCCTACGAGCCTGCAACTGAGGGGTGGGATGAAGGTGTGATTTCTAAACACTTGTTCAGGGGAGGACCCACTACCAAGCTCACTCTTATGGTTGTGGTAGAGCTGTGTGCCTTGGGATCTAGTACACTCAGATTCTTAAGAGCTAAAGATGTCCTTCTCTTTCCAGTCTCAGACATCTCAATAAGGCAGCTCAGAATTGTGACTTACTTCCTCGGGGGGGGTAGAATGTATGTGTGAGGTGGAAGTTAGAGTCATTTATAACCTAGTCCACATTTATAACCTAGTCCACATTTATAACCTAGTCCTGTTTTTTTCTTCTTGTTGTTGTTGTTGTTGTGTGTTTTTCTGTTTTTGTATTAGAAATAAGCCACTGGGTCCAAATTCTACAAGAGTAGGGTATTCCCCAAGGGTGTGGCTGCTAGAAGGTGGAGTTCATTGGGAGCCATTTTGTGGGGTATGGGGAATGGCTGGCATGCATAAGAGTGTAAAAGTAAAGGAAACACTTATTCTTATTACACAGCCCAGAAAGCAACTCCAACTTATCTCTCCATTCACATCCTGTCACCCCATTGCTGGCCACATATACCCAGTTCACTGAAGCTCACCTCTGATCACTCAGTGTAGTCAGAGAGTTAGCTTTTTGCAGGCAAGCATTCTACACTGCAGGCTCTGTTCCTGCATGGCTCTCTTGGGGGGTTGTTTTTAAACTCTCAACACACTGTGCATGGGAAAGCAACACCAAGTAAACTGAAGACACTTAGTAAGCAAGGCCTTATTCCTGTGTGATTAATACAGTTGGATTACTATTTGTCAGAATATCATCCATATACTAGACTTGGTGGCAATGCTGTAAAACACAGATTCTTGTGTCCCTCCTTGATTCAATGAATCAGAATATATACCTGGTATTTGATTCCTACGCAGGGTAAAGTAAAACAGCCGTTTGCATTTAAGGTGTCACTCAAATAGTCATATGCGTTGGCCCAGAAGAGATACACTTCTCTCTGATAAATCTGGTTTTTTAAATTGAGGGGTAAGAGCTGCAGGTGGTAGAGACTTCGAGGGACAAGCAATAGAAGTACTGTTTTGGTAATCTTCAATATCACGTATGAATAAACTGCTTATTATTGTGACTCAAAAGCCAGGGTATGTTGCAGTACAGGACAGGATCTGCTAAAACACTTTCTCTTCCCCAGAGCTGGCATTACTAACTTTGCAATATAGTTTCTCCAAAGTGAACCTTTGTCTCACTTTTCAGAATTTGTCCCTATTTGTGATGAAGGCCAGAGGAAAATGTGTGAGAGTTCTGCACCTTTTCAGTTAAAATGAGTTCCTAATTGCATCAGTGCTTATGGAAGAAACTCTTTTATCTGCCTCATTGACTTGGCTTTCCTCCCTAAACCAGTCCATTGCCTGAAGTGTAATCAATTCCTTCTTTGGAAATCAATTCCTATCTACCCCTGGAGGATACTCGTGTGTTCTTCTCCACATTAGAGCTATCAAAGTATGCCAATTACACAATGGACTCAGTCCGGCCAGAAGAGGAAACATTTGTGGGTACTGAAAACCACAGTTCAGATAGGTCAGGGCAATTACCACACTCTATAGGGGCTGAACACTGGAATATGCATGGACTCTTGAACAACTTCCTGGTTCATGAAGCTCAGTAGATATAAGGGCACCTAAGACCTCTCTAAAAATAAAAGTTCTAAAGAAAGAAATATCTTCCTTTAATTTTTAAAATTGTGTGTGTGTGTGTGTGTGTGTGTGTGTGTGTGTGTGTGTGTATGTGTGTGTGTGGTCTTCGTGCCTGTGGAGCAAAAAGGACAGCTTGTAGGAGCTGGTTCTCTTCTTCTACCATATATGTGAGTACAGGGGTTTGAGCTCTCGTTCTCGGGGTTGGTAGAAATGCCTTTACCCAGTGAACCATCACAACAGCTCAAACTTTAAAAAAAAAATAGTCCATGAAGACAGTAAGAATGATTTAACTGCTATCATTAAATGTTAAGGATGGTTAGCAGGTGGGTGGATAAAAACAATGGGATATGTACACACAATGCAATTTTATTCAGCCATAAAGAAAAATGGATTGGAATGGAAAATATTAAGAGGTAATATGTCCTCTCATCTGCAAATCCTACCTTCTAAAATTTTTCTCCTGTGTATTTATGTGGGAGGGAGTATACGGAGGCTAAAAAGCCAGAGAGTAAGCCATAAATATGGGAGAGGGGAGGTCTTAAGAGAACGGGCAATAGAAAGGAAAGGATGTAAGGTATTTACTGGAAGGGGAAGGGGATGAACATGGATGAGGAAAGGGAGACAGGAGCAGAGCAGGAAACAGGCTACTGAAACTTAGTATGTGACAAAAGGCCATAAGGAAAGCTGCTACTTTGTATGCTAATTGAAATAAAATAAAAATAAAAGTCAAAGATGTTTCAGAAACCTATCTTTCTATATAAAATTACCCCTATAAATATATGTTTTAAATGAATCGATAAACTGTGATCTGTGTGTCATTGTATTTATGTAAAAAAAAAAAAAAAGCAAAGATCAGAAGGCAAAATCCCATATGTCAGAGGGTTGGAAGCACATCTATGATAAGGCAGGGAAAGAGGGAATGGGAGAGGTGGCAAAAGGAAAGACCATATCTCAGAGAGGAGGAGCAGAGGAGAGAAAACAAAACCAGGAGGCAAGGCACACAGTGTAGAACTCTGGAAGACCCTGAAGAGGTCTGGAAGGGAGCATCTATGGCAGCAGGAAGATGAAGAGCCAGACAAAGTCTTTAGGGTTGCCAATCAGGATATTGCTGCTGGGTTTAGGGTTGCCAATCAGAATACCACTGCTGGGTTTAGGAAAGTTGTCCCATTCAGGGAGAATAGCAGCTTGAACTCTCGGGGTATGTCTTAGTGAATGTTCTACTGCTGTGAAGAGACAGCATGACCTTGACAACCCTTACAAAGGAAAGCATTTGATTGGGGCTGGCTTACAGTTTGAAAGGTTTAGTCCATTTTTGTCATGGCAGGGAGAATGGTGACACACAGGAAGACATAGTGCTAGAGAAGGGGCTGAGAGTTCTACATCTGGATCCACAGGCTATACGAAGGAAGAGGGAGGGAAGGAGGGAGGAAGTGAGGGAGGGAGGGAGGGAGGGAGGGAGGGAGGGAGAGTGAGAGAGAGAGAGAGAGAGAGAGAGAGAGAGAGAGACCACGCCCCTAATCCTTCTCAAGTAGTGCCTCTCCCTGATGACTAAGCATTCAAACATGAGCCTGTGAAGGCCATTCTTATTCAAACCACCATAGTGGTGGGACAGAACTGTGGGCACAGTGAATGTTAAGGTGTTCAGTCACCGGGTGTTCTACTTTCTGCTTTCTAGAAACCCCCATTTGATCCCACTTTCTGTTGTATTGAGCATTTCATGCCCACACTATGGAAGGCACACAGAGAAGCTGATGTCTGCCAAAAATAGTGATAGACCTTCATGATGGAATTGTACCTGCATATGGAAACTGTAGAGCATATTGTTATCACAATGTATTCCATTACTCTATCAGCACATCTTATAAAATACAACCTTATGAACAACTACAGACTGCTACAGACTCGTGTAGCAAGTCCGTTGATATGAGGAATCTGAAACAACAAAGTGGGTTTTAGTGAAGAAACTGAGGTGAGTATAGGTGAAATTCCAGATTCTATGTGTGAAATCAAACGATCCATTTCAGAGACTGGATGTGATGGTGCTGCCACAAATACTCTGTCTCTCAAGACAGACCACTAGGTGTGTAACAGTTAAGAATCCGTTAGAGCTGGGAAATTAAAGTCAGATCAAAACCTTTTAACACGATGTCAACTGTTTCATTCAGAGAACAGCAGGAGCCTTTCCCACAGACCTCTTCTTCTTAGCTAATGGTTTGAAGCCAGGCTAATTTCAGTAACTGCAAGAATAAGGATGAATATAGTCAGCACTTAGCACATGAGAAAATGAATGATTTAAGACATAAAATACACACACACACACACACACACACACACACACACACATGAAAATCTAGTCCCTGTAAAATTAATCACCCAACATGGGGTTGAAAAGGACAGAAAAGGCTGATACCAAATACCCAGAAACAGGAGGATATTTTTTTTTTTTTTTTTTGCAGAGAAAAAGATAAAGTCAATTAAGGTAGGCACCTGCTGTTTATTGTGATAAATCATATTATTAGAACCCTACTTAACAAGGGATTCAATTGAAAACACGAAGGAAGCATAAATAAATCAGGATCCTAATTGACTGCCTTTGCTTCTGAATGCAAGAAGACAATGCCACACCTCAGAGCTGAGCCTGCAAAGCTGAAAACAAATGCTCTGCCAGGAAGCCTCCGTCTGTCCCAGGATGGGATGCTTAGGAGCATGATCCGAGGAAGGATGGCTATGGGCAAGCTGAGCTCTGCTCAGAGTGAATACTGATGGTTCTCACCATCTGCAAAATGAGGGAGCTGCATAAACTCGTCAAGATAGCTCCACATATTTTCTTCTAGCTCTTCTACCAGATATTTATTGGTGCTGGGAAACAAGTAGCTCTTTATATGAAAAGAGATGTCCCATGTGGCTTACTGCTGCAACTCCTAGCCTTATTTGCTTGCAGAGTCCTGGCCACCAGTTGCTGAGGCTGCCTTTTGAGGTCCTTTCCCTCAAGGCCTTCATCTTGGCAGTGGAAGAATAAAACCAACAGTCCCAGGAAGCTGCAGGGGGGGAATCAGGTATAAATCCTGTGCCCTGACACAGGTTTCGACAGTTGTATCGATACATGAGATTTCGCCAGAGCTAAGCTTCACGCAGTGTTTGCGAAGCTAATTATGGAAGTATTCCTTCTTTCTGTGTGTTTTTTTTTTTCAGTCTCACTCTTAGTTTGAGGAATTGGTTGGACCATGGGAGCACAAATAAGCATGGAATCTGGTTATCTAGGTCAAATTCTAGCTATGGTACTAGAAAGCTACACGATTGCACAGAAGAGAAACCAGAGCTGTGACCCAGTTTCTAATCTGAAAACAGGGACTATCTTAGCTCCCACTTCATAGAGCATTGGAAAGACTAGCGCTCAATGCCTGGCACTGTGTACATTCCTGGGTGTTATCTACTTCACCTTATTTTTGATAGTGTAAAAATTGTGGCTTTACAATTGTGGCTTCAGAACAATTAATATTCTCTAGTTTTAGTATTTTACCAAGTCTCACATATGATCAATAGGTAAGTTTGTTATAATATGGATATATATATTATATATATATTACATATATATAATATATATATGTATGTATATATATATATATATATATATATATATTATATATATATCCTACTCCCCTTTCCTTGTAAGAGGTGCTCCTCCTCTCCTGTGGTCTCTTACTAGCTACATAACATCTGTGGTTATTCGGATTGAAACACATATGTACACTGCCAAGGTGGCCAAGAGTCTGAGACTAGATATACCGCAGGTCTATGGGAAAACCAAACACTACTAAAAGGAGCACAGCAATAGAATGACCCCCACTGACTTGCTGCTATACCCATAGGTCAAAGCTTCACTCAGCTCACATCACAGAGCTTCCTCTTGCAGCAGATGGGAACTAACACAGAGACCCACAACGGGATGGTGTGAAGAGTGAAAGGCTTTGGTTCACTCCACCCTACGTGGGATGCCTTCATCAAAGCACTCTCCTCCTGAGGATCAGAGATCTTTGTAGACAAGGAGGAAGGAGAATTGTAAGAGCCAGAAGTGGTGAGTGACACCAGGGAAACAGCTCATCTGGACACAACAGGACTTGTACACATACGATGTTGTGTCAAAAAATACATAATAGAAATTATTTAATTAATTAAAGAAGGTAGGTTTGGCTAAATGAGCTTATAGATAATAATTCCAGAAAAAAGGTCCAGGCTACTGACATCTTTCAAGCCTTGTTATATTTAATAAGGTTCAATATCAAAGAAGAGCAATGTGGGTAACTGAAAAAAAATGCAATGGGGAAGTCTTCACACCAATGATAACATGATAAGGAACTGGGTCTTGTGAAACAGTAACACGTGTCATGCCATGAAAATGACAACCATATCATAGGATGGCACAAATGAATGATAAAGGTATAAGATTGAGCACAGCAAGTGAGATTGTGTGTGTGTGTGTGTGTATATAAATGTATATATATATACACACACACACACACACACACACACACACAAAAGGATAATACAATAGTTATAAGCATTGTTTTACTTTAAATAACTTATCAGTTTATTTTCTGATGTTTCATGCTTTTAAGTCTCAACTTCAAGATTCTAGTAGCAAAGTGAATCTGGTGGCCCTAGAAACAAGGAGCAAAATGATTCCTTTACTTAGAGACAACTTGTCCCCTATAACCAACATGCTGATTCCTGAAACTGTGGATAGCAATCTGAATTCCAAGAACCCCATCATCTATGCCACCACCACAAATGTTGTTCTTGCAGTGAGTCAGCAGGTAGGTAAGCAACCTTAAATTGGTTCTCAAATTATTTTGATTCTACTTTCATGTTTTCTGATCTATGTATTTTTATATGTTGAAATAAGTAATATTTTTCACTTAATAGTGTATCCTACATTTTTCATAAATTATTTTAGCAATGAAATATTTAAATTGATTATTTTTTCATTGAGTTATTAACTTTTATACCTCATATTCATGAAATTAAAATGGATTATGGATTAAAATGTTAAATATAACTAATTCTTTGGAGATGTAACTTGGGAACTTCTTCAGGACATTAGAACTTAATATCCTGAAATGAATATATATATAATATGTGTGTGTATGTGTATACATTCCACTTATAGAAAATTCAAAATGGCAACACTTATGGATGCTTTTGACTGTCAAAAAAGTGAAGATTATGTCTTCTGTTGCATGAAGAGGCTACAGCCAGGTAGGGGTGTGCATATGAGTAGGGGATAGTTCTACAAATCTGCCAATCATGTCTGGGTCAACAAAGTGGATATTTTAAAGTGTTTATTCATATTCATGATATTTTGCAATATATTTATGTTATGTCATTTTCATTTTTGTGTATTATAGCCTGCCAAAAAGGCCTTAAACTCATGGCAGGTATAAATTAGGAAAGTTTCAACAAATGAAAAGAACAATTTTATGAGTGCTGCTCTTAGGAACCCTGCAAGGCCGAGCATCCCACCCTGCAGCTGTTGTCCACAAATATCCTCCAATCCTCTATCCCCTTTCACATCTCAGCTCCCAATCTCTCCCAGTCATCAAAGGTTGATGGATAATTAGAAACAAATGCAGGTCACTTGCATTTTCATGGAGCCCGTAAGGATTTTGTGTTGCTTAGAAGTAGGGACTGAAACCCGGATAGAGAAACATTCGAGAGATGCTCTTTGTGAGGAGAGATGCATCCTGATTTAGAGTCTGCCGTTCATCTATTTCTGGCTCTAGTACTACTCAGCTAAGCTTTTAGCAGAGATAGGTAAGAGTCCTAGATAATAATAGCCCAGTGAGAGTCCATTCCCATGTTCCAGATAAGGGCTCACAGAAACACCATTCCATTAATCTATTTGTAAGATTTATAATCTGGAAAGCTTTTCCTTGCCTGCACCTAATGATGCGGAAAATCCTGCCCTCTTAAGGTTGACCTCTTTAAGGAATCACTTAAGTGTATAAACATAAAAAAAGAAAGTTAAACAAAGTTCATAAAATAAGAGGAGAAAACTCTCCTTTTTATGAACTCTACCTGATCCAGTCTTTCCTCCGGGGCAACCAGGAAGTGCAGCCATCCTGGGGACCTTGGGATGGGATCTTCCAAGCCCAGGTAAAGTTGCAGTTACACAAACTTTCACCTTAGCCCCCGAAAAGCCAAAGACGTAGCAGTGCAATGAAATTGATGTGATTTTTATCATGAGATTATTAGGAAAGTTGCCTGCAGCCTGTCACTGGACACTCTCAGATCCCAGGACCGAGGCCCACTAGATTTTCCTAAATCACAGATATTTTGTCTTATAACAAAACATATTATAAGACAACTTACATGTGATCCAGGCAGTCACCACATTGTGTGCAATAGTTAAAAGGAACTTCTGGGCAAACAGTGAAGTGTGCTGCTATCCTAGACAAGCCTCAGCTTGACCTTGCATCTCATATTCATCTTGTAATATTTCCATGGACTCTGGTATTTGTCTGCTTTGGTTTTGTAACTTGCATTTCCCAGAACTCAGGAAAGTCACTATCCAGCCTCCAAACTGAAGCGCCTTAGTTAATTAGGCCTCCAACTCTACCTCAGAATTTCCCAAGCAACCAGCATGCCACACCTCCAGTAGCTTAGCAGAGCCACTAAGATTTGCAAAGAGCCCATGAAAGGCATCGCAGTCTCCCCAGACTTAGTCTTTATCTATCCCCTTCTCTGTCTTGATTCAGTGTCAACACAGCTACACAGGTCAAACCTCAGAGGCCATCCCTGATCCTACCTTCTCTCTAGAAAGGTCTTTCCAGTTGCCAACAGTTCATAGCATGTTGATCTCCCAAGAATCTCTTGACTCCACCCCATGGTATTCTGCCAACATTGTCACTCACTTCAGAAGCCACACATCCTGCTCCTGATTTCCATGGCTTTTGTCTAGCCATGCTCACGGCACAGCAATGCCACTGTTGGAATCTCTAATTTTCATAGCTGAGACTGTCACTGCTTGGCTGAAAAATTCTAATCAATGGGTCCCCAACTGCCTACAAACAAACAAACAAACAAACAACCCAAAAAACAAAAACAAAAACAAAAAACCCAAAATTCTTCAGGATGACTCAAAATCTTTTATAACTGAACATCAAGGCCTTCATCTCTCTTCTTTTTTCACATCTGTGGCAAACCAACCATGACAAACTCTCTTATTTCCCATTTATGCACATGTTGACACCACTGCATTTTGATCACCTAGGGATACTTCCACCCATTCTCAAAACCCAGCACAGCTCTTGGCTCATATGTTTCTTGATAGCCAAGAAAAGTTAGATATTTTCTCCATTGTGTCCATTGGAGAAATCACAGTAGTGTCTTGAAATTACTTCCTTTACAGATCCACATAGATACCAACCTCTCTTACTTCAAGTTCTGTGTGTCCCATGTTCTGGCATAGAATGAATTCAGTTAAATAAATTGCTAACAAGTGGTAGATGAAAGGATTTTACTTGGTGGGCCAGGTATCAGCTGTTGAAGACTGCATTTTTTTAAACTGAAGGCTAAAGCAGATGACAAGTATCGGATGGCCTATTGGTTAAATCCGGCTTTTAGCCGGCTTTGAGAAGTAGCTTTTTCCTATCATATCTATTAGCTCACATGCTGTTTATTTAAGTTTGCCATAAAATATAAAACTTACGTATCCTAAAATATTAGCTATCTATCCTGCATAGAGAAGGTTTTTTTTATTTTTTGACTCTTGTACTAGATATACAACCACAGCCCACAGTCATGGACTTCAGAGTGTCTTACTCTAACACAATATCCATGATACCAAGATTTATCTTCTAAGTTTTTTTCTTTTCTCATTTGTTTCTCCCCTCATCACACCCCACCTCTCATACCTTACTGTAAGTCAGCCTTTAAACTCTGTATAGTCTATATATACCTATTGAAATTTGAGCAATATTAAGCACAAAGACTATTAATTGCCCGTTGGTTTATACTATTTTCTTTTATCTTTAACATACTCCCTGACCAACTTCTCTTGCAGCTAGGTGCAGCCAACTGATGATGGACACGGATGTGAACGGTGATGTGCACATTTCAGTTTCTCCTCTTACAAGAAGCCTCTGTGCTCTTGCTTCTTCTTCCCTTCCTCATTGGGTTGGACTACGGACCACACTGATGCCAATGGGAGCAAGGAAGCATGGGTGGTTTTGTTAAAGTTACGGAGCATGACTGTGCTGCAGGACTCCCTTCAGCCCACTATTCCATTTCTCCCATAGCATCTTGGACATTGTTGAAGCAACAACCCAGCAACCTAACTGTTTTATTCCTACCCTCTCAGTTGCTTGCTTTTCCTTTAGTATTTAGGTTTCTGCTCCCAGAACCGGACTTCGGCTAATGTGTGTGAGCAAATGGTCCAGGAGCTTCTTAGCTTTATTTTCAACGGTGTTCTCTTAACTCTTGATCTAAAATCAAATTCTTCTTTAAAGTCTTTATTTATTTTCTATCTCTGGCCTTCCCTGCCTCTTAAAGAAAAGAAAAGAAAGGAAAAGAAAAGAAAAAAGTAATTAAGTAATTGCCCCCCTCTAATGCTATCATTACTCTCACTTTTAAAATTATTTCCCTAATTTCCAAGAGGGAACTGAAGAGATGGGGACAAAATCCTTCACAGGAGATAAGAAAATGGGAGCAGTCTTGGCATAAGGGACTTCCAGTTAGAAATACAGATATTAATCTTGTCAATCTCATGCTAGGATGGTGCAAATTGAGACTCTGGAATAAGGGGCTAGAGAAATGGCTCAGTGTTTAAGAGCACTTGACCTTGCAGAGGATCTAGATTGGATTCCCAATACCCATATGACAGCGAACAACTCTTGGTAATTCCATAAATGTAACATTCTTTTCTGGTGTCCACAGGTACCAGGCACGAATGGGCACAGACTTACGTGCAAAGCAAACACTAATACACATAAAATATTTTTTAATTCTAAATGAAATCTGGACTCTGATGAACAGAGCGAGTGACTTTTGATTTGATTGCTACATTTAAAGGCCCTGAGCCCTAGATGCATAGGGAAGTATTTAGGAGGCAGACAGTAGATTGAATTGGATAGTTTGGGATGGAGATCAGAAAATCAGTCAGGAACTGGGAAAACCCTGGTCTTTTGTGAGCAGGGGAGGGTTAGTTACCACACAAACAAGGGAAGAAACTCGTGGCAGATCGTGTACAAGTGCTCTGGAATTGTCTCCCTTCCTAACAAGACTATTCCCCTCTATCTCTGGTCCTCTGTATTCCTTGGTTATTGTAGAGGGTGCACAGAATTAAAAGAAGGGGATGAAATAAGTGAATTATTTCCAGAGCAGAGCACAGTAAAATATATGCAAATGAAATCACAAGTATGCAAATGAGAGAACCTGGAAGAAATGCCACTTCTTAAATAAAATGGTTAACACACTTTCCAAAGGGCACGTCAGGAGCATGCTGATGAATCTAATCCTCTGCTAACATGAGTAGCTTCAGACTGGGGTCACTTCAATGAACATTTTAGCCTGATAAACTTGAGCCTCTTTTACTTTCTCTGCAATCTCCACCCAAGCTCTGCCTGGCTTCCAGCCTCAGTGGTTACTAAATCAATCTAAGGAAGCAGAAGCCCCTCTCCATCTAACTAGCATGATGCAGGGCATCCCCCTCCTTCTGTCTCTCTGCAAACATTGTCTGTGATCCTCTGTGGAGATGAGATTGGGATCCTCATAAATATAACAAAAAGAAATTTTGACTTCAGTTCTGAGCAGCAAGAGTCCCACTTGTGAACAAAACCACTGTGGATTCAGTGCAGAAGGCACAGACCGTACACTGAAAGAATTCTTGAGCTCTATGTTCCAGCCACATACAGTTTAAGTATCACCATAATCTGGATGCCAAAGGGTCTAGGGGAAAAAAGCTCAAATACAGTGAACAACCTCAGACTTCTTTCGATGTCTAAAACATCCAAATGTCGCTGTGTATTATGGATGCAAAGCTAAACTTTACGGTCATTTTCAAATCTCTCTCTCAAGTTCACCCAGTCATTGACAGTTTAGTACAAAGTTGTCATCTACAATGTTCTCACTCAAAAACACACAGTCAGTTTACAAAAAATAATCACACACACACACATACACACACATATGAACATGTTTTTTATTTCCTCCAATTTTTATTAGGTATTTACTTCATTTACATTTCAAATGATATCCCTTATACCCTCTCCCCACTCCCACTTCTTGGCCCTGGCGTTCCCCTGTACTGGGGCATAAAAAGTTTGCAAGACCAAGGGGCCTCTCTTCCCCATGATGGCCGACTAGGCCATCTTCTGCTAAAAATGCAGCTAGAGACACGAGCTCCGGGGGTATTGGTTATTTCATATTGTTGTTCCACCTATAGGGTTGCAGACCCCATCAGCTCCTTGGGTATTTTCTCTAGCTCCTCCATTGGGGGCCCTGTGATCCATCCAATAGCTGACTGTGAGCATCCACTTCTGTGTTTTCCAGGCACTGGCTTAGCCTCACAAGAGACAGCTATAACAGGGTTCCTTCAGCAAAATCTTGCTGACGTATGCAATAGTGTCTTCGTTTGGTGGCTGATTATGGGATGGACCCCGGGTGGTGCAGTGTCTGGATGGTCCATCCTTCCAGAACATGTTTTAAGTGAGGTGCTGTTTTGTTAGGCTTCATGAAGAGTTATTCTCAATCACAGGCAGTCACATATGACATGCATGTCAGAGGCTAGACATACATTGGTGAGGAGCTAAAGATCTGACTCCCCTTTTCTCCCTCCCACAAATTCTCACCCAAACTCAGCCCAGGCCTTCCATTAGCAGCCATCTCGCTTGAAAACCCTCCCTCCCTGTCTATTCTAAAATCCACCCATTACTCCTAGTCTCCATTCCGGCTGGAGTGAGGAAGGACCCTTTCTGTCTTTCTGCACTGACTTTCTTCAGTCTATTTTTAATCTGCTCCTGAATCTTCATTGCGGTATCTATAAATGGTGGATGCCACCTGTTTACGCCACAGGATTGTTCTAGCAACTACACACCACATTGCATATAAAAGCAATTTCAAATGTGTTAAATCATTTCAAGTGGCAAATCACCGTTATTTTTAGACCTGGAATTTTCTTCTGTCTTAAGGGGCCTTTCCCTCCTAGGAAGGAGCTCCTCTGCCTTCTCCTGTAATGGGGCACATGGGAGGAGGACTGAGCGCTATGCCTTCTTCAGGAACTGTTCCTCCCTTCCCTTCCTTTTGGAGTTCAGATTTGGGGAAGTTAATCCTCTTTTCTATCTATCTTCACTCTCCATAAAACTACTGTGCTCTTTGGAGAGAACACAGTGGTTAGCAAGCTAATCTAACACTGCCAACCCCCAAGTGCTAGCCAAGATCACAGTGTGTGAATCATGACACTAAAATCTGATTCTTGCTCTACGCTCTCCAGAGCCATTCTGTCTCTTTTGCTTCCAGACTTCCTGGCTTTGTGTCTGGGTTTGGCACTGGACTTGCTGCATGTAAATCCCAGCTTACTTAACCACGGTCGATGTCCATTTTCTTATCTGTAAAAGAAAAATGACAGTAAAACAAGCCTTTTAGTCTTCTTTTAAAGGTCCATTTCATAACACCGGCAGGCTTCTTAGCAGAATGGCTAACAAATGTCACCACTGCTTCTCATTGTTACTTAGCATACCCTTGACCTGTCTCTTCTTGATATGTGTATTCTTGGGGTAGGCTCACCTATACACAGCTCCCAGAAGCACCTACATGTGACAATCTACCACTTCTTAATGCTATACCAGACTTCTGCCCAAACGTAGGTCTTTATGTCTTTTTAGTTCCTGGCTGAAAATACGGTTTGAGGGCCCAGATACATCTCAGATGTGGCAGTATCATAATGCAACTCATCTGCATCCTCCCTAAAGTTATTTCACCTCTGTGACTCCTGCATCAGTGATGGACAGGGCCACTTGAGTCATGAACTTTGTAACCTCACTCTGCAATCGAATCCATCACTCTACCCTTTCCTCTTTGAGAGGCCTTCAAAGTCATTTACTGGTTCTGACTTTTTGAAAAATTAGCTGTTTTGTCCATTTTGGATTTTGGGTATTAATTTTGTGTTGTTGGTTTGGTTTGGTTTGGGGTTTTGGGTTTGTTTCTTGAGACAAGAGTTTCTCTGTGTAGCCCTGGCTTTCTTGGACTTGGTCTGTAGACAGGCTGGACTCAAACTCAGAGATCCACCTGCTTCTGTCTCCTGAGTGCTGGGATTAAAGGTATGCATCGCCACTGCCTGGCTCTAATTGTTTATTTTCTCACCCCCTTACATTTTGTGGCTGAGATGAAGACCTCACTCACCCTAGTTCTCAACTTATTATCAAGTCTTATCCCAATGCTATTTCCTATGGTAGCCTGTCATAACTACATTACATTACATTACATTTAATTTAATGCAAAATAATCTCATCACGTCCTGGATGCCTCTGTGCTCTCCAACCTTTACCCTACCCTTGTAAGGTCTCACAGTCCTTAAAACATACCTTCCTCCAGCAATAGAGTTGAGCCTCTGAAATGAGCTCACGTGCACACCTATGCCTTTGCAAACATGACCAGTGATTTCTGGTTATCCTTCAGTAACCTGGGATGACTGGAAACTGGTTATACTTACAAATAGTGGCATGTTTATGCTTTCACTGATCAAACTTAAATTTCTACTAGATTTTATTAAAATACCCCCAGAATTTATTGCACATCTCTGCGGTCTTCCATATAATACATTCATAACTGAAAATGCCCTGGATGGCTCAGCTTCATCATTTTAAGCACTGGTTACAGCTTGGCCAGGAGCCAGTGATGTCATCCTTGGGAGCCAATGAGATTTGTAAGGTGATACTAGAGTTGTCTCCCCCCAAAAGTATATGGTGAGATTCTCATCCCCCCAAATGATTTTAGGGAGTGGGAAAGAGAAAGAGGGCACTAAATAACAAGGGTTCTGCTCTCATAAATGGGACAATATTCTCATGATGTAAGCCTGGGGGAATGTCTCCATCTCCTTCTACCACAGAAGGACATGAAAACAGTCATCCATGAACTAGAAGTCAGGACTTCACCAGTCCTCAAATCTGCTGTTGTCTTCTTATATATGCTACCCTGTAGCTCTCAGGGTGACATATTTCTGTTATTCATAATCTGCCTATTATTTTTCTTATGGCCGCTGGATTTTATACTAGAATATCTTTCTGTCAGTACTCAGTTACAACACACATCATCCTTTTCCTTGCTGTGTTGTAGTCCCTGTCACCTGTTAGCTCTACTCTGCTGTCTCTGGTTCTGTGGCTACTTAGCCCTAATGGCTTGGTCTCCTTCTAGTTCCGTGTCCATGTCTCTTTCCCTGACTCCGCTGTCTCCACTCATCCTGGTGCCCTGACGCCTTCATGGGTGCTCAGAGTGTTTACTGACATCTACCTTCCTTAGCGAGGTGTTGACCATACTCTCTTCTGCTCTTCTAGCTTGCACATTTGTCTTACCATTCTGTCTTTATATCTCGATGTCTTCCCACCTTTAACTGTTCAGCTTGGCGGTGTTCTGGTTGGTTTGGAGGCACTGAGCAGATATCTCAATATGTCCATGCAATCCCTGTGATGTCCTTCTAGCTGGGTCTGCTATGGTTCTTAGCCATAGGGAAGATTGTGGGTAGAGTTATGAGAGAGTTCTAACCAAAACCTAAGGTTTTGAGTTGGGTGGCATGGAAAAATACCAAGTACTGTTGGAGTCTAAGATCCCCAAAGATCATCCTGAGTCTCTAAAACTTAGTATACATCCTGGAGTAAATTCTTTACTTTTCTGTTGCTGTGGATAAACACCATGACCAAGGCAAATTATTTAGGGAAAGGTTTATTTAAACTTATGGTTTCAGAGGACTAGCATATAATGGCAGGAAGCATGGCAGCAGGCAGGTGTGGGGACACAGCGCAGAAAGCAGAGAGATCATATTCTCTCCCTCAAGGGAGCAAAGAAAGCAAACTAAAGGCAGGTAAGAATATCTCCTCTCAGAGACAGCCCCACTACACACTTTGCCAGCAACCATCACCACCTAACCCTCCCCAAACAGTACTACCAACAGGGGCCTGAGCGTTAGGGGTTTTTCCTCATTTAGATCACTGAGCAACCTCACTCTAAGCCCTTTGGCTTCCCCATACAACGGGGTTCAAGCAGATGAACATGTAGACAAAGAGCAATTGCCATTTAAAAACAGAGAGAAAGTCAACTAAACTGCAGGATTTGTAGCCTTCCAGAGCTCTGGGTCGCCATCTTTAAGCCGGTAACTGGGATGAGCTTGGCAAAGGATTTCTACTGCTTTTCCCTTCTCGGGTCTTCTGGGATAAGAAGTAAAAGCCCGTGGGCGTGGGCTGTCTCCCAGGTCCCAGCTTGCCTCAAACTGACCTGTCGGGTCCCCAGACTCAGCAGCTGCACTAAGGGTATCCCCCAAAGCCTTGCATACCTTTCATGGATCCAGACTCTGAAAGACCAATGGGCAACAGTTTCATTGTTTTGTGGAAGCAAGATTAAGTGACCATCTTAAACGCGTTTTCATTATCGACTTCGGGAATGGCAACTTTGTAACTAAATGAGGTTTTATTTTCCTATTAATAAACATGAATCATAGCACATGATTAAGATTGACCTGCCTACACGTGAGCCTCCCCTCCTTATATAATTAGATCACTTTCGGGAGGCTACAGTAGAAGGCAGAAGAAGCGGGGTTCACTCCGAATGGCTCTGACCTCTGAACAAGCTCACTCTGTGCTTCTCTGAAGATGCAACAGCTGCCTCCAGGCCAGTGGGCCGTGAATAATGCCCTCAGCCCTTGTGTGTGAGTGGGATGGCGGAGGAAGCCAGAGCAGACCCGGGAAGGTGCTTCCTCAGCGAAGCTGACAGCGTTGTCTACTCGGGTGGCTAGCCAGCTCAGCCAGCCCCATCGGAGTTTATTACCCTTCTTTGAATCCCTTCCAATCATTGGATGTCCTTGAGGTTAAAAATGCTGAAAACTGCATGTGATATATCTAGCATTCCTCCCAAAACACCTTTAGGAATTTCTAAGTCAGAGGAACTTAGGTAAAGTATCACCAAACACAAAGAACTGTTGTCATCGTCGTCATCATCATCATCATTATCATCAATCAATTTTAAGATTTTCGATAATCATAAAGTTGGCTTTTCATTTTTGAGACTAGTAGTTTTTATTCCCTACAATAAATCAGGGAAACAAATCAGCTTAGATAGTATAACAAAAGTAGTGCTAAGCCATCTGCCCAATGTACATTAGCATCACCACTGTCACCACCACCACCTCCACCACCATCATCATCATTATCATCATCACCATCACCATCACCATCACCATCATCATCATCACCATCACCATCATATAATACCTTTAGACACGGGTTCTACTTTTGGATATGCATTAGTTCTGTGGTGTGTTCTTGACGAGAGGTCACGTGAGGCTTCTCCTGTACCCCTCTTATCACACTCCTGACACCATGCTACTCACGGCTCACAGGCAGCCTGGAAATGCTACAGGGTGCCAAAGGCTTAGTGAGGCTGACTTTGTGAATTCAGTAAGTCAGTGTGATTTATGTTCCCACTGAGGGCACACTGTTCTAAAACAGACACGTGCTCTGGAATTCCATGTCTCAACACCCTGACACTTCTTGGAGGGTAGCTTCCGGTATTAGTGGAAGAAGCTAAAACCAGGGAATTCCAACTAGGATATTAAGTCTTTTCCTGGAGAGACCCAAAGGTGGTGTCTTAGGAGCAGGAAAGGCCTTATGTCTACATTTCATTTTTTGAGATGTGTTAAGAAATGTGGCAAAGGAATGCCCAAACAAAAGGCACACACTGCTGATGAAATACCCACAAATGTACATACATATACATGGATTCATACATATATGCACATGCATGCACCTTTTCACAGTCAGGTTCACATCTGCCTTATTCACACTGATGGCCAAATATTTGGGGGATTTGCATCTGGAAGCTTTCCTCTAGCCTTTGTGTTCACTCCCCTCACACCTTTGTTAAAGCAATGGTTAACTTTCTGAAGACAGTAAACAAGGTGCTATTGCATGCCTGAAATGCTCCACCCTGCCTTCAGTCCCTCATTCTGAACATGGCTCACTAGCTCCATCTAAAAGCTTCAGTGCTCTTTACATGGTCTCTTTCATGCACATACATACATACATACATACATACATACATACATACATACATGGATGCATGTATACTTGGATACAGACAGACAGACAGACAGACAGACAGACAGACACACACACACACACACACACACACACACACACTGAATACTTGCCAAACGCTTCATGCATAAACACCTGCTTGCATGCTTGACTGTACATCACCCTTACTCTTTGGTGACAGCATTCAGTGCCTTCTATTCAATGATCATCTACTTATCTGTCCCCTCCTACTCTGCCCTGAGAGCATCACCCTAACTAGGAAAAAAAATGGTTTCTTCCTTCCTTTTCTTTCTTCCTTTTTTTTCAGTTTGTTCTCATTCACCAAATAGAGCCTAGAAAACAGGTAAATAAAACCCAGTGAGTGAACAAACGGAACGAGCCTGTTCTTGCTCTTGCCCTTAGGTACATGGTCACCCTATACGTTCATCTTCCCGGTAACCCCCACTCTGAAGTCTGAGGTTGAGGCTTGTGGGTGGAGGGTTTGATTCCCTTGTTCCCTAAGCAGCATGCAACTTTAAGGCTGAACCATTTGCATCCCGCCTGGGTAGGGAGAAATGACCTAAGTGGGCAGTTACTCTTTGCCGGTGACTTTTGTTGCACTGTGTGGCTCATTTGATCAAGTCTAGACACATTATTTCATGTGCTGTGGAGTCTCAGTTCCTGTAACACAGCCCCCTTTAAACATTAGTCTTTCTGGCAGAATTTGATAGGGGTCATATAAAATCTTTTTCTTCATCTGCTAATGGCAATTTACAGACACTTACTCTGAGCAATGTGCACCGAAAAGACCAGCAAACTCACCCCCTCCCCCTGTTATGATCCAGCCCTGCAACGTCAAAGCCCGGAACCCAGCCTGATACTTTCATCCGTGATATGTGAGCCTCATCTGTGGTTGGCTGCCTCATCAATTTTCATTTGGGAGTTGAAATGGACTCGGAGGCAGATATGGCATTAATTACGGGGAAATTGGTTGCAATATGCCTGAGGTGAAGCCGTTCTGATGGGAATCCGAGATGGAGAGGAAGCCAAATTATAAAAGGGTGATTTACTGGAAAAAGAAAATGTGTGCATTACCATCAATGTTTAGCAAAGAAAAGGGAGCCAGTAAACCAGAAAGATGGTGGGGTGACTGAAAGAGTAAAATACTCAGGATCTCAAAAAAAGATTTATGGTTATGCTGTGTGCACTATATTTCCCCAGATGCACATGGCATTTTCCAAGAGTGTGCATCAATTAAAAGGCAAGTAAGCATTAATAATGGTTGGCAGGGCCCCTATTTCTTTTTAGATTGAAATATATTTCACTAAAGAGCATCTAGGGATCTCAAAGTTAAAATTCATTTGCCAGCTATGCTGTGTGCTATTGTTACAATTTTCTTGTTATAATATCACATTTTCCCCTAACGATTTCAATTTTTTCCCCTAGTTAATATCTCTTTTCTTTTGTTACCGAATCTTGACGAGGCAAATGGTAGATGCAAAGTCATAGCAGAAATGACAACCCTCAATTTAATATGAGAGAAGTAAGACAAAAGGTGCTTAAGGTAGTTTACTTTCTTTTTAAAAAGCCACAGTTTTTCTTCATTGAGCTTCATTGGGCTTATGAAGAGCGAGCTATGGGGGCGGGTGGGGGGGAGGTCATGTGTGCTGGCAATTGCCAGTATTTGTGAACTTGGGGGGGGGATCCTGATTTCAAAACACCAACCTCTCTCCCTCTCCCTCTCCCTCTCCCTCTCCCTCTCCCTCTCCCTCTCCCTCTCCCTCTCCTTCTCCCTCTCCCTCTCCCTCTCCCTCTCCCTCTCCCTCTCCCTCTCCCCTCCCTCTCCTTCCCTCTCTCCCCTCCCTCTCTCCCCTCCCCCTTCCCTTCCCTCCCCTCCCCCTCCTCCTCCCTCTCCCCCTCCCTCTCCTCTCCCCCTCCTCCGTCTCCCCCTCCCTCTCCCTAAAATGTTTCCTTCCTTCTTTGTCCAGACTGGTCTGATGTCAAGGCCAATTCTGAGTAAGCTTCCTTGAAACTTTGAGCCTGTAAGTTCACCTTTCTTCATCTAAGGCGATCAACTCAAAAGTAGGGGACAAGGACCTGCCTTATGCCACCAAAACCACTTATAACATCCAGGTCCATTCACTTTCTGCTCTGCACCTTTGTCTATGAAGGAAGAACTTTCTCTTTCTTATTTATTTTTCTTGCTTCCATCTCCAAGCCTGGAAAGTGCAGAGCCAGCTAAGTAAGATGATATAAAGGTGGTGTAATAAGATGATAAACCTGGCAGAAAATATAGAAATTGATGTTACCTGTCCCCTCCCATCCTCAGAGTCACTGCCCAGGGCACTGCTGGTTAGGGAATTGGGAATCTCAAGCTTTAAGTAAGTTCAGAGTTTTTATTATTAAACTATTCACACCTTCAAATTGATGACCTGAGACCCGTTCTTGTGACTTGAAGTGTTGGGGAAAGAACTTTTTATAGTCTAGAAGTTACTGGAAAATCTATTTGGCTTAAGAAGCACATTGGGTTGGTGCAAAAGGGCCACAAGAGAGAGCATAAAGTCCCTTTTATAGTCCCCCCGGCTGAGTTCATCGCTTCCTCCGTGGTGGTTATACCTGCCCAGAGCACTATGAGGAATGATGGATAAAGCCATCTGGGCTGTTTAGAGAAGCACAAAAATGAAGGATAAAAATCTTGACTTTCTCATGATGACTGTCTAGCAGAACCCCTGCCATCATTACCATTTAAATGTAAACTCCTACCTGGCAAAGAATGTCCTATTTCAGAAAGCTTTTTCCAGAAGTGCACCATTCCTCTCTACAGAGAGAGACACTCATCCAGGCTCCTGTGCATCAGAAAGAAATTGTTGGGCACCTGTCAGTCAAAATGTTGTCACCATAGCAACTGAAGAGTGAAGGAGGCTCTCCTGTTGTTCTCAGTTAAATTTCCCTGAGGAAGCTATGAAATCTACAAAACAGTGGCTCTATAATCTCTGCAGGTGCTAAGTGGGGGACACTTAGAATCCTTTAACCCACTCGGGATTAACCAACCGTGTTAACCTGATCGTGCCCAAAAGTTGCATGGTAATGGTAGTTGCATTCTGGGACTTTCGTCTTGACAGTTTAAACATTATTTTCCAGAGGCAGGAGAAATGACTCAGTAATTAAGAGCACTTCCTGCTCAATCACGACGATGATGGTTCTAATCCCAATACCCACGTCAGGCAGCTCACAAATGCCTGTAATTCCAGCTATGAAGGGCCTGGCATCCTGTTCTGACTCTGCTGGCACCTACACACACTGCACACATACGCTCACACAGATATGCACACACTCACAAGTAATCACAAAATAATATTTAAAAGAAGAGTTTTCTTTCCACTAGTTCATTAATTCTCTTCCATGTTCATTTTTCATCTACTCCCATTTTCTCCCTTTCTGAACATCAGTTTATTTAAATCCATCCTTTAGCGTCCCTGTGTTCTAGGACAGCATAATGTGTGGTTTATATGGCTGCATCCTAAGATCAGAAATGATCTCACGCTATAGAGTTTATTCTACTTTTGCTTTGTTACATTTTTTTTTAAACTTCCCTTTCCGAAACCAGCAGCTGTGTTACCACCCAGTCTCCCGTTCCTAATGTCTGCACCACAATCTACACTGTGTATCTATCACCCCATAATGACAGACAAACAGGTTTTCCTCCACGTTTTCATCAAAGCTCTATGATGGAAATCTTCATCTATCACCATATTAGCCTGGGTGATGGGGTCTCCGGGGCATGTTCTTCAAGGGAAAAATGCTGGGCTGGAAGTCACGTGTGTCTGGGCTGCATCTATAAGCTGAGTGGGCCGCAGCCATTGCCCTTCAGGGCAGCAACATCCATCACCCGCCCACCAGCAATTCTCTGGCATTTCTCCTCTCCACAGTCCACAGCTTTCACAACTTTTGTTCCATGTGAAAAATAATAACTATCTCTTCCAAACTCTAGTTCTCTGATTACTCGTAAATTTGAGCATCTTTTCATATATTTTCTAGAGACTTGGGTAAAGAGCCAATTCATTTTGTCCATTTTCCTCTTGGAGTTTCTAGCTTTTCCCTGGTTTTCCATATTTCTTTTTACAGTTCTAGATATTGAACTTTTGGTGTTTTATACATTGTTTGATTTTTTTTCTTCAGCTTCTCGTTTGTTTGCCTCCATCGCTGAACATACACCAAAATTTTTAAGTAATCAAAGCCATCGTGTTTGCTTGACCTTTGATTTTGCCTTTGTTGTTTTATTTAAAAATCCTCTTGCTTCTGTACTATAAATATATCTTGCAATGCTACCTTGAATTAACTGATTGTTTTTTTAATGTTTAAGATGATAATTCATTTGGAGCACAGTTTTGGGTGTGATGTGCGTAGCAGTACAGTTTGTAAAATCCACTTCTGTCCTACAAATAACTGATGCATAGGAAGTAATAGGAAATGTCCCATACATAATGGCACACTCAGGGATGTTCAGGATGGACATAATCAGAAATATGGAAGGTTGTGGGTCTATGTTCCTTTAAGATATGCTGAGGACACAGAGATAGAAGGGTCACGAATTGGAGGCTAGCCTAGGCTACACCTTTAGGGGATAGAGAGATGGCTCACCCGTTAAAGAGTACTTGCTTTTTCTTGCAGAAGACCAGTATTCAGTACCTGGCACCAATGTGACAGCTCACAACCATCTGTATTCCAGTTCTAGGGGATTTAATGCCCTCTTCTGGCTTCAGCAGGTACTACACACTCATGATCCACTTAAGGGGAAATGTTCATACAATTAAAAAAAAGTCTTTAAGAAAAGAAAAATTGCAAAGCTTCTGCAAGGCAAAAGACACCGTCAATAAGACAAAAAGGCCACCAACAGATTGGGGAAGGATCTTTACCTATCCTAAATCAGATAGGGGACTAATATCCAACATATATAAAGAACTCAAGAAGGTAGACTCCAGAAAATCAAATAACCCCATTAAAAAAAGGGGCTCAGAGCTGAACAAAGAATTCTCACCTGAGGAATATCGAATGGCAGAGAAGCACCTGAAAAAATGTTCAACATCCTTAATCATCAGGGAAATGCAAATCAAAACAACCCTGAAATTCCACCTCACACCAGTCAGAATGGCTAAGATCAAAAATTCAGGTGACAGCAGATGCTGGCGAGGATGTGGGGAAAGAGGAACACTCCTCCATTGTTGGTGGGATTGCAAGCTTGTACAACCACTCTGGAAATCAGTCTGGCGGTTCCTCAGAAAATTGGACATACTTCCGGAGGATCCCGCAATACCTCTCCTGGGCATATATCCAGAAGATGTTCCAACTGGTAAGAAGGACACATGCTCCACTATGTTCATAGCAGCCTTATTTATAATAGCCAGAAGCTGGAAAGAACCCAGATGTCCCTCAACAGAGGAATGGATACAAAAAATGTGGTACACTTACACAATGGAGTACTACTCAGCTATTAAAAAGAATGAAGTTATGAAATTCCTAGGCAAATGGATGGACCTAGAGAGCATCATCCTGAGTGAGGTAACCCAATTACAAAAGAACTCACACAATATGTACTCACTGATAAGTGGATATTAGCCCAGAAACTTAGGATACCCAAGATATAAGATACAATTTGCTAAACGCATGAAACTCAAGAAGAATGAAGACCAAAGTGTGGACACTTTGCCCCTTCTTAGAATTGGGAATAAAACACCCATAGAAGGAGTTACAGAGACACAGTTTGGAGCTGAGATGAAAGGATGGACCATCTAGAGACTGCCATATCCTGGGATCCATCCCATAATCAGCTTCCAAATGCTGACACCATTGCATACACTAGCAAGATTTTGCTGAAAGGACCCAGATATAGTTGTCTCTTGTGAGACTATGCCGGGGCCTAGAAAACACAGAAGTGGATGCTCACAGTCAGCTATTAGATGGATCACAGGGCCCCCAATGGAGGAGCTAGAGAAACTAACCAAGGAGCTAAAGGGATCTGCAACTCTATAGGTGGAACAATGATATGAACTACCCAGTATCCCCCAGAGCTTGTGTCTCTAGCTGCATATGCATCAGAAGATGGCCCTGTCGGCCATCAGTGGAAAGAGAGGCCCATTGGTCGTGCAAACTTTATATGCCTGAGTACAGGGGAACGCCAGGGCCAAGAAGTGGGAGTGGGTGGGTGGGGGAGTGGGTGGGGGAGAGTGGGAGGTACTTTTGGGATAGCATTGGAAATGTAAATGAAATAAATACCTAATTAAAAAAAAAGAAAAAAAGAAAAGAAATATGCAAAGCCTAGATAGAAAAGCTTACTAAAGAATGCAAAATTAAACAAAATTTTAATAAAAAATTAAAGCAGATCAAACCAAAAATGTATTTTAAAATTATTGATAAATTAAAAAACATTTTCAACAGATACAATTTACTATTAATGATGTTATCTATTCTCCCAAATGAATCTCAATACAAACCCAATCAAAATCCTAAATAATACTTCAAATGAAATTTAAATTGATTATATGAATATTTACCTGAGGCAGGAACTGTAAATGTATCCCCCGAACACTGCTGCAAAAAAGTTCTTGCTACACTGAATATCAAGTATACTCTGAAAAGTGCCGGCAAATTCAGCACCATGGTGATGTAGGAGGATAATATATGAAATGAAGCCCGCATGCCTAATTCCACAGTAAATGCTGAGTGCAGTTTGGATTCTAAATAATATCACCCAAATATACAATTTGAGTAGTTTGACACATACTAAGAAAAACTTGGTTATATTTTCTTTATAGATATAAAATTCAATCTCAGAAGACTGGTACACTGAAACAAAACAAAGTATAAAAACTGTAGTAGGTGGCTTTTCTAAAATTATAGCATAAAGTGTGAAAGGTCACCAGGGACCCAGATGCTATACAGCAATAAGTTGACACATTTATTAAACAAGGTACTTACAAGTTTTGTCACCTGATATCTCAGTGCTATTTCTATACAACTGTGGTATTAAACTAGGAAGGAGAATTATTCAGTATGACCACATTGGAAAAGGTTTTCTATGTTTCATCTCAGTCCTCAAAAGTATTTATAATTTTTCATTGCTAACACTACAAAAACACAAATTTCATCACTGTAGAGTTAAGGAAAGAATATAATATATTCTTAAGAAATAGCTGGTGAATGAATGAATGGATCTAGACCAAGCCTCCCTATTGAAAATTAGATTTTATAATCATGTGCCCTGTGCTAATGGGGTTCCTAGGACAGAGAACTGATTTTGAGCATCCCAACAGACAAGATTGGGTCACCTGACACCTCAGTGGTAAACAGAGGTAAACGATATTGAACTGGGAATGAGAGATATTCAGTATCAGCACACTGGGAGAGATCACAAGGATTTCTGTCTCACATCCTTTCAATACTGACAGCAGCATTGGGATCATGTGAACCATACAGAGGAAGAGGGAGAGTGGACAGCACGGCACACATATGGCTGAGTGGTGTCAGTTAAACCATTGCCTGGTTAATCATGCTCTCAGACACAACCCTGCTCTGTCCTCTGACACCAAGAAAACTGTTATTGCCTGAATGGAAGAAGGACTTTAGTTCCCATCATAAGACAATGGCCCCTGCTTGAGGGTCAGCCCAGTTCCCAAGATGCAGTGATTGGTGTGAAAGACTTGCTGCAACTAAAATCATGAAAAAAATCTCTTAGTTACCCTTACATTAGTACTTTCAGCCTTGGAGTGGGAAGAAATGAAGAGAGATTGGGTAAAGATAGAGCTATTCAGCTTCATGATGAACACACCTTAAATGAGTGACATGTCTAAACCGAAGTTTAAGGTTGCAAAGGAGATAGACATCTTATCAAAGGAGATAGACATCTTATCAAAGGAGATAGACATCTTATCAAAGGAGATAGACGTCTTATCAGAGCGGAGATAGGAAGCTTTTACCTTGCTTCCAGTTATTCATCCGGCATCTCAGACCCAGGAGTGGAGTCAGTGACACTAAGGAAAAGCTAGTCTTTGTTACAGTCATGCCACTTCATCCATGTGGATGATAAATTGTCCACATAAACATGTTGGCACACAATTATGACTTGTGAGGCAGAAGGAAGAGGATCAAAAGCTCAAGGTTTGCCTGGGCACAGCCTGGGCACATTACAGTAAGATCCTGTCTCAAAATGAAACACAAAAATAACAACAACAAAGCCTTGAATTCTGCCCCATAGCACATGAGCACATTCTTGCTTGTCTCTCCCTGGCACTACCCCTCTCACACCTCCATGAAGGCTTTCTGACAACTATCTACACTGAAGCTCAATTCTGGGCCCGTTCCCTACAGGCATTTTCCCCAAGCAAGACTTCTTCCAGATGACTTTGGAAGCTCTTTGCCTGAGCCATTTATTCCCTACTTTGGAATGTGCTACTGGAAATTGTTATCTTTTGATTAATATGCTTTGTCTCTTCAAGTAAGATACCCATAATTTATCAGCTCTAGTGAAACTGGAACTACAGTTGTTAGCTCTCATACAATAATTAGTTAGAGTGCCGAGACAATGCATTTGGAAGCAAAAACAACATTTGTTCCCAGTAGGAACGAATGACACATTCTTATTTCTATCTCCACTGCTGGCTGAACAAGGGATCTGACAGGAAATCAGGAGGCAGAGGCCCTGGCTGGCATGGTAATGAGTCAGCATCTCCTCTCCCATCAACATGTCAGAAGTGCACATTCATTTACGGGACCAGCCCATCGAGCCCACCAGCTACCACAAAGGTTTCCATAAATTATTTGTTTTTATTATTATCATCGATTCTAGCATGTTTCAGTTGGGGAGTAGGGGGAAATGGGTTTGGAGGTCTTTCTGGATTCTTTGTGCTACACTGAAAAGTGTCCTCCTGATGGACCCCTCTTATGACCATCAACAATGGGAGAAGAGTCCAACAGAATGCTGTCATCTCATTCCGCAGTAAAACCATGCACTCCACTCTACATTCAAAGGCCAAGGGGAGTAAGAAGAATATGCTTAACGTAGGACTCAAAACAACCAAAGGCATCGCCTATTCAGAAAAGGAAACTATGCCCCATGCCATCACTTATAGAAAACACCATACAATGCTCCATTAGCCTTTGCATGCTGGATGAAGCCTCCCCATCCCTATTCCATGCCACAGCACCCTTGTTAAGATTCTATTTTCCATTTCCTTGTGGGGAGCAGGCTCTGTATATATGTATGCTTGCACGTGTGGGCACACATGATTGTGGGGGGCATACTGTGTGGAGGGGTGCTCTGTGCATAATGCGTGTTTGTGCACAGTGCATGTGATTACATGTGCATATGTGTACACATGCATGTGGTGGTCTGAGATTGATAGTGGGGCTCATCTCTGATAGCTCTTCTACCTTATTCAGTGAAACAGGGTCTCTCAATCAAAGCCAGAACTACCCAACAGGGCTGTTCTCACCAGCCAGCTTGATTTGGGGAAAACCTCTCGTCTCTGCCTTCTGAGGCTGGAATTACAGTAGACCAGCATATTCACTGGCATTTACATTGGTTCTGGGGATAGAAATTCAGATCCTCGGGGCAAGTGCATAACCTCTAAGTCATCTCTCCAGGTCCACTGCCGACATTCTATTATGCTGTCTACCATCTTATTCGTCTGTCTGTAGCAAATGGAATATAATTTTCTCCAGACTTTTGATCCCCGTGAATTCAGTTCTTAAAAGACTACCCAGCAAAGAGGAGGTCTGTGGTGTTTAAGCTGAATAAAAACCTCATGATTCCTTTTCACAAGATTCAGCCTGGAATGGACACATAAACAGTGGCATGGAGAAACCTACAGATAGACAAAGACACAGAGGAAGAGACACAGAGACAGGAACAGGAAGGAGAGATGCTTCTACAAGCAAAAGAATACCATCAGTCACTAGACGTGGGAACAGAAGACATTGAGTTCAACCTCAGGACACTGACTCTGGACTTCCAGCCTCCAGGGCTGTAGAAGAATAAGTTTCTGTTATTTTAAGCTAGGATGGTCATGATAATTTGCTATGGAAACCACAGGAAACTAACAAAGTAGGTAGCTGGCCAGAACATCATAAGCTTGTCCGTCCTGCTTCAAAGCCAGGTGCTCTGGTTTTAAAGCCTGCACGTGTTTCCCTTTTCAAGCAGTGAGGGGTATTCTGAACATGGCCTCGTTTCTGGCCATGAGCGTCTGGAAGCCCCATTAGCTTTCCTCCATTGACTGTGGATAGAGTACTGACTTTCACATCTGCCCCTTAACATGAACACATGTTCACATGACAGTCCCAGCAGTGCAAAAAATATTGTATATGCATTAGATCTTCCACTTGAGGAAATAGATGCAATTGCTATTCCTGTTACATAGGGGAAAAAAATAAAGGTAGAGAGAGGTTGAGCTATCCCTTCAAGGCCCAGCATACTTGAAATTGTGACATGTATAACAAATTGTGCAGGCTAATTTTGTTTAATTTAACTACTCAATCCTCCTCCCACTTAGCTACTCATCTTCTTAGATTTTCTTCATGCATCTGACAAAGGATCTCGTCCAATACAAGTAAGGCATGAGTTAGTTACCCAGGACCCGAGCAATATTAAAGTAGATGGGAAGGATAATAGAGTGAAATTATTTACTTGTGCTTGACAAGCTAAGTGGAGGGTCAAGTTGATACCAAGTTAAAGGAAAAAGATAGAATTGCGCTCCTCCTATGCCTCTTAGTCCAGAAATTGATTTCAGAGCTGGGCGAAAGAGGGATTGCAGGCTGGATTGGAGGACAATTGAGAGGCCTTTAGGCTTCACAATGTAACACCCAAGATTCAGGTAACAGCAATCTCATGTCACTCTGTGACTAATGGTAATCAGGAGTGAAGTTCCAGCTCACACACCTGACAAAGACAGTCACCTCCCTCCCTTTCAAATGACCTGTCACTCATGTAAGGAACCCAAATGACTAAAAACGATGGTGGGGCCCTGACTACGGAAATAATAGGACAGAGGTATTAAAAGGGCTTCTGGGAATGAACATACATCCTTTGGGTTTCCGAGGCTCTAACTCCACCCCTACTGTCATGGAATCCAGCTATCAACATGTCAGATAAGGATTCACCCGATGCTCTATAGCACACTGGCTTACCTATGTCAGCAATCTGATATGACAGGCGACACTCATTTGCACTTAGTGTCTTCCAGGTCTCCACAATACTCAGAGGCATTGCTGTTCGCTCGAGGTTCTAGCAGGCACCTTCTCAGGAGGGGTTTGGGGTCATCCTGATGGTATTTCTATATCACCTCATTCTTTTCTCACAAATGACTCATTAGCAAGCCAAGTGCAGCCACGTGTTGTATGCATGAGCTATGCTCACTTCCATTTGTCCTCTCAGCCACACAGGGTCTTGTCCCTTTAACCCAGTGCCAGGCCCAGCAACGGTTTAAGTGCTGGAAAGGGCAAAGCACCAATTACCACAAATAAGGCTTGATCTGCAGGGTGAGGAGAAACTAGCAAGGTTGACCTTTTAGACTTATGCTAATGTGCAGGTTGCCAGGATCCACTTAGCCAAAGACCTTTGTCTGAACCCCCTCACAAAAGAAACAGTATCTCCTACTATACCCAAGCAGATCTTTCTAAGGAATCAGACTCAAGACATTTATATATTTATTTCTAAAATACTCATTTTGGTTTCACTTAATGAGGCTATCTAGAGAACTTCAGAAATAGGGAAAAGGGAGATGCTAATATTATTGAGGAGCAAGCCCTAAGCGGCCTTTTGGTCAGAATAACACAATATATTCTCTTTGGAATCATGGTTTTATGCTCAAATTATACACATTATGGTTTCATACCCAAATCAAGTACCAAGATGACTACAATTGGGCTGCTGTCCCTTAAGAAGTGACTAGTACTCTCTCTCTCTCTCTGTTTCCCACTCAAAGGGAGCTTGCCACACACTGCTGTGCCTCTCTGTGGATGTTTGTGGGACATTAGATTCTTGCAGTTCACAGGCAAGGCCACAATCCTGCCTTTCAGGATGCCACAGCCTCTGATACTAAGGATTCATTATCATCTGAGTTCATCATGGGGGGAGACTTTGAGCAGAAACCTCTGTCCATAGCTGAGGCAGTCTTCATAGCATCTCTCTGTCGTCCTGTCTGGGAGAATGTTGCTGTTCTGTCCTTTGAAGTCCTCTCACCTAGATTGGAAGTTCCTTCTAGTGTTCCTAGGATGGATTTCTCTCTATATGAGTAGCATGCAACATCTGAATCCCTATAATGTGGGAGATTATGAAATTTGCTCAATGTAACTGACAGAAACATCTCAAGGGTCCTTAGCCGTCACCCATGTCCTTCCCACAGCTGGAAATGCTACAGGGGAAGTGCACACTTGACTTGAACTTCTGAGTGGTGACTCTTGTAAGCAAGTGTAAACACCGCAGAGACGCTGCCCTCTTAGACGCCTTTGCAGAAGGCTGACCAAGTCAGAGCATGAGCAGCAGATGGGGCTTGAGAGCCAAGATGGAAAAACCTAGGATATGTTCAAAGTCTAAATCATTATTGACTGAGCTCCATACCATCTTAATGGCTTTTACTACCTCTTGGTTCCAATTCGAAATGCATATTAAAGCAGGCAACATTGCAGAAACCAGAGGGGCTAGAATAGTAAACTACCCCTAGCTTAGCAATTGTTATGCATTAATTATTCAGGAGCCTGAGCTACTCTTTGCAGACATTAAAACCAGTGACAGAAAGAAATATGCTTCCCCTTTGGAGGTTGGGAAGGAGGAGTGTTACTTGGGGTTGATGCTGCAATGATATTTAGCAAAGCATGACAGCTTTAGTAGATAAATAACGGAAGGTAGTAGCATGCAAACTGTTAGCAATGTATTGGAAGACTCTGGTATTCCCTGTAGGGCATTTACATTGGATTTGCTATGATTGCGATATCTGCACAGTGATGCATTGCGTGTTTTATTCTCTTTATTATATGTTTTCATTACTTTGTGTGTTAGAATGCAATAAAGAAAGCCGAAGCAATAAAGGCTGATTGATAATAATAATTCTGCAAGGATGCAACTTCCTCTCAGAAGCAGATTTGGAGTTGGGGGAACCAGCGGCCTCAGATCATCTGTTCTTTTGTTAAGGTTTTATCTTCCTTTCTGATAAAAGAATGGTAATGGGTACAGGAACAGCTTTCCATGACAGCTGGCCTTTCGTGGTAAATGAAGAGGAAGGTAGGTTCCACTTAGGATGTACAATCATGCGTAGAGTTCGCTTCTCTGTTTCCTTCCTCCCGTCCTTTTGTATTCTGTAACTAAAACGTCAGGTGCTGTGTTTCCAATGAAGAGCAAGTCTCTGCGTTTCTTTTGTTTCATTTTTAATAGGCACCAGGATCATTTGGGTTGGTGGTAGTTAGCTCTCTGTATCCATAGTAAATATCTGAGGCAGTCAACTTACAGAGAGGCTGCTTCGGGCTTGTGGCTTCAAATGGTGCCTCATGAGAAAGCAGGTCCTTTGCTTTTAGGCCTGTGAAGAAGCAGCCGAGATCTTGGTGAGAGTGCATGGCAGACCAAACCCACTCACCTATGGCCTTGGAGCTAAGCAGAGAAAGAGACAGGGCTGGGACTCTGTAGTTCCCTATAAGGTTTTCCCTCTAAAGATGTAAAACCTCCTACTGGACCCCACCCCTTCTAGTCTCCACTGTGCTAGCTAATCTTATCAATATCCATCCCATTGGCCTATGGGTATGTCTATTCAGGTATCTTTTTAGATGCTAATCAAAATGGGAGGGTTATCGGAGGACCCAGCCCATTCTGCACATTGTACCCTCATGTTGCAGTGAGCCCCAACCATAAAATTATTTCATTGCTACCTCATAACTGTAATTTTGCTACTGTTATGAATCATAATGTAAATATCTGATATGCAGGGTGATATCTGATATGTGACCCCTGTGGGGACTGTGACACACAGATTGAGAACGACCACCTTAGAAGTTACTTAAGACCCAAACTAAAACATATCCTTTCTCTCTGACAGCCTCTCCCAACGTCTAAGATTTGCATAAAGCTTATCTAAGGGATTTTCATTAGTAACTCCTAATCTACTCAACACACACACGCAGAGAGAGAGAGAGAGAGAGAGAGAGAGAGAGAGAGAGAGAGAGACAGAGACAGAGACAGAGACAGAGACAGAGACAGAGACAGAGACAGAGACAGAGAGAGAGAGCTTTCAACCTAAAGTAAAAATGAGTTTCAGTCTTAGCTGATCATGTATGATGAGGTGGTGGCAGACCTGGTCCACAAGACTAAGACTTTTCCCAGTGGCTGTGTATAGAGCCAATGGTTTATCTGTGGGTAAAGGAAATGGATGTGACTGGGCTGGAAAGCAGTGTTTCTCTGTGGTGTTGCAGAGAGGGGCTGCATGCAGACCTGAATGAAATGGTTTCACCAGGAACTTTAAGAAGCCAGAGGAGGGAGCTTTGTTGAGATGGAGAAAAGAACATCACAACATCAGAGCAATCCCCTCTCCACATCCCCACCCTTGTGTCACACAGGCAATGCCCAACGGCCATGTGCAAGTTAGGATGCCTGGCAACATATCCCTAGTTCCTTAGGAGTTCCTATCTGTTGGGCAGAGAGAGGAAGAGACAGTCCCTACCTGGTGGGAAGATGGACATCTGCATCTTTGGGAAGGCCACTGCCATCCTTGACCTGGAAAAGCATAGCCTACAGGGCTCCTGATGGACTCTTGTCATTAGTAGCAATACAGAGCACATCAATGCCCTTGCTGAGACCCCTCAGAAACTCAGGGAGGAGATTTTTGCAGGGAATTGAGGTCTTATGTTATGTAGGTGTGGGCATGAGTCAGTAAAACTTGGGCAATAAACATTAAGTGCCTTTATTTGTACTGACCAAGAGATGAGGCCTGGGGAAATGGGTTATTTGTGAAATAAAAAGCAAATTCTGTTTGTGATTACAAAGGGCGGGCAGGCACTCTTGGCGTAGGATTTTCTAAAAAGCCCAAACAATAGAAACAAGCATGTTAATGAGACAAAGTAATGTTATATGTGGGTCAGGCCAGTGAGTCACCCCCACAGAGGGAAGCCATTGCAGGTGATGACATAAAGGAGAGAAGTGTTTAGGGATCAGGTCAAACTGGGAGCATAGGACTGGAAAACCGCTGACCACATAAGAATGAACTAGAAAGCCTATTGAAGTGCAAATCACAGGGTGTCACACCCCAGAGGGGATGTCTCAGTTGCCTTTAGACAAACATCCCCACAGGGATGGCCACCTGAGTCTGCGTGGACAGTCTAAGGACCAGACCATCCATCTCCAGGGAACAACATATCCTACGCCCAGGAGAGACAGAAGGCAGAGTGGTGAGGAAGGCAGAATGGAAGACTGTGGTCACCAGCCATGGGGCAGAAAACTGGAAGTTAACAGAAGCAGAGAAAAAGAAAATGAGATATGTTACACGGTCGTGGGAAAATACCAGTACAGAATCCCACAGTGCCAGGAATCGAGTGCCTAGACAGTGGAGGAAGATGCTCCAGAGAGAACTCTGTCAGATCGTTTGCTCCAGGCAACTCCGTGGTTTTCAGGATGCCACATAGGCTTCTCCTCCGAGTGTTTACCTGCAAGTCCAGCTCCCAGAGGTCTTTATTTCTTCATAGACTTTATTACCGGGAAACAGTTGGATGAGTACACGGAAGACTGAGGCAGGAGGAAGGAATGAGAGTTTGTGGTAAGCCAGGCTGCATAGCAAGTTCAAGGACAGCCTAGGATAGTCAGAAAGATTTATTCTCAAACACAAAAGGAAGTGACAAGAGAGGAGGAGAGCAAGGGGGCTTGATGGCAGAGGGGAGGCAATGAGTAGGTGTTACATTATGAGGCCACCTAGTATCTAAGAGGAACATCTCTGTGGGATCAGAAAGGCAGTCGTCAATACCAACACGGTACCTTTAATCTTCTATAGCATGCTACCTTGAAAAGAGAGTAAACTAAAGTCCATCTGTCTATGTATACATTAAGAGGTTGATGCGTCATGACATGGAAGGTGTTTGTTAACACAAATATCACTAAAGAAGGTAGAGGGAATACGTGTAAATGTATCAGCAATGCACTCAATATAAGTGAATTTATGTAAGTGTATATAATCAAATGTATATTAGCAATGTGACCAGCATATCTGATTGGAAGATGAAAAGAGAACAATATAGTTTTTAAAATTCCTATCTGAAATGGAACTTATGGACAGCATATTTATAAATTACACAGAAGACTTAAAAGTAAATGGACAGGAAAATATTCATCAGGGATGCCCCGACCAGAAGACATGCAGTGCCTCTGAATTGATGCCAGGCAAAAAATAGGCTTTAGGGGAAAGTTGTGTCAATGGAGGTCTCTGCATATTAATAAACAATCCGTTTTCCAGAAAGACATGAAACTTTAAACATTCATGTAAATAATAAAACACACAATGAAATGCATATAAAACATTTTTTTTAAAAAATCACAAAACAGGAGGTACTAAATTTAATAAATTTGTCCTTTCAAATTTAGTAAACAGATAGCAAAGGTTTTCATCTCTCTCTCCTTGGTTCATTGGAGACTAAACAGACAGCCAACCCTCGTGTATACAGAATATTTGAAGAACAGAACAAATGATCTCTGTATAGTAGTGTGAATGCATAAAACACAGCTGGGAATAAATATTGCACTCAAACACATACAGACTATTACAAAAACTGATCTTACAGAAGTGTCTCAATAAATTTTTGAAGAATTCTATCATTATCTGAATTGTCTGGTTTGATTAAATTAAATATCAGTAGTCATTATTGTAAACTATTTATTTACGCCTTTATTTATATATGTATTTATTTAAGAGTATGGGTGCTTTGTCTTCATGTAATACTTTGCACAGCATGCATACCTGATACCCATGGAGACCAGAAGAGGGTGTTGGATCCCCCGGACTGGAATCCCAGGTAGTTGTAAACCACCATGTGGGTGGCACCAACTTGAAGCCTCTGGAAGGAAAGCAGTGCTCTTAACCACTGAGGCATTGCTCCAGTCCCAGTGATAGTTTTGTTTACGGCCATTTGGAAAAATTAAAATACCACTTCTACATAATTCATAGATCAAAGGTAAAATCATATTTAAAAATTAAAATAACAAAAATTACAAAGCAAAATTTGTAACTATAGAGAAAGGGTATGAAAAAAAAATCTGTAGAAAAAAAAATCACCATAGAAAAAGGAAGGTTTTCTTTTCTTTCAATGAACCAAAAATTAAACCTAGATTTATACAAATCAAAGTCTATGAGAGACTGGAGGGATGGCTCAGTGGCTAAGAGCATGTGCCTGTGCTCATGGAGGACCAAAGCCAGGACTTACCGCTAGGTGACTCATACCAGGGGATTCAATAACCTCTTCTGGCCACGCAGGACACCTATATGCTTTTGGGATTTCACACAGGCACACACAATACACATAACTAAAAATAAAATAGTTAGTCTTAAAAAAGAAAAATGGACACTAAAAGTAAAGCAATAAGCAAAAGCAAAATGATAAAGATACGCAGAAATAGTAACGAGGTTGAAAAACAGTGTACCTTGATGAACTTGTTTTACAAAAATCAGTCTGAAACAAATAGAAAAGCTAGGATATTAGGAACAATAATGGTCACAACTAGTAAAAGCTAACAATGACGTTTTGCCAATAAAATAAAAAAATAGGGAAAAATGACAAATTTCCTAAAATAGTTAAATTATTGACACTTATGAAAAACCAGAACTCTTGAAAGAGCAGAACTATCCCATGTTCACTAAGATAACAGAATCCTCTTTAAAACTGCAATAAAGAAAATCCCAGGACCAGAAGAGTTTTCTGGAGAGGTTCTAACAGAGTCAACGACCAACTGATTCCAAACTCAAATGTACTCTTCCTGAAGCATTGCCAAGAAAGGGTCTTCTGGGACTGGGGCTCTGGCTGTGCAGAGCCAGGGCCTGCTGAGCACGTGGGAGGCAGCTCTGGAATCCATTCTCAGCTCTGCAGGAGGGGTAGAACAAAGCAGTCTTCAACTATAGATGTAAGGCTAGACTATACTTTTTTTAATTAAAGGTTTATCTATCATATTTAAATCACATTTGAAATCAATTTAACATATCCTATGAATATGGATATAATTTCATGGCTTTCCATATCTATTCTTTTCTCTGTCACAATGATCACTTACCCGTGCCTCCTCATAGTAACAGGGTTATGATGACATTTAATACATGTTAGCGTGTCTGTTTAAGGATTACAGCATAGTGCTGTAAGATACAATAAGCTAACAAGGTTACTAGACAATATCCAAAAACTCATATTACTGCCCATATTCTTCCTAGCAACAATGATACATTTAGCACATTTGAGAGATTTTTACTTATAATATTTGATACCATGTAAATACTGGTAAAAATGTACATATTCTGTTTGGATGCAGTCCCCTGTCTTCTCCACCACCTTCTTTCCCCACTCTACTTACCCTGTTCCTTTTCTGCCACGGAAATTCCCTCTTCTCCTTCCATCTCATGTGTTCCCATACCCTGTCCACCCTGTTTTTAAGACCTCCTTTTCAATTTCTTAAGCCTTTTTCTGAGTTTCTGGTAATTTAGCAAATTTTCATGTATAGCTTCTCCTTCCACACATGTACCACTCATGATGCATTTCCTCAGGAGCACCTGAGATATTTCTAACATTTGACTCCTTATTAGCAATTTAAATTACTCTGTTAAATTTTCCATTAAGACTCTCTCTTGAGAATGGTTGGAGTTTCTTTTTATTTTTATCTGTTGTGTGGGCACACCGGGCATGTGGGTGCCCATAAAGGCCAGCAGAGGGCGTTGGAGTTTCCGGAACTGGAATTACCTTTGCCTGTGAGCTGCGTAGTATTAGAGCTGGGAATCTACTTAACAGAGTCTAAAAGAGCAGCCAAGAGATCTTATCCACTGAGCCCTCTCCCCAGCTCCAACTGATGTTTCACTTAATATGTCTGTGAGTTTGGGGATATCTAATGTCTATCGGTTGACGTAAAGAAAAAGAACCGAGGTTTCCAGAGAACCGGGATTTTTGCCTCAGCACAGAAACATACAAATCCAGAGTTTTTAGGCTACCCTAGAGACTCCGGAGATTCCAATAGCCTACAAATTTTAGAGCCGGCAACCAGCCAGCTGTTTGCTATCACAGGAGCCAATTTCTTAGCACTACTCCTATTTTTTCTCTTTCTCTGACCCTCCCACAGACTGATACCCTAGGAGATCAGCAAAGCTTCGGGAATCTCTTCTGTACTTCCCTCCTTCTCAGAACTGGGAAACTGCTTAGGACCATTGGCTCCACAACCGCTGTGTTTCTTCTACACTGGAAACAAAGAGCAGAGGAGTCTCAGCACCTCTGTCACTGGACATCGGGTCTGCCTGGTAGAACCCTGCACAGCCAGCCTGGCAAACTCAGTGCTGCACAGGCAGGAAGAAGGCTGGTACACGTGTCACATCACTCATTCTACTACGTATACCAAGAGCCGGCTGTCTAAAGTGCAGGCAGGCACGTCTGCTCTGTTTATTCTCTGTAATAGTATTCATAGGTATCAGGAGGACTCAATGATATGAAAAAAAGAGACACTTGCACTTTGTTGAGATAAAGGCGAAAGTTTCTTTAAATTACAATAATTTTAAAAACGACTTAACTTCTATTTGTCTGGGGACAAGGCTTTATATCAAGTATGTGATTTAAGAGAGTAGAAAGAGTGATCACATTTCTCACTGACGAGCCTAAGAAAGGCTTTTGTACTCCAGCACAGACATAAGGCTTGAGACAATCATATAATTTTATTTCTATTTAACTTTCAGTAAGTGGAATTTTACATGTTTTCTGTTTTACACAGGTGCACATGCAGGTACCTTTGGGCAGAGGGACATATACATACATTTCCCATGAATCTAAAATTATTTCAATATTATGCTTCACTTAATAGCCTGAGGGGGGGCAGGGAAGGATAAATAGGATATAAAGAATTCACAGGCCATGTGACCTGCGCATAGGACATAAAGAGTTCACAGGCTATGTGACCTGGGCACGAGGGTTTTGTTTAGTTTTGTGTGTTTTTCTTCTATCTTTAAAAAATATTATTTTAGGCTTATTTTGTGTTGTGAGTATGTACTTGTGTGAGAGCAGCCTTAGAGGCCAGTGAGGGGGACCAGGTATCCCGGAGATGAGTAACAGGCGTTGTGTTGTTGTGAGCTGCCTGAGGGGAGTGCCTGCAACTGAACTCAGGTCCTCCAAAGAGCAGGAAGTGCTCTCAACTGCAGAGCCAACAGCCCAGCGAGGTTTCAGTCTTGCCACAGAAAGGAAAGAAAGTTAGAAAGTTAGTCTTCCGTAAAATGAGTCAGACAGGGAAAGACAAATGTCACGCGGTCTCTCATGAGTGATCTACCTTCTCAAAAGGGAAGAGAAAGGGGAGAAATTAGAGGACAAGAGATAGTAATGAGAAGCATGTTATAGCACAATCCATACACATATGAAAATATCACTACAAAATCCAGTCTTTTATACAATTAATACACACTAATAGAAATGATCAGGAAGAGTTCACTGTATTGGGCACTCTTTGTTGCTATGATAAAACACCATGACTTCTGTGGCTTATGGAGAAATAGTTTACTTGGCTTGTGGTTCAATGGGAGAGTGTGGAATGGCGGAGGAAATGTGGCAGCCGGCATCGAGGGAGATGAGAAATCACATCTTCAGTCAGAAACACAAAGCAGAGAGAAAACTAGAAGTGGGGGGAAGGCTGTAGGGTGTTCACTTGGTCCCTGAACTTCCTGGAGCAAGAATCTTCCTCCTAACGTTTCTATGACCTCTTTAAACAGCACTACCAACTGGGACCAAATGTTCCAATGTGTGAGCCAAGAGGACACTCTTCATTCAAACTGTGGAGGCAACAGTCACTTACAAGACAAATTGTGAATGTAAGAAAAGTCTATGGACTATTTTAATATACTTATTACAAATTAATGGAAGGCATATACTAAGGAGAATTGTATGGACTTAGACAAAATATTTACCCTTTCTGATGCTTTTTCTTCTTACTTATAATGAAGATAACCTAAATCACATGAGTGAATTACGCTGGAGCTTCTTGCATTTTCCTCAGTAGGAAGCGAATTGGATTCAATTCAATTAGCCAGTGGTTATTTCCTGTATACAGGGGACTGCGTACTCATCCTAACGGTCGTGTAAGAGGCTCTGTAAGTGCAGTCATCAGGGAAGGCTTCTTGGGCTTATAGAAGTGTGTGCTGCACACACAGCACCTCTGGATGGATCCCTTCCAAATCACGCTCAGCCACTGTCCCACAAAACTGCCTGGTAGCAAAGCCACTTGGAATCCTGATCCAACCAGCAAAATGAGCCCTTCCTTCCCCTGCCACACCCTGCAAACAGAGCCTGAATCCCTTATCTGCCACTCTCAGGGCCAGCTCACCAAGACAGAATGAGAATCAGCCTAAACATCTCAAAGCATAAAAGCCCACGTACACAAACAATAACAAAAGAAAAAATATTTTTAAAAAAGCATCGGAGCTGGTTTGTAGAAAGCAAACCTTCCAGCCTTTGGGATTTAGTCACCTCCTTGACTGTAAAGTCTGTTTCTGGATTGGGCGCTTTCTCCAACACCGAGAAGCAAAAAATAAATAAATAAAATAAAAAAGTCTTCAATCCTGCATATGTTAAGGCAAGGTCAGTCTTCAACAACAAAGAAAGAAAAGAGAAAAAAAATCACGAGGTAAAAATTGCATGGAGCCCTTTGCCAACTCCTGCTTTTTGAAATTCAGAATTGTGAGCTGAGCCATATGGTTCCATGCACCTTTTTGACTAATGGCTTTTCTCATGGGAAATGGCTCAATCAGGCATTTATTTGTGTTTCTGGGGATGGCTGAGTTTTCTAAGAGCCCACTGCCCTCCCAAGCCTACACACTTTCTGTTGAAGGGAAACCTTGGGAGAAACGGAACATTCGAGAGTCATTAGCAGTCACACTTCTGAGCTTTCATACTTAGCCACAGCCCCTCCGAGTAGGCTTCCCTGTGGTTACTAAATTTTTTCTCTTGCTGAGATTTCCCAGCATGCTCTAGGATTATCAAGCAAAGCCAAATATTAAGAGGAAAAATCTTGAAAATCCTTCAGTGCCTGGGGTGGAATCAAATCAGAGGCGCTCTTCCCTCTGGCACCAGCCAGCTGAGCTACAAACACTGACCCAGCCCACGCTGAGAGGATCATCACGAGCAGAAGCCCAGAATGCATCATGAATACATTGCCGACTCACGGAGGGGGAAATGAAGTCTATAAAACAGTGGGACCATTTGCAGAAATAACAGTTAATATTTATTTCGGGCATTCGTCTATACGCGATGTTGAGATGTTTCTCCCTCAGTGTTTCCTTCTGCCCTCAAGGCTTTCTGTCGGATAGATTCTGAATTCCTTAATCGTAGAAGCTTTGCGCTGCTGCGTAGCTCAATTGGCAACACAGGACAGCTTTTGTCAAAGTGAGCACTGGGCCCAGAAAAATAGCTGACATTAACAGGAAGCAAAACGGAAGCCAAAAACCAAAACATGGGCACCTGTATCCCCGGTCAGATGAATTTTATTAGGCCACATTTTAGTGGCTTCTTTATGGTTTCTACTTGGTTGCTCAGATTGTGAAAATTACAAGATAAAAATTAACTGGCTGTGTAATGTCTGACTTGTCAATTTTTCCACCTGGCATTTCTCTCTTGCGGAGTTACTCACTCTCGAGGAGGAGCCGTGTGAACCGCGGCAAGCCACCTGTCCGGTGCAGTGACTGGGAAGGGTAGTGGACAGGAAATCAGAAGGACCCAGGTTTCCAAACGCGATTGTCGTTCTTCATGCTCACCCTGCTTCCTTCAGCAAAGCCTCATGGTTCCCTGGACCTTGATTGTGTTGTGTGTAAGATTTTACAGGGAGCACAGTTCTCAGTAGGAAAAACAAAGTCTTCGAGTCAGGCAACAGCCCGGTTGGTAGTCCACTCGCTGCGCAAGCGTGAGGATCTCGGTTGGATCTCCCACAACCCGTGTGAAAAACTGCGCGTAGCAGCTGGTCCTTGGAATCCTAGGCCTGGGGAGGCAGCGTTAGGTAGATCCCCTGTGTTCACTGGCCAGTGGGAGAGACTCCATCTCAACAAGCAAGGTGGGTGGTTCCTGGGGAAGGACACTTGAAGTCGTCCTCTTGCCTCTACATTAGCGCGCGCGCGTGCGCGCGCGCGCGCACACACACACACACACACACACACACACAGCAGAGGGCAGGGTAGGAGGGAAGGAGGGAGGGAGGGGGAGAGAGGGAGAAAGGGGAGAGAATCTCAGGGATGGATGCTTCTAAGCTTCTGAACACATAATTTCCAAAGTCCCTATTTCTTAGTCGTATTCACATCTAGGGTTTGTCTATCCAGCGTAACTATTTGTAGGAATCACAGAACTATCATTTTTGCACTTTCATATGCAATGAAAAATGTTTTGTTTGTATGTCCAGCACCATCCCACAGAATATTTTAAAAGGTGCATGTTCAAGCGGCTACATTTAGTCACATTAACCGCTGTGCTGGTTCATCAAGGTTACTCTTAAGTGACATTCCTCTTGCCTTTGCTTTCTGCCAGTGCATAAAGATCAGGGCTAAAGCTTTTACCAGCGTACTTTGTGGTGCTGTCTGGGTTGGCTGGTTTCTACTAAGGTGTTTAATGTTGTCCCTGCAAATTTCAGGGTGGTGACAGGATGAAAAGAGAATGCGTTTGGCATCAGAGGTCCCCAGAAAGGTCGCAAGGACTCCCCAAAGTCCAAAGATAATAATTTGAAAATCTCTGTGTTAGTATCTCAATATGTAGATATGAACGACAGCTATCAACAAGAAGAGAAGGCAAAGCTTCATAAAAGGACCTAGCAGATGCCTGGCAATCAGTACAACCTTGTGTTTTCCATTTGGTATTATGATCCGTCTTTAGACTAGACTAGTCACCAAACGTATATGCGATGTGAACCAGTTTCCAGTGGCCAACTTCAGTGTATCACTTCAGTGCCCAACAACAGGAATTTAATCTGTCCCACTTCTTAAAGACTTCTAAGGAACTCAAACTAGCAGTGCTGTGGCACTAAAGACTCTGGGAAAGAGTCCTCAGTTGCTTCCTCTTAGTGTCTGGTGTCCCCCAGCAGTCTTTGATGTTGCTTGGCCCTCGGCCATATCACTCCAGCCTCTGCTTCCATTTACACAAAGCTCCCCTTTCTTCATCTTTCCTTCTAAGCACACACACACCACCACCACCACCACCACTATCATCATCATCATCATCCAATAGACTGTAAAGTCTTCATTTACAAGTGATGCCATAGATTCCTGTGTTAAGATTTGAACATACCTTTCTTTTTTGGATACAAAAAAACAATAAGGGGTAGAAATTGCATGGAAACAATATAATATGGTAGGTTTAATTGTGTTTCTTGAACCCACTGCACTCTATAATAATGAATTAATGTTAATTCTCCTTTTATTTCCCCACTGTTGGCAATGCTGAGCAATGCAGTTTGTATTAGAACAACTCAGTTATAGTATAATTGATATTGGGTATCCTCACATATGTATAGTAGATAATGTGATAAGCTGTGGTTTATGTGTATCCTCATTAAGTCATTACCATTATTAAGATAAGAAACATACTCAGAACGTCCAAAAGTAACCATGTGCTCTTCTGCCATCTTTTGTTTCACCCACCGACCCCCCATCCTGAAAGCAAGCATCACTCTACTTGCTATCCCTGCCATGTCTTGCTGCATTTTATAATTTAGGTAATGGAATCATAGATTCTGCATTTTTCCCTCTGAAATTCTCTATTCAGCACAATTATTTCATAATCCATCCAGTCCTCATATAAGTACCAATAATTCCTCTTAATTGCTACATAAATTCAATTATATAGCTATACCACAAATGTATCCATTTACCTGCCAGTGGAAATTCAGGCTTCTTTGATAATTGAGTATTACAATAAGACCGAGTGGCCCTGGTAAATGTTGTGAGTAGGAGGAATTTACTCCTACAGTCTGATGTATACTGTGATTGTGAACCTAACAAACCTGACAAAGCATCTTTTGCTGAAAGTCGAACTTTGCTTGCACTGGTTCAGAGGACATTGGGTCTCTCCACTATAAATTGCACAAAGACTTTTGTAAGGAAGAGTGTGCTGTAAACCAAGAACCCAAAATAATAATTTTCTATCCAGAAACCATATTCTTAAGAGTTTTGCCTCCTAAATTAATCTTTTAAAAGAGAAAGAAAGAGTAAATGGGTGAATGTGTTTTCTATAGACCTGTGTATAATTGTAAAACATTAGAAGCAGTCTAAATTATACATAGAATTATATGTAATACACAAAAGAAGGGAGTATTTACACAAAATGCAACAGTGTGTCAGATAAAACATTTAACATTTAAAAAGAACTCAATGTGAAACCTGTCTAGACTTTGACCTCAGCCATGTAAAATGTAGGCATGCTGTGGGTATGAAACCAGTGTGTGGCTGCTTTATTATCATAGTGGAAACGTGAATGATATCTCTCTTTCACTGTCTTTATACTTCTTGCCACAGTATTTATACAGTAGCCATCCTCTACTGTCATGGCCCCACAGTTGATACACACCTTTGATGATACACAAAGCTGATTGCATCCACTCCATCCATTTCTAGATCCTTCTGGATCGACTGGGAAAAATCAGTCTAAATGCTGTCAGGTTCAGCCTACTCCACCCTAACAAATTACTACATTTCAAACAGAACTCAAAGGCTGACATGGCACAGTCTTCTGTTAGGGGAGATTTTGCAACTACAAAGTACACACGATTAAAGGAACAAAAGGGGTAAGCACAAGAGCTGTCAGGGATGCATCTTAATCCAAGCTCTCACACACTCTTGGAGGAAGTGTGATGTGATGCCACCACTCTGGAAAACTATCTGGAGTTAGCTAATGTAGTAGAGAATGCATTGTCTACTCTGTGAAAAGAAAGATCCCTCCTGTGGGTATACCCAAGGGAAAAAAACAAAACAAAACATGTCTATGTTCAGCAAAGGTGTGTCCTAGAATGGGGATAACTGCCCAAAATGGTAATAGTCTAAATTAAAAACAGTTCAATATTCATCAAAAGAAAAGGGGTAAATCTAGTGTGGTTGAGACACAAGATAGAACACCATGAAACACTTAGAGTCTAAAGTTATACGTATTCATGTGGTTAAATATCACAGATACTGAAGGAAGTCTGATGTAAGAGTACATAGTGTATGCCCTGTTATACAAAAGCAGACAAAATTAGTCTGCGCTTTTAGGAATCAGGGAATGGTTGGTATTGAAGGAAAAAGGGCAGATACTCACCAAAAGGGACATAAAGAGTCTCCCAGGATGCTTGTAACACACTATTTATCAATTCAAGTGCAAATTAAATGAATGTGTTTTGTTTTTGAAAAATCCAACAAGCTGTGTATTTACATGTACTTTTCTGCAATGCCTATAATACTCCAACAAAAGTTTCCTTTCTGCAAAGTCCATAAGCATTATTAAAAGCCGTAAGAGTGTTACCAGGAGCTTTCTTTTTTATGTAGATACTAAAAGAGGGACAGTTGGCAGAGTTAGTGTAGTGTGGTGGATTTACAACGAGCTAGGAAATCAGGGCTATATAGCAGGGGGCATCTGGGGAACTCTGTCACCAGCCAGGAATGGTTATTGCTAGTTATAGAGCTGAAAGCTCTCAATAAATTTTGTTTCCTCCATTTTACACTGTCCACCGATTGGCAAAGAAATAAAATATAGAATCAAGAAGGCTCAGAATGCCCTCCGTGAGAATAAAATGAGCTGCCAATATGGCACACAGCTGCACCTCCATCCAGAGCTGTATGGAGCACACAGGAGGTCCAAACTGTGAGATGACTTGGAGAGCCAGCAGGCTTCCTTTGCCAGATGCAGTTAGAAACAGCGAAGAGAAAATGTGCTTCCACTAAAGTCCCTGAGGGAGTAAGAGGAAAACTTTTCTCCAATGGTGAAGGGAAAGGAGAGATGAACACCATCTCTCAGCTTTTAAACAAGCTCTCCAGGAAGCAAAGGAGAAACTCTCTATCCAGCTGAAGAAGCGGCACTGAGCGCTGATCCTACAATCAATGGGTTGCTGGAATTTCTACTCCAAGTTACAGCTCGGCACATGTTAGCTTTCAGTCTTATCCTTTCTTCTCTTGAAGTACGGGCCATAGAGAGCTTCATGAACAATTTTATCATATTCCCTGTGTGGCTCTGCAGTTGATAGGATCTGTCAAAACTGGAAGCAAAGTATATGTGAGCAAGGGGGAGGAACAAAGATTTCATGGTATGTCCTATATAATACAAAGGAGCCATGATTTCAGAGCCAAAATTATGTTCTATAAATATCCCTTCCCACTAAAGGACACTAATCCTTCTTAGAAAGATGACTCTATCTAAATCCAATATAGAATATAATGGGTAGATCTAGGCTACCTTATAGTACCAGAAAATTAGGAAACCATAACAAACTACCAGAGTCTTATTGCAGAAGACCAAAGTCATAAATCTGAAAGATTCCTGTCTGCCAAGGAATGAGATCATTTGACCATCAAACATAGTAATGTCTGAGCATCAAGAATGAAACACATGTGACAAATAAACAGAAGCACAAAGACCATACTGATTACTATTGAAAGTTGTCAAAGCGCAAGTACTTCCATTGTGAAATGGCAGGAAGTGCATAGTGCTAGCTACCAAGTGTTCATGACTCAAGACTACCAACTCTAGTCGATCCTCTATATTCAACAGAGAATTAAAGGAAGCACAGAGAAAAAAAAAAAACAAAAAACAAAAAAACATGTTAAATTGCATCACAACCTTGCATCTGGCCAAACGGGGAAGACAGGAGATTGTGGAAGGGACATAAATTGGGTCACTTGAACAAATAAATTTCAAATAGGAAAGGGAAGAGAGAAGTCTTAAGTGTCAGAGAGACTTGCCAGCTACATGAGTCAGATGCAGTGGTTTGCACTGGGACGCCACTCACAGGAGCCAGAGATGGTTTAGAGGAAATCTGGGCAATTGAAATATATCCTGCGAACTTGACCCTTAAAGAATTACTATGAATTAGGCTGTAAGTGATATCAGTGTCTTGCTATAATTTTGCTTTTTTACAACTATCTACGTACTTGTTAGTGATATGTTACTAAAGTGTACTATACTAGATAAAAACAGCATAAAGCTTGGGGTGACTTTCAAAAGTCTGGAAAGAAGAATACGAAGTCAGCTAAAAATAATATTAGCAAAATATCAATAGATACTGAAACCAGATAATGAAGAATCTTTAAACATTTTCCCCCATCTTTGGACATGCCTTAAATTTCTCTCTTTAGATAAAACTATACATGTAGATAATTTGAAACTCTACTAACTGGTCTACAGAAATGTCCATTTTTTAGACTTTTTATTGATTGTGAGTTTCCCATCATATACCCCAATCCCGCTCACCTCGCTGTCCCCTCATATCTGCCCTTTGCCCTTGCAATCCTCCCCTCACAATAAAAACACACAAAGAAACAAACCACAAGCAAACAAACAAAAAATCAAAGCATAAAAACATCTCCTCACGGGAGCTGTAATACGTCATAGTGTCTGTCCCACAGTCTATCCCTCTGCCCACACATCTTCACAAGCGAATGTTCATTGCAGTGAGTCATTGGTCTGGTTCAAGATCCCTGGCTTCTGTGACACCATCCATGTTGAATCCTCACCTGGCCTCCTCCCAGTTGTCCTATTGTTGCCCTGTGTCATGGAGATCCTGCAGCTTTGAATCTAGGGCCCCACTCTGCAGCCCTGGCTAGTCTAGAACTTCCAATATAGGTCAAGCTGGCCTTGAATCCACAGAGATGGAACTTCTAGCATAGAACTGGCTGGCCCTGAAACCCACAGCGATCTACCTTCTGAAAAATACTAATCATACAGCTAGCATAATCAGCCTCATGTGTACAATTTCTTGTTGAGTAAAAAAAAAAAAAAAAGAAGAAGAACAAACGGTTATAATATGATCTCATTTTTATAAGTAAAAACCTAGCTTTATAAATATGCATAAAAGATTTTTAGGATATGTATAGACATATATTTGCATATGGTGTTCTGAACATAGAGAATTATTTGAAGGTCAGATGCTACGTTAAAAATTCGGAAGTGGAAGTAATACAGATAAGGAGGGGCAAATATAAGCAAAATCTCATATTTAAAATACAATATAACATTACCCAACATATGGCTTTATATGCTATGATACAAGTAGACATTTTTTCTATAAAAGATTGTTTTATATGGTTTTTTTTTTTTTGAGACAGTGATTCTTTATGTAGCTCTGGCTCTCACTATGTAGACCAGGCTGGCCTTGAATTCATAGAGATCTACCTGCCTCTCCCTACCAAGTGCTGGGATTAAAGGTGTGTACCACCACCTGGCCTTGTATTAAATTTTTTAAAAAATAGCCAAATATGCTCAATGAAACCTCATTGGTCTCTCGATCCTAATGTCTTGGTAGCTGTAGTAAACTTCTGCTACCTCGATGAAAGAAACATGGAAACTAAACTAGGAGCCTTTGGAAGCAGCACACAGTGAACTAAAATGAGGCAAATAGAATTGGGTGTGTGGCAGGGACTTTGGGATGGGGGCTGACTGGAAATCAATACTTCAGGATGCACTGAAACAAGTATCTCTGTGGTGTGTGTGTGTGTGTGTGTGTGTGTGTGTGTGTGTGTGTGTGTGTACAGCAAGAAAACAAAATGAAATGTCAGCAGAGCACACTGCAGACAGCAAACATCTCTTTCAGAACATCTCTTCCAGCAGAAGGCACACCAGCACCAGACAGCTGTGGAGCAGAGGATGAGCACCGGTCAGGGAGTGGAGGTCTGTGGCAGATGCCTTGCTTCAGCTTAGACACCAAGTGCAAACTTTGGAAAAGAAGCTCACCTTCAATCCCTACGCATGTAAAATGAGAATGTAAGTACCATTTCATCCATAATGACTAAGTAAGGTAACATATACCTTCAGAAAAGGCTAACTACAAACAATACCTAGGAAAGTATCAGACAAAAGTTATTACTCTCTTCCCCTACATATGTGTATTCTGCACATGCATGCACACCATAAGAATGCATATATATCCTCACTACAGAATTATGTGTTGTTCATCTGTAACTACACTTGGCTTTGTGTACTTGGCTTTCCACATTGGTAAATCCACTTCTGCAGACTAGAAATGTATGAATAAACAGATATTGCCTGTATTGACTATGCGGGCATTTCTGCCATTATTCCCTGAGTGATACAATGTCTTTTTATATAGCAATTATACTGTGTTAGGTGAAAGTAATCGAACCGTGACTTAACATATATGAGAGAACATGCCTAGGTTATATGCAAGTTTTATAAAAGGAGTTTGAGCATCCATGAGCTTCCCACCAAGGAACAACTTCATTTGCATAAATTTGGCAGTAACACAGGTTTTTCTAAGAGTTCAAGGACTTAGGAAGCTAGCAGTCACACAGTAGTGTAGTTGGGATAATGCTGGAATATAGCAGCAGTTTCTGCTTTGGAGAAGTCTCATTCATAGCTCTTAAATATCATCTGTCATCTACAGTAAGGCCTTTAACCCAGAAAACTTACAAAGCCAGGTGCTATTGATTGCATTATGTCCATCAAATTCACATGCTGAAGTTCCAAGCCCTAAATGATGGTTACTCGAATGTATAACCTCTGGAAAACCATCAAGGTTAGGTAAAGACATGAGTTTGGGACTCTTGTAAACAGGATGGATTAGTGCATTTATTAGAAAAGACACCAGGGAGTTTCTCTCTAGCCATGAAGGCAGACAAGAAAATTGGCTGCCTATAAGCTGGAGGAAAAAGACTTACCAGACTCAACCCTGCCGGATCCTGATCTTAGACTTCCAGACTCCAGGACTGTTAGACAGTAAGCATTGGTCATTAAAGCTACATAGTCTGCGGGCTTTTGTCAGAGCAGGATTGGTAGGCTAAGACGACAGTGGAGTCTCTATGTCATGTTCTCACCATAGCTGAACTTCCTGTAGTACAACATTGGCAGCATGATAGTCCCATCTCCTAACCATGAGGCCCTAAAGTGACCATTTAACATTTCCTTCTGTCTCTTTCTTTCTTCGTATAGCAAGGAAAAGAGTGGGAACTGCCTCCCAGACCTTCCCACATATTTTGTAAATGATCAGGTACACCTTGTTGTAAGGATGAAGCTGTAGGACGCAAGCTCGCCTTGAGAAGTGCCTGGCAAATGGTGAGCAAAGCAGAAAGGAAGCCGCACTCCCTGTGGCTTTGCTATCAGCTTAGCAGACGAAACTATGACTTCCATAAAGACCTGGGGACTTGGATCATCTTGCTTTCAGTTGTCACCCTGAGAAGAAACACAGCGATGTGACACTTAAATAAATACTGGCTCAAAGAACAGCTAGATGGTGAGAAAGAAAAGAGTGACTGGGCAGGGGGCCATTTTCATATACTGCATACAGTACCTATAAATAAAGGAAATAAAAAAAGCTAGTCTCTAAGAGGTTTCAAGCAGAAATTTATAAGTTGCAATTTAATTGATTCAACACCTAGGCAAAAAAAAATTAAGAAATAAAACAAGAAAGACTAGTATAGTGTAATATTCCTTGAACAACTGTCCTATAGTAAAATATCTACCAGAGAAATATCAAGGCTAAGCTCCATGCTTAAGCCCATTAAAGTTGCTTGAACGACCATTGTACAGGCTTGAGATTCTCATTTAATTTCAATACAATATTTTATTGGAGGAAAGTTTGGGGGGGGCAGGCAACAGCAGTGAGGTGTGTCTACTGCATTGGGTGACATTTCATTTCATTTCCGGGTACCTGTGGAGATGAACACACTAATTCCAAGACTGGTAATCCAGGTTGCTGGTCTTCTACAAATGGAACTGTCATGTACTAAAATGTATTCTTTATCGTTTAATTTCCAACTGCCCACTCAGCAAATCAGAATGACAAAGATAACAGCTATTTCGGGAAAGGGTGTCGCATGAATTATAGAAACTCATCTCACTTTGGAACTTTAGCCTCCTTCATGACACAAGATCGATGAAAATTTAAATTTTAAAATATCCCTCATTGCTTCCAGAACACGGGTGATTATGAGCCTTTAATTTTGTTTTGACTGAAATCGTAAAGCAAGGCATGGATATATTGCATAGTTGCAGCCTCACAGTCTACATAAACAATCTGTATTGCTAGGCAAACCCTTTATCGCCTGAATAAGTCTGGAAGACAGTGAGAGAGCGCAGTAAGCAAGCTAGATTTAAAGACAGGATAGTGATATGCGGCTTGAAGGAGCTGCGGCTGACAGGGAGCCTGTTCATTCCATTACCAGGACCATAGGTGACCATCTTTCAACCTTATCACTTGTCTCAAAACATCGGAGCCTAATTCCCACCTTGGATTAAATCATCTGTTGAAATCTAGAAATATTCCACTCCTCCAAACTATAAATAAGTTGCCCAATTCTCTCCTCAAAACAAAGAGGGAAAAACTTCTCTGTTCCAGTCCCACCTTTGGAGATACTAAGAAAATAAATGAACCTTCTCAGAATTTGGGCATTTCTATCTGTTCTGGACAATACCCACTAATGATTTGTATGCGGACCCACTCCAACCTCTGTAGGAAAGGAAGAAAGAGTGAGTACTTATGCAATCATGTTTTATGTTTGTGTGGAGTGTAAATACACTTTCACTTTTATTCACCATATGCCCTTGTCATCTCAGAGGCTGACTGACTGCTGAATAAGTTCACCCATTCTAGTTCTTTCTAAACTCTGGCTGGCTGGTTCAGTTAAACTGTTCTGGCTCAAAACTAGTCTCCAAGCAGCCTGATTCAAACTGGCTTCTCTCAGCTTTTCACTGAATTGTTCTTCTTGGCCTCTTAATAATGGAAATATGTTGGCAACATGTTTTACTCTTCTGGCTCTTTCTCATTCTCTGGTTTGTTCTGTCTTTTCTGTGTCTAGCTTGTTCTCTGTACGACTGTCCCAGTAAAACTGCCTTCTCCATCTTTCTCTCTCTGCACTGTCTCTCAAGCCACCTCTCTTTCCTGTCTGTTCTTGTGAGACTTGGGTGTAACCTATCTAGAGACTCATTCTGTCAAATCTTTCTCTGATTCATCACTTTGTCTGCCCTTCAATTAGACATCACTGTTAAACATGGCTGCTTCCTTCTATAAATAAACCAAATTTAACTTCAATGTTTTGGATTAAAGGTGTACTAAGGGTGTATCTGTATTCCACCCAGGGGGATTAAAGGCATGTCATTCCAGCTGAATCACACAGACCTAGAAGGACTTTGAATGTGATCTCTTGCAAGAACAGCCATATTGCTGGATTAAAATTCCTGTACAGTGGAGAGATTGAGTTTAGTAAGTGAAGATGTTCTGTAGCAGTTATCACTGGGTTTCTATGTATCAAAGTAGAACTGGGAGGTATAATAGACTAAATAGCTATAACCGGTATAAAATCTTGACACCGGTAAATAAGTTCTTGATGCTGTTACTGCTTTCTTTCTGGGAAAGCCCTTCCCCTATTGTGAGAGTATTCATGGAGTTGCACTACCTTCCTGGTCTGTCTGTTCCACATTGGAGATTATCTCAGGAGCTGCACTACCATATTTTTTGACAACAGCAATCTCCAAGTTCCTATCATCTAGTCACATGACATTACAGAGTACCTGTGTGGGATGATAACCATGCATTTATTTCCTTCACTGACTGTTGTGAGTTCTAGACTTTTATGTCCTGCTTCACACTACTGTTTATCTACTGGGCCGAAGAATAGCAACTGGAAAAGCCAAAATATCAAAAGTAAAAGCAAAAATTCCCACATTTAAATAAACAGACACTGCTCACTTGCAGCTTGGCTCCCAAAGACCCATTGTACCTTATCTCAAACAGCTGATCTCAAGGAAGACAACCACAGTTGTAAATTATGCTACTCAATAGGATCATGGGATGCCTGCTCATGTACACATATATGACCCTTTATCAGTGATAGACGCCAAGTAGCTTCCTTTAGGAATCCAAATACTTACTGTGTCTCTATAACCCTTCTAGAATTGTTTCCCTTATTAAATTGTTTAAAGTGTTTGATAGAATACCTCCACACATATGCCTTTGGCTTGTCATCATTATTACTGGCACACCATGTTGGTGGCCTGTGTGGGGAAGCCTATCCCTGCCTCTCTTGGTCTCTCTCCACTCTTATGACCATGGTGATTGGCCATCACTCTTATCATACTCCAGAGCTTACTATAAAATCTTGACAAATGAAATCTGCTGCCTTTACTTCAGACCCTCACCCTGCAGTGTTCCTGTGTGAGGACAATGAAGCCTATCTCAGTACCTGACCAGAGCTATAATCCTCACTACTTTCCCAATCCGAGGCTGCAGGACATAGATTTTTCAGGTTATGCGGTAGTAAGCCTCTGAAACAGAGTCTTTACACCTTCTAGGTAATTCTGTACTATCCCCAAATCAGAACTAATAGTCTGTATTATGTCTCTCCAACTGAGGGCAGAAATGAGAGCTTACATTTTTACTTTTCCTGTACCCAGGCCATGTAGCCATCTAGACAGAAAACATTCTCCTCGGTGACCATAATGCCCCAATTAAGCGTGCCCCTGAAATTTTGGCTTTCATCTAACTTCCAACCTAGGTGGCAACTATATACTAGAAGGCCCATCCAAAGGATCATTTTTATGTCCCTCTAGAAAACAACTGAGCAGATACAAAGGCCAAAGAAGTAGCTAGGCTTTTTTAGTTTTTAATCCCACTTTTTTACATCACAATATACTCCTAAGGGAAAGGGCTTTATATCAGTGCTTTACAATACCCCCTCCCAAACACACACACACACACACACACACACACACACACACACACACACACTGACCCTGTGATGGCTAATTTTATGTCAACTTGACACAAGATAGAGTTATCTGAAAGCTCCACTGAGAAAATGCCTTCATGAGATCTGGCTGTAGGGCATTTTCTTAAATAATGACTGATGGGGGATGATCCAGCCCATTGTGGATGGTGCCATTCCTGGCTGGTGGTCCTGAGTTCTATAAGAATGTAGGCTGAGAAAGCCATGAAGAGCAAGGCATTAAGCAGCATTCTTCTATGGCCTCTGCATCAGCTCCTGCCTACAGGTTCCTGTTCTGTTTGAGTTTCTGTCCTGATTTCCTTTGATAAAGAACAGTGATATGGAAGTGTAAGCGAAATAACCCCTTTCCTTACCAAGTTTCTTTGGTTATGATCATGTCATGGCTTGGTCATGGCCATGCGTGGTCATGTTTCATCACAGCAATAGTAATTCTAACTAAGGCACACTCTTTGATATATGATTGCCAATCCAAGAGACAAAGCTGTAGATGCTTGGATTCTCTCAATGAAAGATCCTTGACAATTACATCAAGGCAATCATTTGGGGGCCAAAGTCTACCAAATTCTAGATGAGCTGCTCTTCGTGAATATAGAAATGACTCAGAGTTTGCAGCATATTTCTAAACATCACCATATCTATTGTCAGGTTAGTCTGGCAGAAGCCCTCAGGTCCCTTTACTTCCCTTCTACATAGCATGCCTAATCCAGAGTAACTATGCTAGGGAGGACTGGCAAATAGACTTTACCTACAGGGCTATGTAGGTAAATGGCCTCAAATATCTGTAAGTTCTAGAGGTATAGCTTCTCTAGGTTCATAGAACTCACTATGGCACAAAGGGGTTTCAGAAGGAATCATTATCTTCATATAACATATTATTCCTCACTTTGAGCTCTCCTAGTCTCTACAGTTTAATAATGGCCCAAGCTTTTACTTTAAGTATCACTCAGGGAGTGAGGCTCTCAAAATCAAACATTATCTGTACATTACTTGGCATCTTCAATCTTCTGGGAAGGTTGAGAGGGCTAATCTAACCCTTATGAGATCTCTCAGTTCAAAGCTGGAACCCAACAACCTCAGCCCATTCCCCTCCCAATAGCTCCTCCTTTAATACTGTGCACTCCTCTCACGTCTACAACCCACTTCACCTTTGGAATCCATTACACTAGGCCCTTCCTTCAGGAAGTACAGTCCCAGATCTGCCCTCACTATTTTAGAGGTATCCCCTCATTAACTAGGAGGATTGAATCTATTTGAAAATCTTCCTGCAGGACAAAAAAAAAGTCTGCTCAAAGCTGTTAAGACCAGACCTTCTCAAATGTGACTCATATCCCCAATCACAGTCAGGCTACAATGCCTATCATCATAGATTTATATGTTCATATGTGTGAGCCTGTTAGCCTCATACAGGGGTCCACTCTCAAATCCTTTTACATGCTAATGAGTAACAGAAGTTTTTTTCATGTTGTGACATGATGACTCTCTTTTTTTTCCCTTCTATACTCTGCAAGATCCAAACCAGTTTAGAGAACTTATCCCAGACCTGTTCCTTCAGAAAGACTTCTTAGACTATCCCAGTACAGAAGTCCTGTATCGAGAGTTATGTCCTCCATCTTTACTCAAACAAGCATCAAACTGAGATCCTATACTAGATGTAAGCTTTCTGGTCATCTTCACAACTGCTCTGATCAACTTCTTACGTGTTCTCCTGAAATTGCCTCATGGTTTCAGTTTTAACCATTATTATTTTCCATTATTACTTTTTTAAATCCACCTACTCCTGTTTTAGCTCCTACAGTTGCCTCACCTTAGACTCAAATACAAAAGGTTCATGATGACCACAAAGAGTGCATCTCAATCCTTGCAAAAAGAGAAACCTGCTGCTTTTGCTGACCCTTAACTCCTAGTCAGTGGTCCCTTCTGGCAAGGCTGATGCTCTTTACTTCAGTAACACACTCAATCTATTGTGCCCATGACATGTTTACATAACATCCCAAAGCAGTAGCTGCCTCAGTCTGAGAGAAGAATGTTTTATTTATGCCAATTGGTCAGGGGTGGTCTGAGATGCAGCTAGACTAGCAAAGTAGACATCTGAGGTAAGGCAGAACATCAGAGAGATCACTCCTACGGTAGAGCACATGGTACTGGCACTTCTAATTACAACCTTTTCTCAGTCTGCTCACCAGTATAATTTTCCTCTTTTCAGCCATTATTTGCTTAATTTTATGGTACATTTAGTATCTTCCAGATTATAGGCCATTAAGATCCAGATGGCATTGTCACAGACATAGTAACCATTACTATCAATATCTGTCCCCATCACTGAGGCTCTCACAGCCTCCAAGTGATGTCACAGTCACAGCTTTGACCTCTTTGAGTGTGGTGGTTTGAATATGCTTGGCCCAGGGAGTAGCACTATTAGGAGGTATGGCCTTGTTGGAGTAAGCGTTGCCTTGTTGGAGAAAGTGTGTCACTGTGGAGGTGGGCATTGAGATCCTTCTCTGAGCTGCCTAGAAGACAGTCTTCTAGTGGCCTTCAGATCAAGATGTAGAACTCTTGGTTTCTCCAGCACCATGCCTTCCTGGACATTGCCTTGATGATAATGAACTGAACCTCAGAACCTGTAAGGCAGTCCCAATTAAATGTTGTTTTTTGTAAGAGTTGTCTTGGTCATGTTGTCTCTTCACATCAATGGAAACTCTAAGACATTGGGTAACCTCTCTATATATTCTCTTCAAAATGGCACTCAAGCCCTTGTGTCCTATGGTCCTAATAACCCATGACAGAGTAGCAGTGCCCATGGTGGCCCTCTGATACCCCTACATGGCTCTGAAGAAACTCCATCCATTTTTAATGATTTCACCTTGCTAATAAGTTCTACAAGTTCCAGAAGACAACAAGAGTAGAAGCAAAGGCAGAAATCCCTATGCTTTAACACACAGACACTGACCCAGGTGTCTTGTGATGTCCTGATGATGCATGGCACCTTACCACAAATAGCCTATCTCAAGAAAGATAACTGATGCTGTAAACTTTCTACTTAATAAGATAACGGGATCATTATGAAATATAATGCAGTGGTGGCAGTGGTAAAGGGGCCCATGACAAAATGTCCCCCTGAGAAATCACACCATGTAACAGACCTAGAATAAGGAAGGTTTATTGTGAGGAAGGATAAGGAAGCAGGGACCTGGAATAGAGGTAGAAGCAGATAGAGGCACAAGGGCAGAGAAGGTAGGGTTAGAGAAGGGCAGAAAAAAAGAGGGCCACTGGGAACACGTGGAGCAGAGAAAGAGAAGTGGTTAGAGAGAGGGAGAGAAGGAGGAGGAAAAGAAGGAGGAAGAAGAGGAGGAAAAAGAGAAGAAGAGGAGGAGAAGAAGAAGAAGAGGAAGAAGAGGAAGAAGAAAAAGAAGAAGAGGAAGAAGAGGAAGAAGAAGAAAAAGAAGGAGAAGAAGGAGAAGAAGAAGGAGGAGAAAAAGGAGAAGAAGAAGAAGAAGAAGAAGAAGAAGAAGAAGAAGAAGAAGAAGAAGAAGAAGAAGAAGAAGAAGAAGAAGAAGAAGAGGAGGAGGAGGAGGAAGAGGAGGAGGAGGAGGAGGAGGAGGAGGAAGGGGAAGGGAAGGGGAAGAAGGGGAAGGGGACAGGATAGTGAGCAGGCCTCTACTATGCCTGGCTTGCACCTGGCAGGCAATGGTGGCAGGTAATGATGCAAGGCATTGCTAGGTTGCAGTTGGGAAGAGCCTAGTGGAATTGTCTGTAAGCACACAGGGATTCCTATTTATACATCTAGATATGGACTGTACACTGTTTGGTAGCATGTAGGTTCCCTAAATTTCTATTAAAAATGTCTACTATATCTATGCCCTTTTGTGGTATATTTTTTATATCTGCTTTGGTTTGGTAAATACATTTGCCTCTGTGCACCAGCTTGTTGCTATCAATCCTGGAATGACAGAAATCTCAACGTAAGCATCTTAAATACAGAAATCTGAATCCTCAGCATTTAACTAGGCATTGGCAAGTTGAACTTGAGGGGTGCAATGAACTATTTTGCTTTTTTCAAAGATCACTCGAGACTGTTGGCTAAGTGGCATGGGTAGGTTTGTAGCCTCTGATCACTGAAGTATTCATGTGTTATTGATTGCTTTGGAAAGAGAGGTGTTCTGAGCATACAAGTAGAGCTCTTAGAAGAAGAAAGGAGTGGGGAGAAGGAGAGATGGGAAGAGCATAGGAAGGAGGGAAATCTTCAGAAACTGGGATAAAAACAATAACCTAAACAAGAGGATATGGCAATCCTAAAAACTAACGAGGAGAAAGGCCAATGTGCATGGGTAGAAAGTGAGCCCAGGGTAGCCAGGGCTCGGCTTTTCCTTATAAAGCAAGGGAAGTATAGCTCTTAGGCAGGGTCAGGCAGAGAGCAGAAAGCAAGACTTCAGCATCTATTGACGTTCCTCAAAAGACTTCCCACCCTGCAAAGGAAAACAGAAGAACTCCACTAAGAAGTCCTGGAAGAAGAAATGACACCTACCATTGTGAGAACCATGGATCAAAACCAGACATAATCTTCATGTGATAGAGTCCCATGCCAGATACGGCATCAGAAGTTAAGATGCCTACAAGATACAAGCAACTCCAACCAGGAGACATTCATTTCAAAACAAACCAAAAAGCCAATCCCCACCACCAACAAAACCACTGCTCTAGTCTACTGAGCTTTGAAAATCCAACCAGAAATACATGTAAAAGTAAGCCACATAAAAGTACAATGAGTTGTTACCCAAGGGGACAAATGACCCCAGTTTAGCAGTTTACAGTAAAAATATTGCAACCCGGGCAAGAAATCAAACCACTTGATAGGAAGCTGGCAGACAAAAAGAGATCTAACAGAAAATTCTAGGGTAGTTGATAATACAACATGAAAGAGCCCCTAAGATAAGCACAAAAATGATAAGGGAAACATTGGGGATCGTGAGAGAAGGAAGCAAAGTGAAAATAAAACCAAAATGCATATTACTTTTAAATATTAAAACAAAGTCATTAAAATTTAAAAATCAAATGAGTAGGTTAAACAGCAGATGAGAAGCAGCCTGTGAGAAAATTAGTAAACTACAGAATATATTTGGGGAAATGGCATAAAACACAGCATGGTCATATACAAGTGATTAAGAAACAGAGAGAACTGAAGAAAATGTTGAACATTTATCTGTTAAGCTAACAAGAAGTGTGGGAGGGATAACCCATGGGTTTAACCACAGTACTTTATTCTGTGGCCCATAGGATTGGTGCAAATACATCTGAAGCGAGTGTTTCCCTAGGGAAGATATATACTGTAGGGTATTTAAGATATTTGCATGGGATTTCTGTCCTGGCTTACAATGTACAGAGTCAGCAAGAAGGTCTCATGCATGGGGTTGTGGGATTAGACAGAGTGTGCACAGTATGGGATGAAGAACTTTCACAGTTCCTTAGTTTAAGCCCCGAGAACACTCTCTTCATTTCTTGGCAGTGGGAATGTTGGAATGAATTTGACATGCCCACAGCAGAGGCAGAACATCAGAGGAGAAGAGCAGCTGGGAGCCTCCTGAGGTCTGGTCTACAGACCTCCCCACTGTATCTCCCTCCTTTTCAATCCTATAGTGCTGGGTACCAGGCCTGACAATGATGGAGAGCTAAATAAAGGTATTTTAATCTCTCAACGCTGGGTGGAGTTCACCACAAAACAGAATGTAACAGCCTCCCTCTGGTGCCTGGAGCTCCCTCTGGGTCATTTTTGACAAGAGCACCTCATTTGGAACAGGGTGGGCTTCCCTCCTGGACTCTGTAAAGGCCGGCGGGCATGAGGTTTACTGGTTTACAGTTGGTATGGAAAATTCTCTGCTCACACCATGAGGCCAAAGAATCATGTCCAGGGCGTGCTGGAACCTGAAGCCAGCTGACTCGGAGTGACAGTGGGGTGTGCAGTCACAATGATTAACCGGGAAGGGTGGCGTGCTGGAAATGCACAGTCACCACACAAACAAAAGCCCTGCACGCAGACAAGAGGAATTAGCTAATCTGCTTAAGCCCCGTTGCATTTTGAATGAAATCCAAAGGAAGCCAAGTAAAGCCACTCAAAAGATTCCCGGTTCTGCCACTCACCTTCCAAGCAACCAGACTGTTTCTTCTCCATAGAAACCATGTCTAAACACACTATAGATGGATGGGTTTTTCCTGTTTCGTTCAGGAGCTGTCTTGGTTACAACTGTTGTGTCAGCATCGAGGACAGGTCAGCATTTGTAACTGGGTGACAATAAGCAAAGAATTGTCAGCAGGACAAAGAACTGCATTACAGTCAGTCAGGATAGGTCCAGAAATGGCTGCTCTGTCACCAAAAGCACCTTCAGAAGAGGACTACTCTACTCGAAGCTGCCACCTGAGCTCCTGGTAGAAGGGCACAGCTCTTAGCCTGTCGTAGTCACTGTTCTATTGCTGTCACAGAACACTATAACCATGGCAACTCATAAAGGAAAGCATTTAATTTGAGGCTCATCGTTCCAGAGGGTGAGTCCATGACCAGCGTGGCAGATCATGTGGCAGCGAGCAGGCAGGGATGGTGCTGGGGCAGTAGCTGAGGGCTGACATTTGAGACAACATCCAATAGGGAGAGAGAGAGAGAAAGAGAGGGAGACAGACAGGAACAGAGAAAGAGAGAGAGAGAGACAGAGAGAGACAGAGAGAGACAGAGACAGAGAGAGAGACACAGAGAGAGAATGCTAACTGGGAATAACATGGGCTTTTGAAACCTCAAAACCTTGAAGCCAGTGGCAAACCCCTTCCAACAAAACTATCCCTCCTAATCCTTTCCAAACAGTTCCTCCAACTGCAGATCAGGCATTCAAATATGTGAGACTATAGAGGCCATTTTCATTCAAACCACCACACTTCTTTCTCCCAAATTGTTTTGAATGACAAATGCCAATGCAGCCATGGCCTCATCTTGTCCCAAGGCACACATAACCAGTGACCAACTTACAAAGAGATATGGTGTTCACCCATCTTCCCAGGGGACCACAAGCTTGGTCTTGTCTGAGATTGAATGGCAGGCCAGTTTTTCCTTCTACCCAATCCTATGACACTTCTCCCCTTCCAGAGGTGCTCATCCCAAGAGCATCCCTCAACAAATATGCTAGACTCACATCCACATCTCAGCATCTCTGTGCTGAGCCAACAGCTATGGCAACCATCACTTGGTGCTTTTGCTTCTTTCACAGGCTTGACTGGCATACTTCAGGCACAATTCATACGTGAACTGAATTATTTTAGTAATAGTTAAAGCAGAGGATTTCTATAGATAAACCAGCTCATCTTTGCCTATGTTATGAAAATATAATAACACATGAGGCCCCAATGGTTTATGCAGGTGCTTCTTTAAAGAAAGACTTGATGCCTATCTCTGAACTGTCTAGTGAATAGTCAGCTTCCTCGGGGTCAGCCTTTCCAGAGAGTGGCCCCACTGCAGGGCAGGGAGAGGGGAGCTTTTAGGACAGTTCATAGTTGGCAACTGAGTGAGTTGGTGCATAAAAGTCCAGTTGTTCCAGCCACATCTGGGGCACCTCTGATGGTCCACATTTGTTTCTAGTACAAGTTCAGCCATGACTTTGTCTAGCCCACGTCACAGCTGCACTACGTGCTAAACCAAGTCCTGTGTTTCCCTCCATCTCCCTTGAACGCCAGATTTACTCTCTGCATTTGCACCTGGATACGTCAACTTCCACCACTATATAACTAACACCTCCTTTCCAAGGACAGCTTGCTGGGTGCCTGCTTAACAAACAAAGTGTGCTTGGGCACTGGCGGTTGGGGACAGCTAACTCTTCCTCTGGGATAATGTGGAGAAAAGATTTGGTGTTGTCACTCTTAAGCACAACAAGCGATTTCATGGTGGCCTTGGCCTCAATTAGAGAGACTTCTAAAGCCAGGAGGTCACCATTTAGTGCAATCAACAGAAAATGTGAGCCGTTTTCCTGTAAGTGAATATAAGTGGGCCCTGAGCATCCTACCACATGACATATGAAGAAAGAGCCTAATTGCTCTGTTGCAATGACTGTAACATTAATGACACGCTGGGTGAATCTTCAGCTATTAAACAGTTATTATCTGATAACATGTTTTAAATTTGAAATAAATATTTTGGAGTTAATGGAATAAAAGACGTGAAATGGAACAGTTCATGAAAAATCAAGTGCTCTGTTCATGAGAGAGTTGGTAAAACTATAAATTCCCAACTGCTCACTCTACTCATCGTGTTCCCCCAGGAGACGTGACATCATTAACCATATAATATCCAGGAGATACGAATCTTCTTAAGTTCCAGTGTCTGCTTCCAGTGACACAGTACAGGAACATGGTGGAAAGTAGAAAGTGTGGCATTTTATTTTGGTCAACTCATAAAGTTGGTCAAGTCACAGAAGTTTGGTCAACTCTTACTTGATTCTCTAAATAATTTTATTTTTTGTTTCTTATGCATGAGGAAGTGAAATTAATAGATTTTAGGACACAACACCAAAATAATGGTAACTTGACATATGGACTATTCTAAGCTGAAGGAAACTAGGGAAAACTTGAGAAGCAGGAAGGTCACTGCCCTCTTCCACCCTTCTCCTTGCTGCAGGACTCTGGTTTAGCAAAGGTTTTCTGATCCCTCCCAGAAGCAGGTGGTAAGACCCTCTGTATAAGGTGCCCTCTCTACACTTGGGAAAAAAAAAGAGAAGTTCTCCTCTCTATAGTCACAGAGAATCTAACAGACAGACCTTGCAAAATAAACTGTGGCAAATCTGTGGACCCGAAAGGATCTTAGGATTTGGTGTGATGCAATAGTATTCATTTCCATAGTAATGCAGGGATACTCCGTGGGCATCCAAAGAGTGCAGTCACTGAGAAATATGCAATCGTTGCACACAGTTAAACTAAGCTACATTTTTCTTTGTGTGAAAAATTTAAATTCAAACACAAGGCAATAGCATGTCTTCATTCTTCGCTGTCTGCTTGTTATAGAATTTTGGAATCAATTGAATATTTGAATAAATAATTATTTTTTAAAAATCTATCTAAATGCCCTACAATGCTACTGAATGTTTTTGAAAATGAGCTTGGGTCATCTTTATTCAAAACAGAAATGTTTTATAAACATTTCCAATGAGTTAAAAGCCATTTCTTTTGACTTTTTAGATGCCCCAATAATTGAGATTATTAGATAACAAGGTTGAAAAGCAGCAAGACACTAAAATGCATCCCTACTGCCAAAAGGCAAATTAAAATAAATTCAGTAATGGATCTAATTGGTTTTCATTTGCAATTTATGAATTAGAGTAGTCTCTACAAAGCAGAGCAGCAGTTCCTCTGGAGGGATAGCTAAACATGGGCTTTATAATATAATAACAAAGAAACAGAATACAGGAGATCTGATTGGTTGACTCCGGTTACATTTCAGTAAGCAACGAAGCAAAAAGGAGTTCCTTGTTTGCAGTGACAAGAAAATCCGTATTGCAAGCTGGATTATTTTGGAACCTGCTTCATTAAAGTTTTGGTTTAATTGAGCAACACTTGGCATGAGAGATTCCATCTTGTTGGCGCTCACTCTGAAACCTTGCCCTGTCTTAATGACACAAAACCCAGAAAGTAATTTATTCCCTGTTAAAACTCTGCAATTAGCTTTGGAAGATCTCAATTTTGGGGATACTTTTTTTTTCCTTTTAAACAAAAGGAAGTACAAACTGACCCACTGAGGGCTTAAAAAACAAAACAAAAAAACTCCACAAGACATCATCAGAAATGTAGTCAGATCTGGATCTCAAAAATATTCTTGTTGTTCGTTCCATTTGTCTTCAGAGTAGGTCTAGGTGGGAGGAAGGGAGAAGGTAAAATGCCATAGTGCTGTGGCTCTGGATGGCATCCAGGCAGATTTCATTTAGGAAATAAGTGGGGCAGGTCCACAGCCTGCAAGCTGAGCTAGAATATCTGATAGGACGGCATGTCAGCTCTCCTAATTATTTCTTTGTCACGTGTGTCCTCTGAGAATCCTGAATCTAGTTACCCACAGCCTACATTTCTCTTCTCAGGGAATACCAGCAGGTCTTACTGTCCCAGTACCACAGTGAGTGCCACACCCATTAGAGGCTTGGAGTAAAACTCACTGCTGTGATTTCTAACTTTGCCCCTGGTGTAGACAGACATTTCTTATTAATGCTCTTAAGTTATATGACTGGGGCACAGTCGAGAACAACTAAATCTTGCAGAATATAAATTAGGCAAAAAATGAATATGCAAAATTAATTGGGCAAGTAAAATAGTGTTTGAAGAAAGATCCACTGAGTAGAGATTTAAATGTTAGCACCCTTGAAAATAAATTAGAACTGAGACTCTCATGCACTTACCTCGGTTGTACTAATCCAATTAAGCGTGGTAGCGGCAGCTCATACTCAGACAAGCTCTGCTCTACAGAGCGGGTCAATCAGAGGTTCATTTCAAATGGATTGGCCAGAAACAACAACTTTGAAGAGAATTCAGATTTGACACAGCAAGACCACAGTAACTGGAAAATCACATTCTTAAGATACAATGATGTGATAGTTCACAACAAGTGTATTTTTAAAAAAATTTAAAAGCAGTGATAATTCTAAACTTTTTAATGTTTGGTTTTTCAATATAGAGAATTTTTTTCTTTTTCTTTTTCTTTTTCTTTTTTTTTTTTTTTTTTTTTTTTTTTTTTTTTTTTTTTTGAGACAGGGTTTCTCTGTGTAGCCTTGGCTGTCCTGAAATTCAATTTGTAGACCAGGCTGGCCTCGAACTCAGAAATCCGCCTGCCTCTGCCTCCCAAGTTCTGGGATTAAAGGCATACACCACCATGCCCGGTAATGTAGAGAAATTTTAAGTTTATCTTGATGAACACAGATATATGTTAATTTTTTTAAGGACAGTAGAGTTTTTTGTTTTTTGAGGCAGTGTTGGAATATGACTAATTTATCAATCCACCATTACAGCTGAAATTAAGTTATCAATTCATATGTACTCAAAGATGATTAGGGATAGTTTTAATGTCTCCTTCCACTCTCAAAGGTATCCTGGCTTGAAATACAAATACTTTGGTCACCCTGGCTACAGAGTCATCAGGCACCCCACACTCGAAATAAAATAAGAGCTTTTTGATTTCCCTTTCTGGGGAAAGTACCATTGCTGAGCATTGATAGTCAGGAAACTGCCCTTGATCTCACGGTGAACTTTTAAATGGGGTCAGAGATGCCACCTGTTGTCAGACTTTTCTCTTTCCCACCCTTCATCTCTTATGCACACTCATATGCACAGGCAGGTACACACACACACATACACACGACTAAGAATGGAAATTGTCGCTACAAACAAGGATTAAGGTTATGTGGTTCACAAGCAATGTGTGCAGAAAAGCTAAAGATGGCAGGCCTGATGGACCCAAGACTAGGTGTTGTACAAGAGAATCAGGGAGGAGAAAGGAAGGGAGAAGGCAGAGAGAGGGAAAAGAAGGACAAAGAGAAAAACAATCTACATCTGTCAATTACCCAGACTTGCCCAAGGACTCTGCTGTCATTTCCATTCAGTTGCTTAAATATTTTCTGTCCCCTAGAGATCATATCTACTGTTCCTCCAAAGCGTCCTGGCTTTCTCTCCCTCTCCCCCTCTCTCCCTCTCTCCCTCTCTCCCTCTCCCCCTCTCTCCCTCTCTCCCTCTCCCCCTCTCCCCCTCTCCCCCTCTCTCCCTCTCCCCCTCTTTCTCTCTCTCTCTCTCTCTCTCTCTCCCTCTTTCCCTCTTTCCCTCTTTCTCTCTTTCTCTCTTTCCCTCTTCCCCTCTTCCCCTCTTTCCCTCTTTCCCTCTTTCCCTCTTTCCCTCTTTCCCTCTTTCCCTCTTTCCCTCTCCCTCTTTCCCTCTTTCCCTCTCTCCCTCTCTCCCTCTTTCCCTCTTTCCCTCTCTCCCTCTTTCCCTCTTTCCCTCTTTTCCCTCTTTCCCTCTTTCCCACTTCTTTCTCTCTTTCCCTCTTTCCCACTTCTTTCGTTTTTCCCTCTTTCTCTCTTTCTTTCTCTCTCTCTCTTTCTTTCTTTCTTTCTTTCTTTTTCTTTTTTTCTTATAATAATAGCATTTTTTTCTTTTTCATTATTTTTAGTAAGTATGCAAAGTACTGGATTTCAGTGTGACCTTTTCTTAACTATTACATGTTGTCCCTTTCTATCTTCCTACCCGTCCTGATCATCCTCATCTTCTGTCCAAATAGTCCTTCTTTCTGCTTTATGCCATGGGTCTCACGCCATCACCCTTTCACTCTTCTCCTATCTCTTGAATCTCTTCATCCCTGCTGATGGCTGCCTTTCTACTTCCATGTCCTAGTCCACATATGAGATTAAAGTAGACACCATCTTCTGACTCTAGGTCATTTCACCTAACACAATGACCTCCACTTCCATCCATTTTCCGGCAGATGTCATAACTTCATTTTTCTTTGTGGCTTAACAAAATTCCTTTGTGTATACACTGCAGTTATTTGCTTTGGGGACTTGAAATACAGCATCCAGTACTCCTTGGCCTTGAGCATGCTTGTATGTTTGGCTCTGAAGGAGAGTAGGCATTGCTTTCTTTACAGTCTTGAGGATTGGTGCTTTGTCATCATATCTATTTGGGGGTTCTGAGGGCCTCTTGAAGTTACATGTCTGTGTCTTTCACTAGATCAGGGAGATTCTCTGCTATGATTTTTTTTAATAGGTTCCCTATGCCTTCAGTTGCAGATACTTGGGTTTGATCTCCTGATCACATCTGAGGGTTCATGAATGTTGTGGCTATCTATGTACGTTCTTCCTTCCTTCTTTCTTTCTTTCTTCCTTTCTTTCTTCCTTTCTTTCTTTCTTTCTTTCTTTCTTTCTTTCTTTCTTTCTTTCTTTCTTTCTCAGAGTCATAATATAGCACTCTCTTCACCTTATCTTCCATTCTGGACATTCTTGCTTTGTTCAGTCAGGTCTATCAAAGTATCAATTTCAAAACCTATTTCTTTTTCTCCCAAGATTCAGCTCAAACATCATCTTCTACTGCACTAGAGATGATCTATACCTCTCCTGTGGACACCAGCTGTCCCCAGAAAGCCCACATTCCATGTGCTATTTATACCTGCCTTGTTGAACCTATTCTTTTCAATAAACTATGTGATTTACATAGATATCATTCTAATTGTTATGTGCCTCTCTTCCAACACTAAAAGTTTCACTTGGGTAGGACTTATGTTTCATGGAATGCTGTATCCCCAGTACTTGGAAGTATTCCCAGCACGTGTTCATGCATATCATATAATGGAAAATAAAATTTCCCAGCCCAGAAAAGACTTTTCTCTAAGATAGAAGAGCATTTAAATAATGTTATTGACTAAGAACCAGAAAAATCTTTAGCAGAAAAATCTGCTTTAAAAAAAAAGGCTCATCTGTTGACAGCTAAGTGGATACAGTCCCCACCACATTGTGTAGATTACTGATCTGCAGTCAGGACTTCCGGGGTTTGAGCTGTCTTCTGACTCAGATTTTAAAAAGTCTGTCTTCCTTAATGATACAGTTCAAAGAGATGGTTCCTGAGTCTTGAAGGAAGCACTTCTGACTGCGAGGCAGGCAACAGTGAGACATGTTTAGACAGAAGGCAGAGTGGGGACATGTCTCCCAGATTTTAATAAGGCCAGTCGTGACTTTCACTTCTACTTTGAAACTGCTTTTACCCTTTCCGCACTTGATGTTTGTTGACTAAACAAATAACTGAATTCAAGCGCTCATGAGCAAAAACCGTCATGCTTAAAGTTTTCCTGCACAAGACCAGCACAGTGTCTGTGGAAAGGAGAGAGAGGAGAGACTGATTCTGACAGCCATAAAGCCATCTCTACATTAAGGACTTGAAATATTAAGGAAGAGAATAACGTGTGTGGCAGATGAGGTGAGCTTGTTATGAATTCTTGAATAGCCACAAAACATCTCTAAACACACATCCATGAATCAGCCAAGGGTTGGCCTCGAGACCCAGAGCTCTTTCTGACTCCGGATTCTCTAATTCCTGCCGCACAACATTTGTATTTCTTCCTTTCCCGTCAGGCAGAGCTGTTCCTGCTTAGCTGGGTAAACCCGTGCAGTGTTTTCTCTCACACCCGCTCTACAATTCATCCACAGCCAGAAACTCAGGCTCATTTGCAGGGGACGCATGCTCTTGCATAATCTCTTCGCCCATCTCGAGCTTCAATTTTCTCTTAACAATGTTCAGACTACCCTATTTGGTCCAGAGATCACTCTCCTTGACAGAGAAGACAGGAGCAAATGGAAGAAAAGGAGTTCTGCTTTTTCGTGTCATCCATCAACATCACTCTGTTTGTCCTCGAGCGGCTGGCCCCTTCCTTGTTCCTGCTCTGAACTTAAGAGCCCTCCACTGTCCTGAGCCTTTTCCCTCAAATGCTTCTGTTTATTCTGTCCTTTGCGCCTGATCTCTCTCTCTCTCTCTCTCTCTCTCTCTCTCTCTCTCTCTCTCTCTCTCTCTCTCTCTCTTTCTCTCTCTCTCGCTCTCGCTTGCTCTCTCAGGCTTTCCTGTCTGTCTCTGTGTTCCTTTAATGTGTGTGTGTATGCGTGTGTGTGTGTGTTGGGGGAGGGGTACACACACCTATGTATGTGCCCACAGAGGCTGGAGCCACGTGCTAAGTTCCTGTTCTACCGCTCTCCTCCTTACTCCTTTGTGATAGAATCTCTCCTACTGGATCTGGGAATCACCATTTTCTGTCTGGGCTGGCAGACAGCAAGCCCCTGCAATTCTCTTGTCTGCCCTCCATAGCACTGGGGATACAGCTTCATGTGGCCACACCCAGTTTTTACATGGGCGCTGTGGATGGAACTTAGGGCCTATGCTTGCACAGTCGGTGCTCTTACCAAGACTGCCATCCCCTTAGATCTCCCGATTTCTTTTCCACATTATCATTGGCAACCTCTTTCCACTTTCTGGCACATGGAGTCTCTTGATGGGATGTGAAGGAATCTGGTTCTCAATGTCTCCCCAGCATATGGACGGCCAAGGCAGAAGTATAACTTCATAGGTTCTATAAAAATAGAATGGAATTTTTTTCAGCCCTAATGAAAAACAAAGCTATGTCACTGAAAGAGAATAGATATAACTGGAGAAAACTATATAAATGAATTAACCTGACCTCAGAAATACAAATATTGCATTTTCTCATTTATGGTTATTAGATTTTCTTTTCTGCCTGTGCAAATCTCAAAGTAAGTATTGCCTCCACCAAATGCCAGTCCTTCCCATTATCCATCGAAGCAGGGTGTGAGAACCAAGACCAGTCAGTCCTTTCTGACAGTGGTGGATGGTTGTGAAGTGTCTGTGGTGGGCTGTGGATCATGGAAGTGCAGTTCCTGCCAAGGATGGAGGGAGACTCCCAAGGCCTCCATGTGCACGTGGCAGGTGGTCTGTAAAGCTGTGAGCACCGTGGAGAGCAGCCTGTGTCGTAAGGACAGGATCCCTGCACTCAGCACTAATTCAGAGATTCCCGGGCCATTCTTCTACCTTGCCTTCATGCTGACTGAAGATCATTTATTGTATCAACACATGGGAAGACTGCCCTGTGTAGAAGACAAGGAAGAGATTTGTCCAAGGATTCAACACTAGTGAACAACAAGGCAAGGTCCCTGTTATCACCCAGACGCTCAAGAGACTCTACTTCCTCTTCCAAAGGGTTACTGCTCACCACCCATATCAGTGGAAGGGCAGGCCCTTCTAGCATCCTTTACATATATCAGTGTGCAAAGCTAGCCCCTTAACTTATGTCAGTGGCTGCCCAAAGCAGGTCCAAGATTATTCCAACTGTCCAGTGTAGTCTGATAATCTTAGACTGAGAGTCCCTCTATCATTGACTGTCACATAGAGTTGTCATGCCACCTGTAAGAAACTCCAAGAACATTAAAGCTCTTTTCCAGGATGTGTCTCCTGTCCTGCAACAACTTATCCCCAACTTCACACTCAGCAACAACCACAGTGATTTGAGGGTTCTCTCTCTCTCTCTCTCTCTCTCTCTCTCTCTCTCTCTCTCTCTTCCTCCAACACACTCCTGCACCCACATCTTCTATACAGTATGCTTTCTTCCAGTTCCTTGTACCAAGCAACACCATACTTATTTCTTTCTACCGATGGCAGCTTTATTCCTGGAACCAGCTCATTCATTCAGCAAGTGCTCTCTGCATGGCTAGAATGAGCTGGGCATCAGACATAATAAACCTGGAGGTAAAGTACTGAACAAGGTGGAGTGGCACTCTTAGACATTTTGGTCTTTGGAGTTCTTCTTGACTGAATCCTCTTCTCCTTGAAATTCCTCAGAGTTGTACCTCATGGTCCTGTCACCATCAATGAATTCACATATAAAATCCACCTTGGACTTGCCGCTCTCTCTCCACATCTAGCTATCCACAGTGCTCTGTGCTTTTTTACCTTACAGAGTCCACATGGGAACTCCCCTCTCTCCAAGTTCATCCTAGTTACCAATGTTCTCTATTTCGACTGAGAACATTGTAGAATTCTCTTTCCAACTGTCTTTAAAGTAATGGGGCACGGGAATAAGAAAATTTAACTGAAGTATATGATCATGCACATGATGAAATTCATTATTGTGTATAAATAATACATGATAGTAATAAAAAAGTAGAGATGGCCATATAATTTGTTCTGACTAATGGAATGTAAGGAACAGGGATATTCTTTTGTGTGGCTCAGTAGGTAAAACTGTTAGCTATGTAAGCCCAATGACCTGAACTGAATCTCCTGAACACATGTAAACAAGCCATATGTGGTGGCACAGATCTATAATCTCAGCACTCCTCTAAGGAGATGGCAGCACAGGCAGGAGGATTTCCAAGGCTCACGGGGCAGCTAGCTTGGGGTATTTAGCACAGCAGGAGACAAGAGACCCCACCTCAGCAAGGTGAATGATGAGAACAGACTCCCAAAGGTTGCTCCCTGACTTCCACCCCCACCTTCCTAGTCACACACACACACACACACACACACACACACACACACACACACACGGCATGTGTCTACTTTCATCCATGTATACACTTTAAAAAGTATATTAACAGAAATTGCATTTATTAGCTGGACATGATGGCACACATACACATACACACGCATGTATACACACACACACACACACACACACACACACACACACACACACACACACATCTCCAGCTACTCTAGGCTGAGGCAGGCACTTCAGTGGAGCTCCTGAATTGGGAACCAGCATGAATAACAAAGTAAGATGCTGTCTCAACAACAACAAAGTGTATTCTGGCCTAAGGAAAGTGCTCCATTGCCTGGTGGGAGACACTGCTAATGTGTTCTGCTGTAGGGCAAGTGCAGCAGGAGGAGGAGCCTTGCTCTGGCCATGTCCCTGAGCATCTGGGTGAAACTAGCTTTGTTCCTATATTCTTGAAGTGTCATATGGATAATAAACAAAGTATTAAGACACTCAGAGATATGGGATTGTTTATTGTGGCCACTTATGGCTGGCTATCTTATCCCAACAGCTCCAGATTCTTAATTTAACTCGGATCACTTTCTTTTATGTCTTCTTCTTCATATTCATATTTAAAACAAAGTAGAATGTAAATCTTTTAATGTTGGTTTCTGAGTGATTTTAATTCAAAATGTTCCGTGGCAAACATTTCCCTTGTGTTTCTTCTCTTCATCTGAAGCTATGTTTCATTCTAGCATAACTCTGGTTCCTAGAACATAAGCACTACCCCATTTCTAACTAGTGCATACTCTGGTGGTGGTCACTTGCTTAGCATTTTGTGGAGAACAGAAGTCACTTTCTCAACAGCTCGGCTGCAGCCTATTATCTCTGGGGACCGATAGAAAAGCTACTCTAGCACATGGCAAGCGTCGGAGCAGCCAGCAAAGCCAAGCGGCTGTGACAAATTAGCTGACTGGCCCCTGTCTGTGCTGCAGTGCAGGTCTTCCTGCATCTTCTGTCCCAGCAGATGGCACAAAATCATGACGATAAATGTAATGAAAGTGTCTCTCCATTTGCCTTAAAGAAAAAAACAACAACTTACATCTGAGACTGCAAGTCTGTGAACAGAAAAAAGAAAAACAAAACAAGCCCCCCCCCACAACAAGCCTCTATGATGCTTTTAAAAATCACTGTAGAACAAAAGTATATTTAAAAAAGAAAAGCATTCCTAAATAGATCATGTTCCTTAAAAATAAAATGGCTGCAACCCTATAGGTGGAACAACAATATGAACTAACCAGTACCCCCAGAGCTTGTGCTTTAGCTGCATAAGTAGCAGATGATGGCCTAGTCAGCCATCATTGGGAAGAGAGGCCCCTTGGTCTTGCAAACTTTATATGCCCCAGTACAGGGGAACGCCAGTACAGGGAGTGGGTGGGTAGGGGAGCAGGGTGGGGGAAGGGTATAAGGGACTTTGGGGATAGCATTTGAAATGTAAATGAAGAAAATATCTAATAAAAATAAAATGGCCTGAAGTACAGTTATTCTCTGCACTCCTTATAGTTACTTGATAGGTAACTTTTTTACCTCATGTGTACTACATAGCACCCAAGATTACTCTATGCACATCAGGGCAAAGCTGGTTCCTACGTGCTTAGTCCCAGTTAGAGACAAGGAGTCTACAGCCTTCTTTCTATTTTCTTCCATCTACTAACACAGTGCTGATCCTGGCAGCCAGGTTCCCATGGGCACCTTTTCTCGGGAATAAATAGGTCTATCTAATCACGACCCATCTGTTTAATGCCTGCAATTTACAGTCAAGTGTAGACGTGGTATCTGTGGTTACCTGCCTCCTGAACTCAATTATTTATTTTATTATGAATTATCATAAAATTTTGACTTTCAACCTAAATTTCTCATATTTGTACCTGTCAAGTATTTTATTGGAGGGAGGTATATCTGTACTTACTATAATGACAATATAATTTCCCACTGATACTTTTTGAAAGACAACCAACTTGTAGGCTTCACTCAGTGTTTTGTAAAACAAAATCATTCCAAAGGAAAAATTTCTGTGTGCCTGCAATTCCTGAGTTGAATGGAGGAAGCCTCAGTTGGATCATGGACTCAAGGGCAACCTCGACTACATAGCAGGGCCAGCCTCAACTACCCAGCGCCATGCCTCAAGAAACCAAGAGATAGAAGCATAGCACAGTACAAGAATACCCAAGGCCTTGGTTCAATATGCAGCACTGGTAAGACAGACCAGAGCTTTCTTCCACCTAAACAGGGTATGTAAAGACCATAAGAAATGTGTCTCTGGTATAAGAATGCAAAAGTTAATAAATAATAAGCACAGAATGCTGGGTTAGATCAGGAATGAGATGATTTACCCTGTGTCACTCATAACTAGATTTACAAAACAGATGGTGGCATCCTTTGCTTTGTTTGAGGGCCACCAGGCCAAGTGTTGACTGGTACATTTTAAAACCAATCAAATGGATACCAAGAAGAAATAAAAGGAAAAAAAAAGAGTAGTAAATTGAAATAGAGATAGATTTCTGACACCAATAATTTTAGTGCTAAAAATCCCAATAAAAATGAGAAGAATATTTGTGAAACCCTGCTTTACCACAAAAGATCTTTGGCAAATCAAATGTGTATACACACACCCAATTCTTCTCTCCAGAAAGCCGAAACTACTGAGCAGTAAGCATGTGGGGAGAACAGGTTAACCTTTTGTTGATAGTTTTAACTCATCTTACAGGCAAAGATTTAGAAGACACTTGAGAAGGTAGATGTACCAGAGTGCTGCTGTGCACTGGCAGAGCCTTTTGGAAGAATGTTTTATCATGTACATCAAGACTCCTATGCTACAACCTTAATGCTTATTCCCCCACAGGATGGCTAATTTCAACTCTCAGTGTGACAGCAATTAGAGTTACCTTGATGTGTAGAGTCACCTCTGTGTGTCCATGATGGTGTTTCCAGAAAGGTTTAGCTAGTGGGAAGACACACACTAAACATGGGTGGCACCACTTCCTAGACTACAGTCCCAGACTGCATCTAAGGACATGAGCTGAGCAATCGTATTCATCTCCACCTACTTCCTGACTTTACAGACAATATGGCCAGATGCCCCAAACTCTTACCACCATGTCCTCTCACCATAAGGAATGCATTCTCCAACCAAGAGTCAAAATCAACCCTTCCTCCCTCTCTCCCTCCCTCTTTCTGTCTCTCCCTCCCTCTGTCCTTCCCTCCTTCCCTCCCTCCCTCCATCCTTACCTCCCTCTCTTCACTGAACTTCTTTTGCCAGGCATTTATCCCAGTACTGAGGCAAGGAATTAGCATACTGCTCCAAGAAACATATATGTCCAAATCCCCATTCATACAGTAGAAGCATCAAGAAATCGAGGCTCCAGGAGATGATCAGGTCCCAGGGTAGACTCCATATGAATGGGATCCTTGTCCTACTGAAAAGGCTCATGATAGACCTGTTGCCTCTTCTTCTACATGAAAACATGACAGTAAGGCCATCAGCCAGCAAGTGTTGTCTCCCCAGATGCAGAGTCTGTGAATTCTGTAGTCTTAGACTTTTAGCCTCCGGTAATATAAGGAATACATATGCTGTTCATAGGCAAGTCAGGCTAAACAAGCTCCTTAAAGCAGCTTGAATGGATTAAGTCACCTTAATTCGCATCCCTTGTATCACTAGTTCAAACTCTAGGTGCTTAGTCCCAGCCAATCAACCAGTAGCCTTTGATATACATCCATGCCTGGATAAATGAAAGGATGCAGAAGGATAAATAACGAAGTGTAATTACAACCATCTAGCAACAAGACCCAAAGTACTATCCATTTGTTAATTGCTCATCTGTACTTGCCAATATTTATTTCTATAACACATGAAATTATTTTACAATAATTTGCTTCTTTCCCAGTTAAAAAAAAAAGTTACCCTCAAAGCAGAGACATACAGGACTTGAAGATTTCCTATGCAGAGTTACCTTCATATCAAAATGTATTCCAATTGGCTCAACAAGGCTGGTTAAAGACATATGGCATGATGGTAGACTATCTCAGGCAGTGGTTTGTGTTCCTTCCCTGGTATTTGCCATCTACATATCTCAAAAAGTTCTTTAAGAAAGATGCTTGCAACCATACATATTCAGAATTTCAGCTGTGAGGTTGTAATTTTCCATACTTGCACTTAAAAAAACAAAACAAAACAAAACAAAACAAAACAAAACAAAACAAAAAGTAGAACCAGACAGGTGAACAAAATCTGTTGGGGAGTATGGAAAATAAGAAGGAAATTCAGGCCAACTTCCCCAAGAACTTTCAAAATAAGAAAGCATCGTTTCCCCTACCCCTGGGTCCACAGTAACTACCACCACAGTGGGGAATACCATTCCTGAACACACACACCAAAACACGTCTGCCAGGGAGCCAGTCTGGCAGGTGTAGCTGAAGTGGCTGCTTGTCACAGCAGTAAAATGTCTGCTGCCACAGCACATTATCAATTGGTTTAGCAGTATTTCCAAGACGGGCTGAAGGATTCAGTTTTCTTCATATAAGGCAACAACAAGGGTTTCAAATGGACCAAACATTTCCTATCCATATCCACGCACTCACAGCTTCTGTTAGCAGAGAACAGGGTTGGGGCGGAGTATCTGCATTTGTCTTTTTGATTCTAGAGAAACTGCCAGATCACCATCTGTTCTTTGTCACCTTCACCCCAGCCAATATGGAGCTTTCTGCATGCCACCATTGCCCTAGTTATGTGTCATGGCCCAAGGTTTCAAATCCCAATGTTTCCTGAATATAGAGACTTTAAAAATTAATCTTAATAGAGCATTTGGCAAAACAGATGATCTATTGATGCTATGAAGTGTTATTGGTTGCTTAGCAACCCAGAAACTCTATCACCTATTTATCTGCCTAACATCTATCTGTCTGTCTGTCTGTCTATCTATCTATCTATAATCTATCACCTGCCTATTATGTTTGTCTGCTTATAGACAAACAGATAGAATCACTCCTCCAAGCTTTGTTCTATGAAAGACTAGATGCAATGTACCATGGAGGATGGAGAGGTGGTTGTGGAACTGAGCTACAGTGTATAGAGATCGATATTCTTTTACTCTAGGGATGAACTTGTTCAAGGTCACAGAGACTGAACAGGAAAGCCTATTAAAATAAGTTACACAGAACACAAAAAAGATATGTTTCCCTCATAGGTACAAGTCAGATAGGGGACTACAATTGTGTCTAGTTAATTCTTATAAAAAGCACTGGCTTCCCAATAAACAACTTTTTCCACTTTGAAGATCAAGGAGCAAAACTAATAAATGTGTAAAGACCAAAGGATGACCTAGTTGTGACTGCTCATTATATTTGATCTATAGGCTGTAAAAATGAGCTCTACAATCAGACTCTTTGAGAGCTTTTCATTAAAAATAAAAATAATATACCATTCTGCCTGGAAGATCCCACTGGTTGGGGCAGCCTGACCAACTCGGCCACCATTTAGGCTCACTCAGTCTCAGCACCTCCAGGCGGTCATCCCAATACATACTCCATCTACAAGCAGCTGGACCACAAAGAGGAGCCAGTGTTGCAGAGTCAGAGCCAGGAGCATATCATCATCATAACTACAGATGAAAAACTGAAACATGGCTGAGAACAAAAAAGTCTCAGCAATGGTCTGGTATTTATGGTGCTTCAGACACCAGAAGCCTTGAGCCAGACCAATGACTCATGGCAATGCATATGTGCATGTAGAGATGTAGAGCTGTATAGGGAAAAACAAAAGCTACATCCCCTGCTGCACTATCCAATGCCACTGGGATGAATGAATTTGTGATGGAGGGATAGGAAGGATGGGGGAATGGAATGGTGCTTATGCCATGGAGAGAGGCTGAACCACGCTGATGGCTGAGGCCTGAGCTGCTACCATGTTGATGCTCATGACCTATATTGCCACTTAAAGCCATCAGGGTCCAGGGTACTCCTGCTACCAATGAAAGCCATGCAAATGTCAGTGGTCTGTGCTGCTGCCTGTAGCCATGTTAATGTCCATGGGTCAGGCTGCCACCAGGAACCAGGCTGGTGTCTGCGGTCTGTACTGCTACCAGAGACCATGCTGATGTACTGATGCCAGAGACCATGTGGAATTCCATGGTCCATGCTCCTGCTGGCTGTAAAGGACAAGGAAGCTCCTACTGCAGTTGTATTGATGGCTACAGACTCACAGTTGAGAAGGAGAGACATAGAAGGCTCTGTGATAACCTCCCCCTCCAAATATATACACAACCTAGACAGGAAGGCATCAAAGAGAACGCTTAAAAATTGTGATAAGGATGTTGAGGTGTAACTCTCCAAGATAGAAGGCTACTGGTGGGGATAGAATGGGAAAGGACTCACTTTTCCTTAAGGGGCTGGTCACCGGGAGTTTGACCATGCTTGAGTAACTATATAGACAACACAAGTTGAACTTTGTTTCATCTTTTTATTTTTTGAGGGAAGGCCACAAGGATAGTGGGGCAGACCTGCAAAGACTGAGAAGTAAGAGGGGTTGGGATGTATTATGTGAAATTACCAATTTATTAATAAAAACAGCATGTTAAAAATGACCCATTTATATAAGAAGTAGTTCAGAATTTATTTATAAATTTGTCTATGAAAGTATAAGAGATCTTCTTTTGGTCACATTTGTATCCTAGATTTTAAAAAGTAGGAATTTTAAAAGACCCCAAAGTATACCTAAACCTGCTGTAAGAATCAGTACAGAAAAAAAAAAGTTAATTAGAGAGACATACATCTACAGCATCCAAGCTCTTCCTACCCTGAATGTCACGTGATTCCCTTTTACCATTTTACTAACATTTCTCTACTTATTCATTTAATAAAAGGCAAGGCAAATTAAGAAAAGATAAGGTAACATTTTTCTGGCAGTAGAGGTTAAACAGGAGTCAGTAATCAGTCTCTGAGAGACTACACATCACTAATGATGGAGAGAAACTGGCCACCCACAACAGCTTGGTTGAGTGGGTGGGCAGTTGAAATTAAGGAATTAAGACAGATGCCAAATAGAACCGCATTAAGGAAACACATCTCATGAGGATTTTCAAAAGTCAGCTGATGAAGGCCAGATAGAAGTGACGATTTCTCATATACCCTGAAATAAAAAGAAAACATAAATGAGCACAAAGAGCAAAACTAAACCCAGAGCATGTACAATCCAAAATGAAATTCCTGCAGACTGTCTCAGTGCAGCAGGGTAAAGTAACCTTTTTTGTTTTTGAGTGGCTGGGGTCCCAGTGAGATGAGCTTAATTTTTAAGTCATAGTACATTTAATTCGCTGCATGGTCTTCGCTGAGAATGTAATGTCTTATCCAATGACATCTTAGTGGCGATGCTCTTAGACTCAGGCCAACATGGGTCATGAATATGAGAGTTCATAAATGGTGGCACCCCCACAAGCACAGCAAGGGCAGAATGTGGGGCAGAGGAACTGCAATGGAAATGTATTAAGTGGAGTCACGCTGGATTATTCACCAGGAAGGTGACTTCTAAGGGGTTCTTGGGGTTGATAGATGGACAGATGAGCTCCTATCTCTGCTGTAATTCAAAGGATCAGCCTTGCATAGTGCTGGAACACACAGCACTTAAGATACAAACAACTGTTGGTTTGTTAGCTCTCTAGGAAACTCAAGAGGTCATGTCAAGTCCTTAACTGTCCTTGAAGACAAAGCATTTAGAGACATGCTAGCATCCATAGAGTCTTGACTGCTATTGTAACTGAAAATATAATTTACAGTGACTTCCAACACGTTCAACACTCAGTACCTCATGAAAACTTATATGGAATTTTACAAAATAAAAATGTGTTTTAAAAATATATGAATCAGTCTCTTGATGGTTAGGTAGACAGGAGGGTGGGAAGGATATGGAACAGTTGGAGGGTGAACTGGGAGGGGAATAAAATCTGGAGTTTAAAAAAAATATATATATATATAATTATAAAATTATTTAAAATAAAAAAGTATTTAAGAAATAAAAATTAATCCTATTATTCTAACATACACTTATTAGGACTCTCCTGCCCAAGAACCTACATGACATTTCAAGGAACTATTCTTTCTACAGATTTTATCAAATTTACTATTTTTCAGCCTTCTTCATTTTTTTTTCTCTTTCTTTGGCTTCCTGTTGTTTCCTAAGTTTCCTCCCAGCCCCATTACTGGAGTATAACTCTCCTCTCACATTCCTTAGGAAGCTCAGTTGCCATCCATTCATGTCCATATAAATGCCCATTTGTAACATACCCCATATGCTAATCTTAGTCCCTTTGTATTTATAAAAGTCGAGTTCTGACTCTGGATTGGGATTCTTTGAGAAACAGATATTTTACATTTTAATGTCGCTATAGTTGTTTTTCCTTTTTGGTTTATATTTTGAGTCATATTAAAAATCATACTAAAAATCCTTCCCTAGCTAAATTTTATAAATAACATCTTTAATTTTCTTCTGAAATTTAAAAAGTTGGTTTTTTTTTTTTTCTCTCTTTACAAGCTTGAATCTCCTGGAGCTGATTTTCGTCCACGGTGTCAGGAAGGTGTCTAGTTCCAGACAGGTATCCAGTGGTCCCAGAAGCATCTGCCACAGAGTCCGTTCCTTCCTGGGATGTACTCACCACTTCTCTGTCTTACATCAAAATGCCACAAATGCTTGGCCTGCTGATGCCAACTTCGAGCCATCCTAAATTAAGTTCTTGTGCAAACGCCTTTATCTTCAGCTCTCCTTGGCTGTTTGCTTCGGTCACAATTAGTTGATCCATGGATGGGGAACACACCCCTATCCATTAACAAGCTATAACTCACCAGTTATTGATTCCCTTCATTCCCTAGGGACTTTCTGAAATCTTTTCCAATTCTCTGAAAAGTTCTCACAGTTTTTAACCGGATATTTTTGGTTTGTTTTTTTTCCCCTAAATCTATATAAATGAATTTAGTTTTTATATATTGATTCTATATAAGTCAACATTGGTAAGCTCTTATTTATTCTAATATGAACACACATTCTTTGGGGTTATGTAGATGGTCATCATCATATATTGTGCAATTTATAGATTTGTTTTCCTTTTCAATACTTATATATAATTTAATGGAGAGGTCTTGGTGAATTTTTATTTTGCTGTTTTGATCTTATTATTAAATAAGAAACTTCCCCTCTTTGATAAAAAGTCTTGACTGCAAATGGGCACTTGAGTTTATGAAATGCTTTTTCTCTATTTGTAGAAATGATCATACAGAATTTATGGATATATTATTTTGGTAGGTTTTTTTCCTTATAGCTTGTTTTGTGATAAGCCAGATGTCAGAGAGTCAGTTGTTACCTTGACATGCTTAGGAAGAAGGAGGTTCAGATGAAAATTGTCTCATCTCAGTGGGCTTGTCTGTGGGACATTTTCTTGATTACTAATTGGTGTCAGGGGGTTCAGTCCACTGTGGGTAATATCATCTCTAAGGAGGTGGGCCTAGACTGTCTCAGAAAAGAAAATCAGGAGAAGCAAGATATGACTTCTGCTTTGGTTCCTGCCTTGGTTTCCTGCCTTAAATTCCTCTATGATAGACTGTAACCTACAAATGAAATAAACCATTTCCTTTCCAAGTTGTTTTTGGTCATGGCATTTATCACAACAACAGAAGAACAAGCTGGAACATCAACTTTGTAACTCTGGGATAGATACAACCTAAGGAAGTTATATTTTGAAAGGTCTATAAAATTTTTATGATTTTTTGAAAAGCATATGTTTATGAATGAAGTACTTTTGTATCTTTTTGAGAATTGTGTGTATGACTATAGTGTATTTTCATCAGATGTACAATTCCCTCTCCAAATCTTCCCCATGTCCCCCAACATAGCCATTCTCAAATTCATGTCTTCCTGCTCTATAATTATGGCTACACACACACACACACACACACACACCCTATGGAGTTCAATTACTATTGCCTGTAGGTACTTTGGATGACCTAAGAGGCTTGCCTTGGAGGAAAACTGACTTTCTGTTCCTCAGAAGCCACCATCTCTCTGTAGCTCTTCAACTAGGGTTAGCACCGAGCGTGCCCTTCACCTTCCTGTGCTGGAATGTTGGCTGATGTGGTCTCATGCAGGTCTTGTGCAGGTAATCACAATGTTGGGAATTCCTGGATGTAACATCCCTATCATGTCCAGAAGAAACTGTTTCATAGCAGTCTTTCTGGTCCTCTGCTATTACAGTTTGTCCATCCCTGACCTTTACACATAGATGTCCCATTTTGAGATGAGCACTCCACACTCATCTATGCTTTGCATACTTTGGGAAAGCCCAATTTTGTTGTTGTTGTTTATTTGTTTGTTTGTTTGTTTGCTTTGTTCTTTATGGGTACTGGGAACTGGCCCTCATGATCATGCAGCAAGCAATCTTAACTGTGCCCTCTCCAGCCCCTTAGCTGTCTTTAATTGTGTCTTAGTTCTGCTCATTATTCCAAGTCTCATTCTTATTTTGGCAAATGCTTCCTACACAGCTATTTTAAATTCAATGCCTATTCATTTTTCTATATCAAAGTGTTCGCCTAAATCTTTTGTTGTGCTCATAATGTAAAATCTCAACTAGACTTGCTCTCTTGTGTGTGCAGGAGGTTCTAGACATGGTTTCTTGTTTGGGGTTTAGCAGCAAACAAAGCAATTCAAGAGACTCATCCTGTGCCCAGAAGGGTTGAAAGCAGTCAGCCAAATGTATACATAGATGTGTGAGAAACGCTTAGTAGAACAGGGAGAGTGTGGTGGAAAGACAAAGTGGGCTGTGGGAGGGGCTGAACGAGAACAGCCAAGATAATCAATCCTATTAAGATGCTGAAATTCAGGAAAGCTCTTGGAGGAAAATAAATGACACAGCTGCTTGAAAGAAGTATATAAAGGGAGAAGATGTATAAAGGCCCTAAGCTGAAGCAGCCACTCGGATGCTGAGGCAGATAGAGAGAGCCATGACAGGAAAAAGCCAGGAGGTGAAACAGGGTCCACCTGTGTAGCACCCTGTGAGACCATGCAGAGGGTCCTATTTTTTACTTCAAGTGGGAATTCTATGAGCCCTAGGAGGGTTTTAAAGAGAAAATTGACAAGAGAGGACTTCTATTGCTCCCCTACTGAGAACAGATTCCAGACAAGCAATTGTAAACAGAAGAAAACAATGCAGGTAATGATTGTGATTTGGAAACACAATGGGAGAAGTTGGACTGAGGAGGTTTGCAGGGGAGGTATTGGGAATGATTGGACTTCTGATAGTTAAAGGGAAGCTGTTGTTCTGGCTAGTTTTGTGTGTCAACTTGACACAAGCTGGAGTTATCACAGAGAAAGGTGCCTCCCTTGAGGAAATGCCTCCATGAGATCCAGCTGTAAGGCATTCAATTAGTGATTAAGGAGGGAGGGCCCAGCCCTTTGTAGGTAGTGGCATCCCTGTGCTGGTAGTCCCAGGTTCTATAAGAAAGCAAGCTGAGCAAGCCAGGGTAGGCAAGCAAGCCAGTAAGCAGCACCCCTCCATAACCTCTGCACCAGCTTCTGCCTCCAAGTTCCTATCCTGTGTGAGTTCCAGTCCTGACTTCCTTTGGTGATGAACAGCAATGTGGAAGTATAAGTTGAATAAACCTTTTCCTCATACTTAATTTCTTCAGACAGAACAAGGCCACCAAGGTAGGAATGAAATAAAGGCAGGAATATGTCTTCTCTGTAGAACAGAGAGATCTGGGAAAGGATAATGGAAAGAAATGGCTACTGAGATACCCAGCATCCCAGAATGGTCAAGTGTCCTAGCAGCCTACAAAGAAACTATTTCAAACGGGCAAAGATTCACCTTGACAAGTTCTGAGAGGCCAGAGATAAGAGTTGGGAAGTAGTCATGGATTGTTTGCACCAGGGTCCTTGTCAGTGAAAGGATCTTAAAAGACAAACAAACAAACAAACAAACAAACAAACCCCCACTGGTAGGGTGGGCTTACATAAAAAATAGAGACAGCCATGATGGCGTACACCTGTAATCCTAAGCACAAAGACAACACAGGATGTTTGAAAACTCTGCCCCAGCCTGAGCTATGAAGAGATGGCCTTTCAAAAATGAAGAAATTAAGTCAGAGACAGCAAATTATCAATAGACTTCATGTTTGTTCATGTTACACCGGTGGAATTTTCTACTTTGATGGACTGTTTGGTAATTCAGGAGAGAAAGGTATTAGTAGAACAAAGTGTCCCATGGGGTGAAAGAGGGAATGGTCCATAATTCATTGAGACAGATGCTTGTAGGTGAATAGGGATCAAGGCAGGAGTCTGAGGAAATCCTCGACACTGGTTCTTTCAAATGAGAGAAGAGTCAAGAACCACCTTGGGTTTTGATATGCCTGTCCTATAAAAATGTTGACCCAATCATTGTCACCAGATGTCATAAGAATATGGTGGTCTTAGAGCTGGGTGTGGTGGCACATGCCTTTAATCCCAGCACTTGGGAGGCAGAGGCAGGAGGATTTCTGAGTTTGAGGCCAGCCTGGTCTACAGAGTGAGTTCCAGGACAGCCAGTGCTACACAGAGAAACCCTGTCTCGGAAGAAAAAAAAAAAAAAAAAAAGAATATGGTGGTCTTCTCTTTGATCTTTTGAGTCTCAGAAACAATTTGTAGCCCACTTTCCAAGGCTCACCAATAGTCACTGGGGAGCTGGCTTGCCAAGAGTCAGTCCCTTAGCTCAGTCCCATTTGCTGTGCCCTCATACATTCCCCTGTCTTCCTCTGGATCCTGGATACTTTTCCAGGAGCTTCCTAGATGTTAGAAGCTGTTAAGTAGTGGAGAAATGGAAAGTCAATAGTGAATTTAGTCCTGAACAAAATTTGATATCCAAGTATGTTTTCTTATGACTCCTACTCATGCAATCTCATGAATGAATCAGTGACATGTGTATCATCTCACACAACGTGGACGCTACATGTCAAAGTGTGTGTATCACCTCACACAACGCAGATGCTCAATGTCAAAGTGTCCAGTCTCTTTCCTGTTGTCCAGATTCTGAATGTCATAGCAGAGCAAATCAATGTACATTGTAGATAAAATAGACACATCCAAGATATGTTCTTTACAAATGTGCTTACAGTCAATTATCTTCAACATGTATATTTTAATAATATACATCTTAATATCTATCAAGTTTAACTTCTAGCTGCCTTCTGGGGAGTCATGCCTAGAAGATTGCTAATATGTTGGTTTATCCACAATAAGCGTCTGCTCTTCAATTGCTTATTAAGCTATTTATTTTATAGTTTCCAGATTAAAAGGTACCTGATTTTGTGTGTGCATGTTTTATTATATTTATTTTATTTGGAGGTAGGTCACACCACAGCATGCATGTAGAGGCCAGAGGATGGCTTGTAGGAGAATACTCTTTCCTTTCCCCATGTGGGCCCCAGGGATCAAACTCAGGTTGTCAGGGTCGTTGACAAAATACCTTTATCCACTGAGCCACCTCACCAGCCCAGCAATTGATTATTTTGTTCAATTGTGATGATTTAAAAATATCTATCAGTTCTCCTCATTCCAAATATACATGTGTATATGTTGTCTACACACACACACACACACACACACACACACACACACACACACACACTTTTAAGTTCTCATTCACTTGGGATTTAATTAAACTGCAAAAAACATTGTGATTAGTTCTGACTCTGCACACACTGTAGTTGCACACGTTTTGAGGTTTGGTTGTTGGCTCAAAAATACATTGCACACAAAACCACATTAAACACATAGAGTTGCAAGGGCTTTCTTCCCAAAGAAATATGTAAGGGCATTTCATCTTCCAAAAGTACCTTTGGCTATAGAATTTTTTTTTAAATCATATTGTAGTGAAAAGTTAAATCCTAGTTTTTGATGTGCTGGTTTCACAGGGAGGACCCATTCCTACAGGGAGGACCCATTCCTACAGGGAGAACCCATTCCTACAGGGAGGACCCATTCCTACAGAAGAATGCTTAGCATTTTTCTGACCACATTTCACTTCAAATTTCCCTGGGGGAAAAAGGTTCATTTGTTTTTGTTTTGGGTCTGAGCAAAAGGTGATCAAAAGCTTTCTGGGTCAGGCACAGGCTAAGAACAAAAGGCAGATGTTTGTTTGTTTGTTGTTTTTTAAATTGGTCCAAACAAAAGTACTCCTTACCTTTCTCTTTCCTTCTCTCTCTTTTTCTTCTCTTCTCCTTCCCTCCCCCTTACATCTACTCTCTCTTCCCTGTTGAATTTGGCTGCCCATCACAACACATGATAATGAAGAGGAGGAAGAGGAAGAGGATGGTGATGATATAGGGGAAATTCACAATATACTTTTAAATGCATACTTATTTTTTGACTTGGAAAGATAGGGTTTTTGTTGTTGTTGTTGTTGTTGTTGTTGTTTTGTTTTTGTTTGTTTTAAGAGGAAAGAAAAAAAACTCACCCAGCTGTCAGTACTATTCATATTGCAACAGCCTCCAGACTGCTCGAGGCCACCTGGTTGACTTTTGCCTTGGAGTCGGTCCAGAAAAGCATTATTTACCCTTTAGAAAAATGAAAAAAAAAATGTACATAAGTAGCAAGCCTGCTGCAGGGCTAAAAGGTTTTTTGAGAACTGAATATGCTGTACAAACTGGTGAGGGGACTGCCTCTATAGAGAAGATCTATAGAAATCTGTCTAGTGACATTTGGGCTCTGGTAACAGTCCCTTGCTGAGGCTGGTACAGGCATGGCTTGAGCCAAAAGGGCATCAGTTCTCAACATGAGAGTTTCACTTGCTGAAGTCTCCATCATCCTAGAAAGCGCTCTGGTCACCCGAGGAATGAGACAGAGGCTAAGGAGAGATGGAAGAACCAGAAAGAAGTAAATTGGGTTGTGGGGAGTAGAATGCTCTGTGGCAGTGCTGTGGCAAGACAGAAAGTGACCTGCTAAAGCTCAGGTGAACTGTCAGTCATCCAGAGGAGGATCACATGGGAGGAAGGGAAAAGAGCAGGCTTCGGGGAGAGGAGAGAAGTTCAGATTTCAAAAGACAGACTAAGTACACCTTTCTCTGATGTTCCATCATGCTTGCAGCCACGAAGTTCAAAAATTAAATCTGAATTAATAAGACAATTATTTTCACAGAGGTCAGGATCAGGGCTGCCAGCCCAGTGATGCTCTAACAAGCTCTCGCTCAGTATCCATGAGTGGCTGACTTTAGGGCTGCCTGTGGGTACCAAAGGACACTGACGCTCACATCCCTTCTGTAAAATGACAAAGCACTACCACACTTCACAGATCTTCCTGTATGCTTTAAATGGTCTGTGGATTACTTATAATATTTAATACGGTGCCAGTGCTGTATAAAGAGTAAAAGCACTTAACACACTGTAGTCTTTAAGGAATGATGCAGGAAAATTGCCACAGCACATTAGCTATAGACACAGCACCTATATTTTTTTTTCTGAGTATTTTCAGTTCAGTTTGTTAAAGCCATAAATAGACTCACAGATATGATGGGCTATTTCTATAGGTGGCTACCTGGATAATAATCATTATTCTAAATAGTTGTCGTATGGGCATTTCAAAGCCATCCTCTAAGTCACCTATGCATGGCTGATTAGGGATGGGGACTCAGGAGCTAGGTAAATAGCAATGAGTGACATAAAGACTCGAATATTCTTGGGGCAGAAACAATGCCTAACATAAGGAGCTATTGAGGCCACACTGTGGAAGGAAGGGAAACGCAGGGCAGTGCACATTAGCCTCCTTTTCAGTTGTGGAAAGCAGAATTGGGTCCTGGTGGATGGTCACAAGTCACAACTCTCTGAGACAGGGACTATCAAGAAAGCAATGGCAGGGTGGCCCAGACATTTAGGCTACCTGTGCTCACTCAGTGCTAGCCAAGATGTCAACCATATCTTGAGTACTAACTAGCTGCTCCATTGTAAGTCACCCCTGGGCAGTGGCTGCTTTATGTTCTCACCCTAGAAATCTATACAAATGCCACAGCCTGGCTCACAGTGGGACTCCATGTCTGAGTCACAGTTCTCAAGTCTCTCAGCTTGCTTGCTGAGAAGACTCTTAGTAAATTTCAGCCTTGAATGCCGATCAGTGCCCTGTGAGCAATGCATAGAGGGGCACTCTGGTCTGAGAGTGTGTGTGTGTGTGTGTGTGTGTGTGTGTGTGTGTGTGTGTGTGTCTGGGTATTTGTGTGAATCTAAGAGTTTGTATTGTGCATGTGTGTGAGTGTGTGTGTGTGAGTGTGTGGGTGGGTGTTTGTGTGAGTATATGGGTGTGTATTCTGCTTGTGTGTGTGAGTGTGTGTGAGTGTGTGAGTACGTATACATGTTAGTATGTGCACATATGTGTGGAGGCCAGAGGTCAGTACTGAGAATCCAAACTTAGGTTTTCATGATTGTCTGGCAAGCACCTTAGGGCTGAACCACCTCCCCAACCCCTTTATCTAGGCTTTTGGTCAGTCATAAGAAAGCTTTCTCTCCGGTTCCCCAGTGCCCTCCCACCGCATACAAGCCATTAAAAGTCTTAATGACCTTACTGATCAACAAATCCTGAGTTCACTCATACCCATGGCCACCATTCCAGCTCCATCAGCACCACTTCCCTGAGTTAATGTCTCCATCCCCCACCCCCACCCTGTCATTCATTCTTCACATCATAACCCTCATTGTCCCCGGTTAGAAAACTCATCTTGCCTTCAGTGGTGGTTTAAGTAAGAATGGCCCCCATAGGCTCATGCATTTGAATGCTTAGTCACACAGAGAGTGGCACTATTTGAAAGGATTAAGGGGAGTGACCTTGTTGGAGGCAGTGTCACTGGAGGTGGGCTTTGCGGGTGTAAAAGCCCATGCCAAGCCCAGTGTCCCCCTCTCTGCCTTCAGATCAAGATATAGCTCTCAACTACTTCTCCAGTACCATATCTGCTTACATGCCATCTTTCTTCCTGGTATGATAAGAAGGACTGAACCTCTGAAACCATAAGCCAGCTCCAATTAAATGTTTTCCTTTATAAGAGTTGCTGTGGTCATGGCATATCTTCACAGCACTAGAACATTGGTGGAAACAACTTTCTCTGCCAAAAGCTCTCCCATGGATTGCTTCTCACTGGCCTGAGAAGAGTCACTATCTTACGCACTCTCATATTTCATCCTTCCCACCTCTCCTGCTGGCTTCCATACTCTAATCTTCATCCAAAACTTAAACTTTGGGATTCAAGGTCCACTCTCATTTCCATAACAGAGCCTTTCACTTGCTGTCTTGCCAACAACCAGGGCCATTCTAGTCTAGTCTAGACTAGTCTAGTCTAGTCTAGTCTAGTCTAGGTAGTCATCTCTACCTCTGAGTGCCTGGTTCTTCACACACAGAGCAGTTGGCACTGAACTGTGTGTGTGTGAGGCCTTTGGTTGCCTATGCCTCCAGCTGCCCACTCTCTGATATCACCTTCATGGTATTCACCACAATTTGGAAAAGTCTCACAGTTTCATTGTTGACTTTGGTTTCTGTCTTGCATGCTGTGATTTGCATGTGACAGGGGCTGGTTCACTCCACTGCTTGGGACCCTGACCTTGTTGGAGGAAGTGTGTCTTGGCAGAGTGTGACCTGCTAAGGTACTCATTGGGTAAATGAGGCTTCTAGGCTCATCTTCCCTGTATTCACTGCTGCGGACAGAAGCTGGGCCATGAAAAAAAGCCCACTGATACGGTGCACAAAGTCCACACAGCCCCGTGCCAGCCGCTCTGACTGGCTTTTCATAAGGCAAGGTAACAGGTTTACTCACAAACTCAGATAAGAGGAAATGAGTCTGAGCTCTCCAGGGTGTTTTAGGAAGATCCTCAGCTGGCTTGTCCACTGCAAAATGGGTCAAGCAAAGACATAGGCAGTGCACGGCTGGCTTCTCTCCAACTCCAACGTGACTCCAAATAGGGGGGACCGGTTCCTGTGACATTTTTTGGACTAGTTTGAGGCTATGTGCAATTTCTGCTACTGAATTTGTACTCTGTTTTTTCCCCCCCTGGGGGTTAATTTGGATTAAGAACTATTCACACCAGTCAGAATGGCTAAGATGAAAAATTCAGGTGACAGCAGATGCTGGCGTGCATGTAGAGAAAGAGGAACACTCCTCCATTGTTGGTGGGATTGCAGGCTTGTACAACCACTCTGGAAATCAGTCTGGCGGTTCCTCAGGAAATTGGACATAGTACTACCGGAGGATCCAGCAATACCTCTCCTCGGCATTTATCCAGAAGATGCCCCAACTGGTAAGAAGGACACATGCTCCACTATGTTCATAGCAGCCTTATTTATAATAGCCAGAAGCTGGAAAGAACCCAGATGCCCCTCAACAGAGGAATGGATACAGAAAATGTGGTACATCTACACAATGGAGTACTACTCAGCTATTAAAAAGAATGAATTTATGAAATTCCTAGGCAAATGGATGGACCTGGAGGGCATCATCCTGAGTGAGGTAACACATTCACAAAGGAACTCACACAATATGTACTCACTGATAAGTGGATATTAGCCCCAAACCTAAGATACCCAAGATATAAGATACAATTTGCTAAACACATGAAACTCAAGAAGAATGAAGACTGAAGTGTGGACACTATGCCCCTCCTCAGAATTGGGAACAAAACACCCATGGAAGGAGTTACAGAGACAAAGTTTGGAGCTGAGATGAAAGGATGGACCATGTAGAGACTGCCATATCCAGGGATCCACCCCATAATCAGCATCCAAACGCTGACACCATTGTATACACTAGCAAGATTTTATTGAAAGGACCCAGATGTAGCTGTCTCTTGTGAGACTATGCCGGGGCCTAGCAAACACAGAAGTGGATGCTCACAGTCAGCTAATGGATGGATCACAGGGCTCCCAATGGAGGAGCTAGAGAAAGTAGCCAAGGAGCTAAAGGGATCTGTAACCCTATAGGTGGAACAACATTATGAACTAACCAGTACCCCGGAGCTCTTGACTCTAACTGCATATGTATCAAAAGATGGCCTAGTCGGCCATCACTGGAAAGAGAGGTCCATTGGACTTGCAAACTTTATATGCCCCAGTACAGGGGAACGCCAGGGCCAAAAAGGGGGAGTGGGTGTGTAGGGGAGTGGGGGTGGGTGGGTATGGGGGACTTTTGGTATAGCATTGGAAATGTAAATGAGCTAAATACCTAATAAAAAATGGAAAAAAAAGAACTATTACTTAGAGATGGTTTGGGTTTTCATAAATCAATAGGGTCCACGCTGTCATTTACCTTCCAGTCCAGATTCATTCGAGCCTTTGAACCACTGTTCTGTCATCTTTCTAAGGGGTTCTTAAGTGCTTCTTTCATTCAAATGGTTATGCGGGGTCAGGTTCAGGGGCAGGTACAGGTGTATACTCATTGCAGGACTCATTGAAAAGTTTGCACTGAATCCCACAAGTTTTCTATCATAAATTCAGGATTGAGTGCTCTTGTATGTAACTTCTAACCAGGAGAAAGCTTGTTGCCTTTTGAACACTAGTGAGCTTATGCCCACAGGGTACGCCTAACTGATATACCCTGATATATATGCACGTACTACAGAGTTTGCTCTAGAAGAGACACCATTATTTCTGTTCGTTAAGAGGCTACTGGGGGAGGGTACAGGGGATTTTCAGAGAGAAAACTAGGAAAGGGGATAGCATTTGAAATGTAAATGAAGAAAATATCTAATTAAAAAAAGAAGAGGCTATTGGATGTGTATCTCAAGATACCATGGGAATGGACTCTATAAACTTTAAGGGCAACACAAATGCAAGCTCTTTTCAAAAATTGATCAAGAACATAAAATATGTGTCTAAAGGCTTGATTAGGTGTTCCAATGGTGATTACCAGAGTTTATTATCCAGAGAGATTTCCTGGTGGGTTTAATTTGGATCTATGTGTCACCAAAATCAATAAGAGAGAAAATAAGTACAGAAAATAAACAGCTCCACCAATATTTATATATTTTGTAGTATAAACATCAAATTTAAGGAATGATGGCTAAGATTCCTCTAACAAATAAAGCAGCCCTTTCCACTTCTAACCAAATAGCATGTACTTTTAATTGGTACCCATCAAGGGTTCATTTATTGGCAACGGGGCTATTAATGTGACACATTTCTATCTCTAGGATGCTTAAGGCTTTTAATATAATTAATATAAGGAAAGAATTGACTACTAGTAGTAGCTACTGTATCTATAAAAACAACCTCAGTACTTTTCTAACTAAAAGTCTTCTAAAGAGAAAGGAAGCAAACCCAATAAGAATAGCTAGATAATTCATGGCTTAGTTTATAAGTAGGTAACAATGAGGTCCCTTCCTCCCCTCAGCTTCTCTAACAAAATGATCTAACCAATGTCGTCAGGTTTTGATGTTTTCCTGAATCAGAGTAAAACATGTAAACTCACATTTACCATGTTAAAAGCAGGTTGTGAGACCCACAGAAGCAGCATAGACTACTCAGAGGACATCAGCACCCACCAGCAGTTAGCAGAAGCCTCAAAGCTGGAACAGCCACTGCACATCCTTCAAAGTCTCCCATTTACAAAATGGAATCATTACACTTCCAAAATATGCTTCAGTGGGGCTGGAGAGATGACACAGCAGTCAAGAACCCTGCTGTTTCTTCAGAGGACCCAGGTTTGAGTTCTAGCACCCACATGGTACCTGAGAAGCATCTGTAACTCCAGTCCCAGGGGACTCAATGCCCTCTTCTGATCTCTACAGTTACTGAGCATGTACAAGATGCACAGATATACATGCAGGAAAAATATCCTTAAACATGCAAATAAGCAAATAAAATTAGATAAAACCCACACTTCAGTGATGGGGGAAGTTGAATACATAAGTCGTCCACTTGCAAAAAGAATATACTTCCTTAAATCATGAAAGCCCTTACATCTTAGAAGGTATACACCCCAGGTGCCTCCCAGGAAGAACCTAGCATAATAGAGACAATCTGTATAGTGTTATCAGCAACATTCCAACATTTATGTAGAGTCTCAAAATACTTACACCTGACATCAGCGTGTTTGCTGTGAGATTGTGTAGGCTACCAATGTCAGAAGCTACACCCATAAAGTCTCACCAACATGACTGTCCAAACATGAGCTGACTAAGGACGATAACCAATAGGTATGCCAAAGTTCATGGAGAAAAGTCCAAGTGGACTCTACCCAACACAAAGAATTACAAGCAACCAAGGAATCCTGAGAGTGGAAGAAACAGTCTTCCCAGGGAAGAGTGTGCCAAAAGGTTATCTAATACCTAATGGTGAGCCCTAAAAACATACACACATTGGCAGGTTCTATTTAGGAAGATATCTATCTTTATCTCTATCTCTATCTCTATCTCTATCTCTATCTCTATCTCTATCTCTATCTCTATCTCTATCTCTATCTCTATCTATATAGAGAGAGAATCTACTGTGTTGTATATTACACATATACACATATGTAAGTATATTTGTATAATAACAATGAAAAAGAAAGCATGGATTTGAAAGAGAACAAGGCATATGGGGGAGAGTCTGGAGGAAGGAAAGGGAAGGGGAAAACATTGTTATTATAATATAAACTAGAAAATAAAGAGTACTCAATCTATTAAAGATTACTTACTACATCTATCTTGAGTTTTTTCCTCCATCCGAATGTATTAGTCAATGTAAAATATCTTTAGTGAGTTTATCCTCCAAGTGTTCATACCCAAGCACTGGGGTCTAACTATATCACGCCACTAACTCTGAAGCCACCTACAAGCTACTGTAACATACAGCCTCAGAGGCCTAAATAAACAGAAAGTGTGGTTCTGCCTTCTTACTCTAAGCCAGTGCATGCATGCTCACACAAGTACAGGTGCCCATGGAAGCCAGTGAGGGGTCAGGGTCCCTGAACAGGTGATGCAGGAAATTGCGAGTTGCTGGATGTGAGCAATGAGAATTCAACTTGAATTCACTCTTAACCAGAGATCCATCTCTCCAATGTCATGACTCAGCCTTCTCATATGAGTCTGAATGTCCTTAATCCAGGACGTCTGGATCTTCTGTATGCACGTACATATGTATGGATACAAGTGAATATATGTATGCCGCAGTATACATATGTATGTATACAAGTGAATATATATGTATGCCGCAGTTGGCATATCACACATACTGTACCGCAGTAACAAAGATTTAGGAGTGATCTGGAGTCTAGAACATTATTTAATGCTGCTCTAATGTTTTCCCAAAATGCCGCACAACTTTACAAGTAATTGATTTCACCAAGGATGCTCATTTTATTAGCTAGTTATACCTCCAGTGTTCAGCTTGATGGATTTGGGCTCTTTCTTCCTCCTGGTGCTGTCCTTTAGTTTCCAGTAATTTATTCTAGGAACAATAAAAGTTTTAAGATAAGGTTTTCAATTAACACGGTTGTACAGAAGGCACCCAAATCAATTACACATTTAACCTTACCTAGTGCAACATTTCACTTTTGAAACTTCTATTTAAATCTATTTGGACATGAAATTATTTTCCTTCAATAAGTAGGCAGCAAAAAATAATTGCAGCTTAGTCTAACAGAATAGCTCCGTGAGTGTAAAATTGTCAGATTAAAAAGCCAATGTGCACGGTCAAGAAATTAGACCAAGGTGTACAAAATGCAGAAAAGAAAACACAATGTGACTCAAACTCATCTGTGTCTTACAAAGAAAAAACAAATCGAATTAGTTCCTTTAAGAATATCATGCAATACCATTTCTTAGTATTTTTGTAACCTTTCTTTCCTAGTAAAAAGCCACTGTGACTTAAAAGTAAATATCAAACTCAATTTTGCAGTGTAATTCTGTTGGTAAAGAGTTCTCAGCCTTTACCAGAGAATAAGTTCTCCCCTAACATTGAGCAGTTATATCTATTTTTTTTAAGTTATTTTTCCTGCTACCAGAACTTTAGGCTCCCTAGGGGTTCTCTGGGGTTTCAGCTACATCACATAACTGTGAGTCTCTAGTTTCTAACATTGGATTGTCTTTTTGGAAGGACTAACTTATTGCAGACACAGACACTCCATTATAGGCTTATACCACAGGGAGAGCTATGTGCCAGGATTTCCTGGATACTTGTCATCCACCTTCAGGCAGACAAGTTTTAATCTTATTCTCAAAGACAGAGAAAAGCAGAGGAAAGAAAACTGCTAGGTCCAAGTATAAACCAACCCTGGAGCTGAAGAGATTTTTCTGGTAGGTACTGTATTGTCGTGTCCTGATAAGTGCGTACCAATGAGCGGTCATGCTCATGGCTGGTGTTTTGGAACTACCACATTTCCTGGTGAAAAGCCTAAAATAAACTGAAAATTCATACTGAACCCAAAACACTTGTTTCTTATACATTATTCTCTAAATCTATCGCTTCCCAAACTCTACAGAACATTGGTTCATCCTCAGACTTAACACAATGCTAGTCAGTGAAAATTGAGATTTTTTTTTTTACAAAATTATGCATACTATTTACCCACTCAACACTTCCCAAGATCCTGGTGCCAAGCCCAGTGCTCCTGTAGCTCCTCATTAAGGTTTCCAATTCATCCGCTTGTTTTAGTTTTGTTTACAATTTTAAATTTTAATTACAATCTAACCACATCACTTCTCCTACCATTCTTCACTCCACGCCCCCCCCCATGTCCCTTCCCTCTGACAGCTCCTTGCTCCACACCCCGACATGTCCCTTCCCTCTGACGGCTCCTTGCTCCTCTTCTCAAATCCCTTGATTGACATTGTTGCATACATATCTATAAATATATAAATACTACCTGCTGAGTCTGTCCAGTGTCACTTGTGCCTCTCATCTCAGGGGTGACCACTTTGCATTGTATGACTAGGTGTCTTTTAACGCCAGCCTCTGGAGGTGCCAGGTGCCTCCGTGCCCTGAAATCTAATCAGTTTGTGCCTTGCCTCTTCTTAAATATGAGTTCTGCCTCCTTATGCTTTGCTCGGTCAGTTATGACTTGCCATCTAGCTACAAAATTTTTGCTAAGACTCTCGAAGTGTGACTCTCACATGTCTGAGATTCTGGGTTGAATCTCACAAAAAAAAAAAAGTAAGTAAAGAAATAAATATGATGCCTTTTTTCCCCTTTTGGTCTCTAATTCCCTTATCCGTTTTTGTTGTTGTTGTTGTTGTGTTGCTATTGTCCTTGTAAATTTATAGTATCAAAAAAGAGATCATGTCTTATCTATTTATGCCGGAAATGAGAAGAAAGAGACCAGATATAAGCAAAATTATTGAAGAACTTATTAGGGGAAAAGATTCAAGACTGTAATCATAGCCACAAAAAGAAGAAGAAGGAAGAAGAAGAAGAGGAGGAGAAAGAGAAAGAAATTAATTAAAAAGACCTAGAGCTACATTTTTTTTTTCAAGACAGGGTTTCTCTGTATAGCCCTAGCTGTCCTGGAACTCACTTTGTAGACCAGGCTGGCCTCGAACTCAGAAATCCGCCTTCTTCTGCCTCCCAAGTGCTGGAATTAAAGGCGTGCTCCACCATGCCTGGCTTTTTAGTTTTTGAAATTTTTTTTTTCTTTTTTCTTTCTTTTTTTTTTTTTTTTTTTTTTTTTTTTTTTTTTCTTAGACCAGGCTGGCCTCAAACTCAGAAATTTGCCTGCCTCTTTCTCCCAAGTACTGGGATTAAAGGCGTGCACCACCACCACCACCCGGCTGCTACAAGACATTTTAAAAATGCATCCTGAAACTTGGTGATGTAAACAGCTCATGTCTGGCAGGAGACCTAGTGCAAGGGGAAATATGGTCATGGTAGACTTGTGCTGTGCCTATGTGTGGGAAGCCGCAAACGCACAAGATGGCGCTGACTACCACTGGCCACCGCCCATGATTATGAATAAACAACCAATGTGCGCATGTGCATAAGAGTTTTTTGCCGAGTCACTGCCTGGCCCGAGGCATATTAATGAGGTAATGGTAGCATAGCCAATCAGGTATGGACACGTCACTCCTAGGCCTATATAAGCAGCACCATTTCTGGGGCTCAGGGTCTTTTGCCTACGCAGTCAATGCTCTCCCAATAAACGTGTGCAGAAGGATCCTATTGTGGCGTCATTCTTGCTGGCGAGTCGGGCGCTTACACCTATGCATGGACAGTTGAATGAAGGGTGATGAACTGAACAGCTACTAAGAGAACAATCAAAACTAGATCCATCTCTTAATAAACACAAATAAACTTTATAGAAGTCAAGAAGATTTGATCCTAAAAACATGAAATCACATTTTCAAAGGAGGTATGAGTAAATTTATAAACATAACAAAGACAGTCATACAAGGAGACCATCGAGTCATTTACCTTACTGGAGATTCATGGCTCCTCTTTTGATGAAATACCATAAGCTAGGTTTAAAATAAGTGAAATAGGGACAAATAAATATTTAAGAGCTAATTTGATGTGTTCTGTTCATTCATTGAACAAACTTTAGAGGGTCTTGAGGTGAGCTGGGCTCAGATGGATTTGACGGTTCTGCAGCGGCACACACGACAGATAAGCTCCTTGCTCTAGCACGGTTCCTGTTCTAGAGGAAGCTTGTGGCCAAGGAGACGAACATACAGCCCAGTTGTATGCAGAGGATATTAAGAGTTATTAAGAGGATATTAAGAGGATATTAAGATATTAAGAGTGATCTGAGGCACGGTGGCTTGATGACGGTTTTAGGCAGAGGCCTGAGAAAAGGACTGAAGAGCTGCATCAACCAGCAAGGAGGAGGGAACACATTGGAGAAGGTGATGGCTAAGAATAGATGGTGTACAGAAAAGGCTGTCTGTCAGCTCAAGGTTGTTCTTGCCTTCACTCAGAGAAGCAGGAATCAAAACAGTGAGAGAAAATGTTTCTACCATATTGGCAAAATTCAGAAAAGTCTGACAGAGAATCAGGAACATTCAATTTGGTAGACCAAAAATTCATTTATGGAGCACAATATAGCAGTAATCACCGAGTAATAAAATATACCTGTCCTCTGTAGAAGGATTTGAGGATGAATAGGATTTGGATACAGATGTTTCCAGCTGTATCCGAAACTGTGGATGTTAAGGAGCAAATCTTAATGTCTATCCATGAGGAGCAGTAAGTAAGGTGGATCGTCCACATAATGTAATTCTATGAAACAGTTTCAGAGAATGAGATATAGCTTGGGGTGAAGGGATGTAAGATACATGAATAGATTAAAAAGCCAGAGCAGAGACAGAGCTGGATAAAACCCTTACCACAGAAGCATGGGACCGCACATAAAAGCTGGGTAGACATAGTAGCCCACCTGTAAGCCCAGCATCTAAAGGCTCAGGGCAGTGGGGTGGCTCCTGAGTTCAGTGAGAGACCCTACCTCAAGTAATTAAAGTATTAAAGTGATCAGAGAAGATGCTCACCGTCAAACTCTGCCCCCCCATGTGAATACTCACATATATACACACTCTGTGAATGTGTCTATACACATGTGAATATCCATGCACATAGGAACATATACTACATATTTATTCATTCATTCATATATACATGTATATATAACACTATATATATATCACAAAAATAAAAACCTAGAGCAGTTTTTTGAAATCCATACCTAAAAATAGAAACTATATACAAATAAGCATTCTAATGTTTAGATATTTAAAATTTTATTTGCATGAGGGTTTGCATATGCAAATGTGTGTATCTGTGGTGGTCACAGCAATGTGTGGAATCCTTGGAACTGGAGTTACAGAGAGCTGTGAACTACCATGTGAGTGGTAGGAATCAAACCCACATCCTCTGCAAGAGCAACAAGTGCTCTAAACAACTGAGCCATTTCTCCACCACCCCCACTTTCAACTTTTAAATGCTTGCGTATATCATACTTAAAATATCTTGTAGGAAAATGCAAGAAAATGTTCATTGCTATTGGTTGGGGACTTAGATGGTAGATAGAGAAAGCAAGCTTTATCATCCGATGCACTTCAGGTATTATGATGTATCTACACACATACTACTCCCTTATACCAACTATGGGAATGTGTAACTCATGCAAAAGGCCACCTCTGCTTTCTTAATTTTTCCCTTTGTTTAAAGATGTAATTCCGCTTTAATTAAAAATATATTAAAATCAGTAAGTAAGTAAAAACAGATTCTAATAGGTACAGTTTTTAACCTTTAGCTGTCATAAAACAGGAAATGAATATACTAGGAAGCTCAGAACTAAAAGGGAGAAGGAAGGACGATGACATGTCAATCTTCTTGCCGAGGCAAAGATGGGGAGAGGAAGGACCTGGTGGGAAGCAGGGACAGGGAGCTGATGAGCCACTGCCATGCGAGAGCATAGCTCCAGATGGCAGGAGGGGGAGAGGGTGGCTGGTACCACTGCTGTCAGGATTATTTTCTGATCATCAGCACAGTGTATTCCAAAGAGAGGCCGATTTTTCTTTAGTAGCAAGAAAGATAATTTCAGCTAATTAATTTGTTCTGCTCAACTGACAGCCACTGAGGATGTGTCTGCATGCCCCATAAGCATATCTGTGGGTCATTTCCTTGGGTTCGCTCATGAAAGGGCACATACAAAATAAGTTGTTCTGGTCCCAGCGACTGAGACTGTAACACAAAGAAAATCAAGATGCTATGATGCCCAGCACACCAGACACTCGATCCTTATCATATTCGGCACATATATGTTAGGTACCAGCCCCTCCCCAGACACCTGGATTTGTACAAATTCAAGTTCAGTGCAGCTCTTCCCTGAAGGAAACGGTCTTTTAAAATGGAAGCATGAAAGCAGAAAGAACCATGAACCAAAGCAAAAAGAAATGCACTGTTGAACCTAAATCCCAACAATAACACAGAAAGACAAAGCAAGAAAGGCAAGCAAGAGAAATGAATATTCAACGCTTTTAAGGATATCTGTAAAAGCTCGCTAAGGAGAGGGTGTGGATCTCCTCCAGGCATGGAAAGCTCCAGGCAAAGAGGGCACTTCCAGGAAATAGGAAGACACCACCTTGAGATGTCAAGAATGGAAAAGTGTCAACACAGGTCTGGTAGCCTATTACCTGTGAGGAATCCATTGCTAACAAAGGACCATCTGACTAAGGTAGGGAGCACGGTGTGCTGGAGAGCTGCTACCCACCTCCAGGGATGAGTAAGGGGAGCCCAGTCTCCGAGGGACTTCAGGAGGGTATCTCCTGCTAGAGGTAAGATCAGCTCTGTGCCTCTATGTATTCCCAGCGCCCTGCACTATCAAAGGAGCCCTGGTACCACATAGAGGTATGTGCAAAGTTGTAAAAGCTTTGAGGAGGGATGAGGCTAGAGCAAAAGACCAGCTCCAAAGCAACTCTTGAGTGCACTAATTGAAAACGAAGATAGGGCGGGTTTGAAATCATGTCCGATTCCAACTGTGGCATGTACAGACACGGTTCAGCCTGACTGTTTCATGTAAACATTTAAGTGCGGTCGCCTGGAGGGATGAATTTCTCCCAGGAGAGGATGTTCTCTCAGCTCAACCAGAGAAGTACAGTGGAAGCAGAAGGGCCGAGGCAAGGGACAGGAAAAGAAGCGCCGCCTTTGAATATTTGCTGCAAAACACTTTGGGGGGATGGGAGAGTCTAAGGGGGCCTGGTTCCCAGGCCCCCTACCAGAAGGGGTACCTCAGCTGAAGGACAGAGATGACCTTGGCCAGCAAGAATGATGAGAAAAGGGTGAAGGATTCTGGGAAAGAAAGAGGTGCCCCAACCAAGTGGAAGAAAATAAGCCCTGAGGGGTGAAATGGAAGAGTCAAGAAAACTATACAGAGAGACGGAACACTTATGGAAAACGATACACAGTATGGCCAAGTTCCCCTTAACTACTGTGGATGAGCGCTATCATTTAGTGTCAATATTAACAAATGGAGTCCAGCTCTACCATCTTTGATTTCACCATTCTCTGTCTTTCACCTAGAAACATTTCACATCCACTATGAACTCTGCTTGGCATGGTGGCACACGCCTTTAATCCCAGCACTCAGGAGGCAAAGGCAGGCAGATTTCTGAGTTCAAGGCCAGCCTGGTCTACAAAGTGAGTTCCAGAACAGCCAGGGCTACACAGAGAAACCCTGTCTCAAAAAACAGAAAAGAGTAAAGAAAAGCTTTTCTTTTGCTGAAGATTTGATTACTGTAGAGAATGTAGAAACTACAAAAAGTATAAAGGAAAACAATTATTCAGAAGACTCCCCCCCCCCCCCCCCCCGCGCCCCGAGATACGTCCCTTTAGCGAGTTCCTGTGTTTTCTTCCCGATGAAACGCACAACAGATTACCGATTGTCACCCTGGGTCACATCATCAGGCTTAGTGTGTGCCAGGCCTTAGGACCAACTCTTAACGAGCTTCCTCTCATTTGATCCAAACAAAATGTTTCAAGGCGGATACCAGCACCATCAAACACAGCATGCAAGGCTGGGGCAAGGAAGCAATCTACACAGGCGCAGTAACAGGAGGTGGGTTTAAAGTCTGTCTCTGTTCTGTTTTTAACCTATGTTTTCATTTTCACAAAATGTGAACATATTCTTGCCATTAAAATATGCTGGCAACTACCATATGGACTTCCAGAATCTTCCAGTCTTCTACCAGGGAATACATCGTTTCACATTTTGATTAATCATTAGAAAAATAAATGTGTGCATACTTCTTGTGGGCACCTGTGATGGTTTTGTACATGCTCAACCCAGGGAGTGGCACTATTAGAAGGGGTGGCCCTGTTGGAGTAGGTGTGTCACTGTGGGTGTGGACCCTCATTCTAGCTGTCTGGGAATCAGTATTCTGCTAAAAGCCTTCAGGTGGAGATGTGGGACTCTCAGCTCCTCCTGTACTATGTCTGCCTAGATGCTGCCAGGCTCCCACCTTGTTGAAAATGGACTGAACCTCTGAACCTGTAAGCCAGTCCCAAATATATGTTGTCTTTTATAAGACGTGCCTTAGTCATGGTGGCTGTTTAAAACCCTAACTAGGACAGCACCTCTATTATTTTCTCATAACAAATGTGCATATTTGCCAGCCATGATGTTGTTACAGGTTCTTCATCCCAGTGCTCAGTAGGCTAGCCTGGGCTATTTATTTCATAGTATGGCATGCTGTCAAAAATAGATAGATAGATAGATAGATAGATAGATAGATAGATAGATAGATAGATAGATAGACAGATATAAACAAATAGCATTTACAACTATTGCTTTTTAAAAAACTGATAGTGCCCTAGAGCTGCTCATATTCTCCTGGTAGCAACAACAGCATCCGGTTTGTATACACCATATTGTAAACACTACTGTAAGTTCCTGGCCCAGCAAATATATAAATCAGTGGTAATGGTTTTGTGAAGTTCCTCACTTAATTTCTCCATTATTCTCAGAGTTGAGATTTAGAAATAATTTTCCAAGTATTTTAAAGTTCGCTGGAATTAAACACACAAATTATTTTGGATTCAGCAATAGTTACTACAATGTTGGGTTTTTCCACTCAGAGCCACCACCACCTCTGTTCATTAAAATGGACTTTTATGGATAAAAGGAAGTTATGGTTTGTTTGTTTGTTTGTTTGTTTGTTTGTTTGTTTTAAGCTACTTAATGATTTTTTTTTTAAAAATCACAGTAAAGTCTGTGGGCTCCTTTTTACCTTACTACATTTCCTAATCAATTTTCACTGGCATTTGAAAAAGTGATAAATCTTGATAAAGCTGTTGTAGCCAACTCTCACGTGGACTTTAACCTGACTAATTATGCTTCAACAAACTCTCTTGGGTTGTGTAGGCAAATCGCTGCCATCCACACATATTAGCCTATTTCCAATAATTAGAAGAGTTCCTTTAAATTTTTCATTTCTTGCCTTATCATGGTGGCTAAAATAATTCTCAAAGCTTGTTCCATGTAATATGAATGGTTTTCTATCAAATAGCTTTGAAGAACCCTGCACCAGAATTTCCAGAGTGATCTTGGTTTACATGGTCGGGATTGTAAGCATCTTTATATTGCTCTTTTGACACTAATAATGGAGACATTGGGGTTTTGTTGTGGAAAGTTGTATGTATGCTAAGAATATGTTTTTATTACAGTTAATTAAAAATTTGTTTAATTGACAGAATTTAAAAATCTATCATTTTTTTCTGCAACTTAAAAGATGGCCAAATATATTTTCTCTTGGTAGTTTTTCCAACTGCAAAAATGAAATATAAAAAAAAAATTCCCGTTTAGCTAGTTACCTTTGCATTTTTAGAATAAACTCTTTTGTCTTGGTAAATTATTAAAGAGAAAATTTCTACTTTGATTTTCTTTTCAATATTAAATCTTAATCTTTGGAAACACATCTAAAAGATCTGTACCTCTCTTTCTCTGTGTGTGTGTGTATGTGTGTGTGTGTGTGTGTGTGTGTGTGTGCGCACACGCGCGCGTGCATGTACACACACTTACATGCACACAAACTGAAACAATAGCTAAAAGAAAGGCAAACATGTTTAATCCTTTTCCTTGATCTGAAACCGTTTCTAAGCACAAGAAAAAAAAATATTAATGTGCCCTGTAAAAATTCCAAAGAACTTATTTCTAAAAATTAAGCTTAGTCTGTTGGAGGGCAAGGAATGCCCAGAAAACTTTCCAAATCAAGATATTTTCATTTCTCTTTATGAGCTTTTAACTCTATCTTCTTACATTTTCCTAGCAAGTCACCCCCTTCGTGTAGATTTTCATTTATCAGCACTGCCTACCTGCAGCAGCTAGAGCTTACAGCTACACTCCTGGCCTCTCAGTTCTAATGTTGTCTGTTTTTATTGGTGTGTTTAATCTCCCTGATCCAGGATCCGGCTTACTGCAGATTCCTTCATCCCTTGACTTTATCTCAGAATATGCGACTGAAGTATCAGAACAGCAGCTTCGCAAACTTTCTAATTATTAAGTTATTAATTTCTGTTTTTATCTTAATTACTTCCTTTAGTTTCACTCATTGTTGCTGCTGTAAATTCCTTGGTACAGAATTCATGTATTTTTTTTTCTTTCGTATTAAATGGATTTAAAAGTTATAATTTCCTTTCTCTGTGCACAGCTCTGCATGCATTTCCCATAAGATGCCAGTGCAGTACTATTTTTTTAAATGGCCTCCATAAACCATTTTGTCTCCTAACTGTTTAAATGTTTTCTGGGTTTCTTTGTTACCTTTCCACTTTTTAAACTAAACTAATAACCCATGGAAAACTCAGGAAGTACAATCAACCTATGAGGGACTTTAGGAAAGGCCAAAAAGGTGAAGAGAATGGTGTCTGTTACATGGGGGTCCCAATGAGCAGGATTCGCTTAGAGCTGGGTTAACCACGCCTCAGAGGGAGCTTCATACGGGGATACCAGGATACCGCAGTCTCCGCTGAGGGCATCAGCTGGAAGACAAGAGCCAGAGCATTGTAGTGCAGGATCTTTCCTCAGGCAACAGCACTGAACAGAGGAGAAAATGAGCTCAGAGAAAACAGGACAGCATGCCTGTGCCTGTGACCACGGAACAAGACACCCACCCCACATAATGACAGTGGCTGCTTATCTTGGGTGTCGGCATGTCCGGACAAACATAAGCAAGAATCACCATATTAAGAAGCAAATGCATTGGAGATCAGATCAGGGGAAATGGAGTTGGTATGATAAATAGAAATCATTAATAACTGTGTAACCACCATCATTACAGAGACGAGAATGTTAGACCCAGAAAGCAAACCGTTGCTCAGATAAGGCAAATGGGCAGTTTTGGTTAGCGAATGGATTCAATCCATGAGTCGGATAAGCACAGTGGATAGTGCTGAGGGAATGTAGTCGGCGGGACGATCAAGGACCTTCTTCAGAACGAGATGCAAAGGGAGGATGCAAAGGAAACAATGAAGATGTATGGAGACATGACCCTGCGCATCTGGAATCTGTTTGATAGATGTCCCGGGAATGGTGAATCTCGATGGAACAGGGGGATAAACTCGGATAGAAAGTCAGAGAGATGCATGCATCCTCATATCTGAAGAGACAAGCAAAGGCGGCACAGAAGATTAAAAACAGAAATAGAAGCGCCGTAAATCTTCTCATAATTCAGGAGGGGAGGGGAAGGAAATGATTAATAACCACAACAGAGGAAATGCAGCCAGAGATCATAAAAATAAAGAGAATACTGTGAATGGAATGTCAGTTACGTGGTGAGAGTACAAATATGTGCAAATGAACTGCCAACCACAGGAAATGAGAACGTACCAATCCACAAATGAAAAGAGACCATGGAACAGGGTAAGAGGAAAGCCGGCCACTTTTATCACTACAGATATATTTTAAATCAGCGACACAGAGTGGTTAAAAACCCAGTCAACAGACAGAGGAAGTGCCACACAAACACCAAGAACAATGGGATGTGGGAAGTATTAGATAAAATGCAGAAAGAGAAAAAGGAAATTTACCTGAAAGATAACTAATGAGAAGAACAGACTCTTTCAAAGCAATAAACAATTTGCACTGAGCGACAAACTCTGCCTTAGCATCCCTGAGCAAATCTACGGCCTGTTGTTCATGGCGAACATCAGTCACAGTCAAGGGGAAGTGGGAATCACCAGCATACTGTGAGGAGTTAGGATTAAACCCTTGGCCTGGCATGGTCTGTCCGTTTCCTGGCACGTGGCCTCTGTAAAATGCACTGAAATCCTGGAGACGAGCTGAGGAGGTAGAAGAAGAGTAGGTAGCCAGCACATAGAGAGGGACCATACCACAGGTCTCACAGCTATGCACCTGGTTCCCTACAGCCCTGAGTGCTACACTGTCCTCAATGTCTATACAACTGAAAGCACACCACTTTGCTTCGCTGTCTCCTTTTAACTGCCTCTGTGCTCCACTGTCTGTGCCTGCTTATCAAAAGCAGGTTTGACCATCAGATCACAACCTCGAATGGTTTTAGTTGCCAGACTACAAATTTTAAATTGTGAAATTCCACCATTAGGAAGTCAGGAGGTTCCACACACACACACACACACACACACACACACACACACACACACACACGTGCACGCACCCCACTGGTTTCAGTTGCTCAAAGTGTACGGAATGCTTCATGTGTATGTATAGACTTTCAGACTAGTTTCATAACTCCTGCTTCATTCAAAGCATTGGAATCTTCCCTGGATGCCGTCTGTAACGTCATAGATCCTTGGTCACTAGTGGGGTTGGTTGTGTTTTGTGTTCCTGTGTGTGTTAATCGTCTTCTTTGTGAACTGCCATCACCAACTGTGAGCCACTGTTGGACTACATACATAAACGCTGTGGCTGGAAGGCGCCATCTCCACAGAGCAAACCCAGAATTCATCCTTTGTTTGTAAAGTGCTGTCAGTTTTGTTTTTTGTTTTTTTTTCCCCAATTTTTATCTTAAAGAATCCAAACATTTCTTCAAAAGCACATGGCACTGGAAGTGACCTGCCATAACGAGGAAGGCCTCATGAATACCTTCTGATGTCCATCCCTCGTCTTTTGCAGCCTGGGGTTGTCTTCCTTCTGCGGAGAATCCCTGTGTGCTTGGCTGCCGGCCTGTGAAGGTGTAAGTGGAGAAGCATCACCCTCAGTGTATTCATCTTCCTATCCAGGGACTGCTGCTAATGACTCAGCCTCACAGTGTGGAGCGTACACTAAGCTTTCCATCCACACTTGCTCACTGAGTGATTTATGCACACCATCTGAAGACACCCCCCCTGGGATCTATAAAAAGAAGGCTAGTGTAAGCACAATCATCCAGCGCATTTTAAAGGATGATTTAAATGTTTGTTTAATTAAGCTGTAAAAAAAATTGTTTTTTCCCTTGGAGATAACCAACATAATTCATCCCTTCTGGTGGAAAGTTGACGATGTTTTCGAGATTATTCCAACCGACTGATGGGTCCCTCTCACAGACAAGCGGTAAGGGCACTGACTTGAGAATCACCGTTATGGCCGCTGCTCATTGGTGGTATCCTATTAAACTCTGTCAACTGGCGATTGATACAATTGTAATTCCAAAGATGGACTTCTTTCTAAGCCTTTATCTGTACCCAAAACACAGTTCTACTCCCGAGAAGGGGAAATGGAAAGTCTGCTCTGGAGCACAAGGAGCCTCAGAAGAGCCAGCTCCTTCAACGGGGTGCCTTGCTGTCTTTCTGAATCACTGGCAGAGCCCTGGCCTGGTAGCCAGGGTCTTCTATTGTGAAATGTATGAGATTCCAAGCAGTCATGGTCCCTGACTTACAGTTCACTTGTGATGGTTTTCATCTCCAGACTTTATGGTTGTACAGAAGTAATGTGCATGCAGTAGAATTGAGTTCTGATCCTCTCCCTGGCTAGTGATATGTAGTAACACATTACCTCTGGGTGCTCGGCAGTGGAAGCGAGCCACAGATCCCATCCGCCACACAGTCAGGAAGATAAACAACTCACACTGTGATTTTGCTAAGCTAGGATGCTCACTGGGTCACACACATTAAATACACTCTGATTTGTAATATTTTTCAAATTACAATGGGTTTAATCTGGGTGTAGCCCCATCGTGAGCCCAGACTATCTGTATTTCGTTCATGTGCCATATAGTTTGTCTACTTCACACCGACCTACTAGCCCCAGCCTCCTAAAAGCAAGAAGCACAACCTGATAATCTAATGGTCCAGAAACTCCACTCCTGGGAGCAGCGTGTGGGAAAGCCACATATTTCAGGCCCCATTCTCTGGACTAATAATCCAGCTAGCCCATGTAGGCTGCCTCCCCCTGTTCCTTTACTATAATTTTTCTCAAGTACTTCTTAGATCATTCCCCAGTTCTTATAACTATAAAAATCCATCTACCACCAAACAGCAAGAACCTCTCTTCAGGGAGGGAGAGAGCTTTCAGAATCACATCAGGCAGAAGTACCAGTGGGACACGTGAAGCCTGTGTGTTCAGAAATCCTGCACATGCCCAAAACCTACTTTATCACATAAGCAACCTGCACACCAGGACTTTCTCTTATCTATACGCCCAAACTACGGAGTTGTGATAAGCCACAGCAGGTGGATAGCGGCTCTCTCATGCCCCTTCCATTACATTAGAGAAAGTCAATCTTAGTCACAAATATTCCATATCAGATCCAGGGAGCCATTTACATTAGAGACAGTCAATCTTAGTCACAAATATTCCACATCAGATCCAGGGAGCAAAGAAGAATGTAGTTAAATATTATGGTTTGAACAAGGAACAAGAATTCAACCTGAGTACTTTCTCTATAAATGTATCACATTACTCTGTATTGGGATATGAATCTTATTTTTCAGTTGCAACATAAGTTGCAACATGAGATGCAATGCAGGAGGTGCCATATAAAAGGCTACAAGAACCTGGGAGTCACGTGGTACCCTAGCTATGGAAAGCTCAAAGTCACCTGTAACCCCAATTCATGCTTACCCAGTCACCTATAACCCCAATTCATGCTTACCCAGCTGGGATCTCTAAGCAGGACTGGAAGTTTCTGTTTAAAAGAAAAAATACAAAAGAAAAATATATTTTATTTTCTACTTTTTTTCTTAGTTCTTAATACTAGCCCAGTCTAAATCACTGCATTCACATAATTTTGTAGAATTAAATATTCACTTGATATAATAATAGGCTAAAGCTTTGTCATCAAAGCAAAACACAACTTTATCCATTATAAGCAATACTTAGAATACATTTATTTGTAAACAATACCTGAGCCTCCTGTGTGCAAGGATTATATCAAATGAGATCCCAGATTTTAGTAACTGTTGTGGTAACCTTTCTTCACATTATGTGAAGGTGTGTCTCTATATTTTCAGTTGTTAATACTGGACTGGCAAAGAACTAAGTGCCAGCAGGATTTTGATATTGTCATTTCTATAACCCTCCACTGAGTAATCTATTTTGTAAAAAAAAAGTTTTTCCTTCCTTGCCTGCCTAAAGACAATCTAGAAATGTATCAGAGGGTGCCTCACAGCTGATTGGTTGTTAAAAAAAAAGAAAGAGAGAGAGAGAGAAAGAGAGAGAGAAGGAAGGAAGGAAAGAAGGAAGAGAGGAAAGAGAGAGAGAGAAAGAGAGAGAGAGAAAGAAAGAAAGAGAGAGAGAGAGAGAGAGAGAGAGAGAGAGAGAGAAAGAAAGGAAGGAAGGAAGGAAGGAAGGAAGGAAGGAAGGAAGGAAGGAAGGAAGAAAGGAAGGAAGGAGGAAAAGAAAAAGAACTGACGGCCAATAGCAGGTCAGGAAGTAGGGGGCAGAACTTCTGGTCAGAGGAAAGATGCTGAGAGCAAAGCAGAGGTGGGAAGCAGACAGGGAGGAAACAGACATGGAGCACAGAGGAATAGAGAGGTATAGAATTTGCCATGTGGTAGGTCTTAGATTATTTGAGTTAGCTGGAAGACTGCCCATGCAAAAGGCCTAAGCTTTAAACTTCATAGAAGACTGTGTGTCTTATTTATACTGCTGGCAGATCCAAGAAAGTCCCACATTATGCCGAAGTTGTCACGTGAGACAATGCTTACAGCATCAGTGCATGATAACTGTCATGACAAATGAGGCTAGTAAAGATGACATTTAATAAACAGGGTCAAAGACACCCTTCTCCAAGTGGGTGGCGCTAAGCTGTACTTCAGAATGAACAGGAAACAGATGAAGTGAAGGAAATAGCATCGCATAAACAAATGACAAATCACATTTACCCAGGATCTAGCCCTAAAGGGAATGTCTTCGTTAAAGCCCTACCCTTCAAGGCTCAGAGATCTATGTGGAAATGGAGACAAAGAGATCCTAAGAGCCAGAAGTGGTAGATGACTGTGAGGAAACGGTGTCGGTCAGACATGGCAGGGCTGATGCACACATGAACTCCCAGAGACCACGGCAGCACATGTAATCCAGATAAAATCCTAGCACAGAGAAGGGATATGGGACCTGGGTCCCACCCCTGCCCAAGAAGCCATTTGCAATGGACACCTGCTCTGTGGGTTGTTTTGTTTTGCTTTTGTTTTTGTTTGTTTGTTTGTTTGTTTTGGACTTTCTTGTTTCATTTTGGCAAACTTTTTAAAGAAAGTGATACAAGAAAAGAATGAACCAAACCAGGAGCTGGCAGGAGCAGGAAGACCTGGGCAGGGTAAACTACTTTCCTCTTTGTTCTGTGAAGTATCTGACAAGGTACAGTTTAAATGGGGAAGGGTTTGTTCTAGCTCACAGTGGAGGACCCAGTCCTCCATAGTGAGAAGGACTTAATAGCTGGAGCAGGAACCCCCACTGTCACAGTGCAGCCACTGTCAGGAAGAAGAGAATGAACAGTTCATTATCTTGTGTTGACCCCCCACCCCTGGCCATAAAATTACTTTGTTGTTGCTTCATAACTGTTATTTTTGCTACTGTTATGGATTGTAAATTAAATATCTGATACACAGGATATCTGCTATGTGACCCTGTGAACGGGTCCTGACCTACAGGTTGAGACCTGTTGTTCTATATAGTTCCCATGACCTTTCCAAACACTATCAGCAGCTGGGGACCACATGCTCAAATCCATGAGCCTATGGAAGACACTTCACATTCAAAGGACAAATGTATTTTCCTTCTTCAGAGCTGTACGAGCGCACAGGAAACGAACACACCAGCTACCTGGGAAGCCAGACGGGTGTCATAGGAAGATGAAAGAAAGGAATCATTTAAAAAGTCCAAGTAGATGCTGTTTACCTCATGTGCCTACTCTAGCCCTGAAAATCCAAGTGCTAATTTTCTCAATGCTAATGGGAAATCCAAAGTTTATTCTCCTGGTGGGGGGGATGGAAGCAGGTGTACCACATGCAGAAGGCAGCAAAGGTGAACAACATGGCTGAAATAGATTCATGGCATCCTGCAGCCTGGTGCCTTCGGTGGAGGTCACACCTATCTCCTGCACTGTTGCCACCCAGCAGAAAGAGAGGCCGAATTCTTTCGAAAGCATCAAAGACAGATTCCTAGAAAATGAAGATTTCCCTTCTCCGTGAGAACTATTAAGTCAGTAAAACACTTTATTGGTTAGAGTCTAGAAAACGTGTCAGCAGGCAGGAGTAAAAAGTACCTGGCAATACATTCAAGGAGAAAAGAAATGTTCAAAAGAAAAGGTAAGAAAATAAATCCAGGTAGCCTAGGATTAGGGGAATAGGGATTCTATAAGGAGAAAATGAAGGGAAATGAATGAAAAAAGATAACACTAGAAAGCCATCTAGAACTAGAAATGGGTTTCCAAATTGAAAATGGATAATAAAAGCCCTCATACGCAGTCACACCATTACAGAATATCAGGAGAGGAAAGGGGGATGTTAAATTATTCCCAGGGAAAGCAGGTTTCAAAAGCTCCTGTAAGAACTGAAATCCAGGTGCCCTGGTACTCATTGGGAGCCAATACTGAAAGTGGAAGAGCAAGACCATCAAAACCCAGAAACAGAACAGCTTCCAGTCAAGCTGCAGTGCAATAGGAGGGAGTAACAAGGAATAGCTTGGTCACAGGAGGTCCTGGGCACATTTGTCTTCCATGCATCTTCTTCAGGACTCTACTAGATGTGATGTTACATTAAAACAAAGAAGCAAAGCATGAAAACACAGCCAAGGAGATGCAGAGCCCAGAGGATAAGAAAGCAATAAAGGAAGGCAATTCCCAAGACATCCTCAGAGCATCCTTCGCAACCTTGGCTGTATTTCACAGCTGCCTTGGGTGCTTTAAAAACCCTCAGGTCCAGGTCACACTGTAGCTGCATCTCTTGGGGGGTGTGACCTAGGCACAAACAAGTTTTTAAGCTCCCCAGATTGATTCCCTGGGCAGAGGATACTCTGACCCATGGTGTTAAAGGATAGCCCCAGAAGAACTCCTGTGCTGAGGACCAGAAGAACAAGCTGTACTCAGAGCTGCAGTGAAATGAGATCAGAACAGGGAAGATGGCACTGATGAGCTAGCTGACAGTCAGGAAGTGGAAAAATGTGTGGGAACCTTAATCAAGAAGCATATGGGCAGAATGGCGAAGACGGATTCCTTTGAATATTTGATTAAGAATGCAAAAGTAAAATAGAGTCTTTTCAAATGTTTACAAGTTACAAGACACAGAAAATGTAACCAGAATATACTATCTGGCCAAGGGAAAAAAAGAAATCTCAGATAACTCATAATACTGGGAAACTTGAGACACTGGTGGTATTGAGAAAGTGACAAGAAGAAATGAGTTAGCAAGGATTGAAAGTCATCAAGAGACAGAAATATGTACATGTCAATGGATATTGCCAAAAATCCAAAAGGGTACAAAATGACCTCCCAGAGAGAGTGCCATCCCAATTTCTAGACTGTTAATATCACTACCAATGACAAAAGGCACAGCAAAGATGAGGGATCTTGAGGTGGGAGACTAGTTTGTATTAACTAAGTAGACCCAATGTAATTCCAAGGGTCTGCAGAACAATGGGACAAGAAGGTCAGAGCAGGGAGAAGGAAGAATAAGGGTCAGGTTGATGAAGCATGAGACAGGCAATCAATGAATGCTTAGACTCACGTGAGATAGCAAAAGGCAAGACATAGATGCCCACGTCTCCACAAAATGAACCAGTCCCATAGATTGTGTGTGTGTGTGTATGTGTGTGTGTGTGTGTGCGTGCCTTTAGACTTAATTTAGATTTCTGGCCCCCAGATATGTAAATATTGAATAATTGAATTTGCTTTCATGGAGACATTCTCAGTGCAATCTTTCCCAGCCTTGACTGCACCTCATAGCTACCCACTGTCAGTCTACGGTGCTTTGTTTCAGCCACAACAGAAAATACAAGGACTTTGTTGTGTGTGGATACAAACAGGATGAAGCAGAGTGGAGAGAGGGTAGACATATAAGCATCATGTGGCATTTCAAAGGAAGGGGCAGGTGACCCACACATGGATAAGAAATACAAACAAATCACATGGAGTGTGTAGGGTGTGCAGAGAGAGTGGATAGCCACAGGGCAACTTCCCTCCAATATAAACATGCACATGGATATAAAATTTAAAATGTATCTGGAAATATCCATTAACCCCAACACACACTTACTAGAGAGAGTGACACCATCTATGTGTAGGTAAATGCTATAAATTCCTCTTTGTCTAGAGTCCTAAAGCTCAAAAGGCTTTATTCTAACACACAAAGACGTTTTCTTGTAGCCTTTTTTATCTATAGTACATATAAAGTCCCTATCTTCCAATGGTGGATAGATGTTCAAATTAGAAGAGTGTTTAAGAACTCAGGGGGGGATAACCCTTGCCTGGTACTGAGAAATTCCTTTATTAACTCAGGAATTTGGCGAATAAAACAGCATTGTCCATTTATGTAGGGTACCTCTGTTCAAACTATGTGTGTGTGTGTGTGTGTGTGTGTGTGTGTTAATATATGCACAATATACATATATATGTGTACATATGCTTATATACATACATACATACATACATACATACATACATACATACATACATGCTTATGGAGGGCTATAGTATACTATCCCTAGCAGAGGAGCTATTGGCAGTTGATACCTGGCTGGGGGGAAAGAGTCATGTTTCGTAGGGAGTGGGATCTCTGGTAGGTGACCCATGCCCAAAAGTATAAGTGGCACTTACTAAACTCAACTGGGCAATGTACAGAGAGTGAGAGATTTTGGAGCACTCTGTCCTACAAGGAAGGTCTTCATCAAAGCCCTCCCCTCTCTGTGGATCTGTGTGGAAGAGGAAGTGGAATGGTTCAAGAGCCAGAAGTGGTGGGTGACTCCAGGGAAACAGTGCCCAACAGACACAGCAGGACTGATGTGCACACAAACTCTCGGAGACTGGGACAGGAATGCACAAGACCTGCACAGCATTCTCTCAGAACAGAACGGGGTGTGGACACTGAGTCCAGCTCTAAGGAACAAGCTATTTATAGTCAATTATCATCTTCTGGAAGAGGAGAGCCACACGACAGACTCCTTCCCAGAAGCACAGAGACCATGCGGAAGGATTCCATCATCCCTGCTTTGTCTTTTGTCTTGTTTAGTTTTATTAATTTTTGTCCTACTGGTTTTTGTTTTATTTTGGTTAATTTGTTTTGATTTTTTTCTATTTTGCTTTTGGAGAGAGAAAGAACATGAAATTAAGTGTGGGGAGGTAGTAGGGAGAATGTAGGAGGGATTGGGAAGGGGAAAGAGCTGGGCAGTGGTGGCGCACGCCTTTAATCCCAGCATTTGGGAGGCAAAGGCAGGTGGATCTCTGAGTTCCAGGCCATCTTGGCCTACAAAGTGAGTTCCAGGACAGCCAGGGTTACACAGAGAAACCCTGTCTCGAAAAAAATCAAACAAACAAACAAACAAACAAACAAAAAACAACAACAAAAAAACCTAGATGATGGCTCATCAGGTTAAGGTGCTTGCTACAAAAGCCTGGAAAGTAAGAAAAAAAGAAAGAAAAGAAAAGAAAAGAAAAGAAAGAAAGAAAGAAAGAAAGAAAGAAAGAAAGAAAGAAAGAAAGAAGGAAAGAGAGAAAGAAAGAAAGAAAGAAAGAAAGAAAGAAAGAAAGAAAGAAAGAAAGAAAGAAAGAAAGAAAGAAAGAAAGAAGGAAAGAGAGAAAGAAAGAGACATGAAGTTGGGAAAGAGTTGTGCTATAGAGCCAGAGCAATGAGATAGGTATGCTAAAGATACATTGAACATATGCATAAAATATAATTTTGTAAATGTAGGAAGAAAATTTTTACAAAATTACTTTGAAGAGCATATTAAAATTAAGAAATGGAAAAAACACAACAATTTAAGTCCTTGCAGCTCCTCACACACATGAAGATGGAAGGGACAGATGGCTCACATTCTGAACATTGACTGGTTATCCTCTCTACAAGGAACAAATGTTTCTCACAGAAGTGCAGCATACACACTTGACTTTCCTAAAGCACTAGAAATGGCTTCACCAAGCCTTCTCAGAAACCCATGCATACAGATCAGATAGACAGAGGGGAGCACACTGCGGTAAGAACTCAGTTAAGTATGTCAAACATTGACAGCTTATTAATAGCTTTGTGTCAAAATGGAGTATCTCGTGCGTGCGGCTCCTGAGGAAATCATCCTGAGGCTGATCCCACTCCGTATTTCCCATTGATGGCTGGAGGATGACGTGAAGTGCTCACTAATCAATCCACCGAAGATGCAGCTCTGGGAGATGTGGCTGATGCCTTCTAGATGACAATATTAAGAATTCAGGATGGTCTTGTGAAATCAAGGAAATGAGTTGAAATCAACGGAGCCAGCAGACACAGTCCTGGTGCGCTCCCAACTAGAAAGCAAGACGACCTGGCAAGCAGAACCCTAAACGCTCCTATTCCCATCTGTCCTATTGCTCCTGCACGGCCATGGGGATATCCAGACTTGCTTAGGACCTGCCCTCCACACATAATTTAAGTCTGTGACACGCAGTTTCTCAGTTCTCTCCCTCAGGGACCTGCAGCCACGGGGCTGAGATGGCCGATCTGGGGTGACACAAATTATAGAGCTCACACTGACAAGTTTAGAGTATGCAGCACCACATCAGAAATGGAAAAAAATAAAACACAGTGCTTACAAGGATGGGAAGCAAGAGCGCTCCTTTTCTTCTAAGAGGGGTGTAGTGTTGGCAAGCAATAACCAAACCTGGCCATCTTTACCTTCTAAACGTTTTTCAACATCTAGTCTCTCTTGATGAATTCCTCATCACTCGGTGCCTAGACCGGGGTTTTAAAGGATTCTTTGCTCTCAATTCTTTTGGATCTATGCTGCATACCACCATCTGTCTGGTCCCAGGAAAATACAAGAGATCTCAAAGCCTCCTTTCGCAGCCTTTTAGGCCCAGTGGCCCCCACAGCTTGCCAATTTGACACACAAATGTTCTTAGTTGCTCTTCTACCAGAAGTGCCACCAGCTTCCTGTTAGGGACATTTCTATTTGTCCCACTGTCTAGGTCAGCACTTCTGAACCTATGGGTCATGACATTTTGAGGGGTTGAGTGACCCTTTAACAGGGTCACCCAAGACCTTTAGAAAATACAGATATTTACATTATCATTCATAATAGTAGCAAAATTACAGTTATGAAATACCAACAAAAATAATTTTATGGGGGGGGGGGTCACCACAACATGAGGAACTGAATTAAAGTGTTGCAGCATTAGGAAGGTTGAGAGCCACTGATTTAGGTAATGCTACTAGAATCTGGGGGCCAGAGATGCTACACAAACTGGACATTAACCAGCCTTACCCAGTTTGCCATTGATACTCCAGTTGACGAAAGCGCCTCACAGTTCAGGGTTAGTTCTTGAGCCTTCTGGCTTATTTCTCCCTGGAATCTGTGGCAACCATTCTCTCCTATACCAACCATGCTTTCCCCTTGCCTTCATACCTTGTGGCAATGAATTCTAACGCCTGGAATGGCTCTCATCATTTTACTAATTCATTTTGTCATCTGCAGCCCCGACGTCCTCTACCAGGGAGAGCTGCCCATAGCCTGGCTTACATACTTCTCTCTAAAACAGTGGCAGCCCTTGCTAGTGATGCTAAGCCCTGTGCTCATCACACAGCTGTCTAAGTGATGGTTTTTAATCTCTGATTCGGGGGTCACTTGGGGTAGAAAGTGAACTGGATGTTATGTGGAAATAAGCATTTTGTCGAGGTAAAGGAGTCGAGCCCTGCATAGCAATGCACCTGATTGTCCAGGTTTACCCAGCCTCATTTACCATTGCCAAACCATGGAATCAGCGTAAGTACCTGTGAGTAGATGGAGGATAAAGAAAATACAGGAGGAATACCATGACAGGGTGGCTTTCACCATAAAGGACAAAACTGTGTTGTTTTCAGGACAGTGAGCTGAATGAAAAAATTATAGTGCCAAGCAAAACAAGCTAGATTCAGCTAGCCAAATGTCCAATGTTTATTCCCTCATGACGAATCAAGGTTAAACAAAAATTAAAAACATGAAAGTGGCAGGATTATTTGGGGAAAGGAAAAGGACCGGGAAGACTAGACAGAGAGAGACTGGGGCTAAGGGCAGAGGGGGTCAAATAGTAAAAATGCATTATATCCTCACAGAAGAATATTAGAAGAAAACACATTATTCTGTACAGGATAAGAGATCTGGAGGAGGTATAGGTGGATGGCTGGGTAAGGTAAAGGACTTTTCGGATGCCCATGTTGGGAACAAACACAAGCATTATTTCACACCTCCAGGAGCAGTTGCTGGGGGTGGGGCAGAGTCTCAGATGATTCTGTGCTATGTCTGTCACTTCGTATACTTAATCTTCAGTCCCTAAACGTCTCTTCAAAAGGTGGCAGACAGCAGCCTGCGTGAGTTTCCACTCACCCATCTCGAGGACTGGGTGGCAGGAGGAGCAATCAGACAGGCACTTCTGTTTCTCCGCTCTGTGTCCAGTCTGCTCAAGAGCTCAGCCGTTTTGCTACCAGGAAAACAAATAGGTGTTAGTGCTCAAAAGAAAAAAAAAGAAATAGTGCTGTTTATTGTGCCTTAGGATACCAGCCTGGACTTCCATGGGGTGAGGACTAAAAATATCCTAGGGAGAACAAAAGGTTAAAAGTCAAGGTGTAATAGAAAATCAAAACTAAGTGGTTTTTCAGGGCTGCATCTTGAAGAGCGTGTGTTTTAAAAATCTAAAATTGGCCTTGTGAAATGTGAGCCAGTTAGTTCATATTTTGCACTTTGTCTTATCGACAGAGACAAATCCTCCCAGCAACTCCTCGGGATGCTGCTTAATTTCCTCGGCGCATATCTCGGGTTTGACATCAGACTTCTTCCTTATAGACCTGAGGAACACTAATCCCTGACAACATCTCACTTCCTTTCAGATTTACATTAAGCCCTGAGCCCTCCACGAGTCTTCCTTTAGTCATCTCATCTCACACATTGCTCTGACTGCTCAGAGGACATGCAGAGCCCATTGGCCAGCAGTTCTCTCTCATTTATGGGCCTGGAGCCTTTCCTAATTCTGAAACAGAAATACAGCCCACAACACACACATATATACACACTCATACACACACACACACATACATGTACACACACACACATATACACACACTCATACACACACATACACACATATACACATACACATATACACAGACTCACACACATACACACATACATATACACACACATACACATACATATACACACATACACATACACACACACATACACACACACACACACATACACACATACACATACATATACACACACATACACACATACATATACACACATACACATACACACATACACACACACACACATCTTTGCATTTGACTCGAGGAAAGACATGGACTTTCCTGGAGGTTAAAAAGTGCTACTTGGCCTGAGGAAATACTGGCTCAGTCAACAAAGTGCTTGCTATACAAGCATGAGGACTTGAGGTCTGAACCCACGACTCACATAAAAGTTGGGCATAGCAACACACACCAAGAGTCCCAGAGCAGGCAGTACAGAAACAGGAAACTCCTTGGAGCTTGCTGACCAGCCAGTCTAGAAGATCAGGGAGTTCCAGATTCATTAAGACATTTTAGCTCAAAGCATATGACACGAGCTGGGCTCGATGGCCCACACCTCTGATCCCAGCACCCTGGAGGCGAAGATAGGAAGATCTCTGCGAGCTGGAGGTCAGCCTGGTCTACACAGCAAGTTCCAGGCTACCTAGAGCTGCACAGTGAGACCCTGTGTTATTCAATTAATTAAGGTAAAGAAGCAATAGGATAAAATGCCCAAAAGTGACTTCCGACCTCCACATGCATGTATGCAGGCCAGCACATGCATGGTAACATACAAGCACATACCCAAATATCCATAGTACTATTGACTCAGGCACACATCTCTGGTATTTCCCTTTAGCTTTTAGCTTTGCCATGTACTAGACAGGTAATAGGGCCTTTGGTTTTCCCTTAATCCAAATCACCACTCAGTTTTCCCTCTCTCCCACGTCAAGCACAGAGCACTGGAGTTACTTCCTACTCCTTACTTCAAGTTCTGTTTCCTCCCACCAACCTTGGTTAAGCTCCGTTTCTCCTTTCCCTTGGTAACATCTGCAATTTCTACTTCTTAGTCCACGTTTACAGATGCCTGACTCATATTGCCCCAGGCTCCTGTGGCCTGCTCCCATCTTCCTTCTGCTCTTCCACCTACTATAACTTCAGGTCTAATGCTAAGATTAGATCATCCAGAACACAGGACATGGGCATCAAAGGAAACACGGGGGTCTGAAAAGAGCCAGCGGCATCCTGTTGTGCGTGCAGGGGAAGACAAATCAAGGAATTTGAAATGGAACAAAGGTGCCAACACAACACTGTGGTGAACGTTTCTTGGCTAGAACCGAGCATTTAAGCAAAGTCAGATGCTTGAGCTAAGAAAGGAACGCACTTTGTTAAAAGTGAAGCAAAGTTCACAACCCAAAAAAAGCCTGGGACCTCAGCAACCACACAGCACACAACCTGTCCACCTTGCCCGGAATAGACAGAGACTAATGACGCCACACAATCTGATGTTTTTTAAATCAAAAACGTAAAATAGGAGACAGTCCTATACCATAGGTATACTGCACTTAACATTCTTCCTGGTGGATATTTATTTTGGTTTTTGTTTGTTTGTTTTGTTTTGTTTTGTTGTTTTTGAGGCAGGGTTTCTCTGTATAGCCCTGGCTGTCCTAGAACTCACTCTGTAGACCAGGCTGGCCTCAAACTCAGAAATCCACCTGCCTCTGCCTCCCAAATGCTGGGATTAAAGGCATGGGCCACCACTGCCAGGTTGCTGGCGAAAATTTATGTTACTCTAGTGACCATCCCAGAGTATGACATACAAACGTTAAACTGCAGTTTTAAGTAGTCATAACTATGAAGCTATCCTAATTGAAAACTGTAAATGATGAGTAACCTTTCCAGTGGTGTGTGTACAGTTGGGAGGGGGCAGTCTTACCTTATCTTACTTTCTTTTAGCTAACACACAGATTCAGTTAGCCACAGGGTCCAGACAGAATATGTATATGAGTAAAGAAAATAGGCTGAGCAATAAGTGACATATTCCAATCAGATCAAAGACTAAGAGAACATCAACCATGTTGGAGCTTTTGACAAATCTGGAAATTATTTCCCATACAAGGGGGTCAGCTGCTACTTAGCTAAAGACCAGTATTGCCAATGGGTAACAAGCCAGCAATGCCAGATGGCCCAGGTTTTACTATTAAAACCAAAGTTCGGAAATTTTTAATGAGAAATAATTTGACAATTATATTTTAAAACTTTGAAAATTTTGCAGGCTTACTCCGCTGGCCCCAAGAAAACTATGAAATAAACAAAGCAAAGTCCTCTGCAAGCCAGATGTGGTACCAAGGGCCCTTTGTCATGATTAAATCACTGTTTCTGCCTGGCAGTGTTTGTGTTGCTGACAAAAACATTTATTTTAGAACTATAGGTTCCTTTTCTTTAGGTTAAAACTAGGAGTAAGAACAGCCAAGAAATGGTTTCTCTACTGCTTCATATCTGCCAGCTAAAAGACATCACACCATATTTCATTTTTATGCCAAATACTAAGACATATCATTTTTATTTACACATACAGCTCTGTGGATTTGTGTTAATACATGAAAAGCAAACACTACATATAAAATTAAAAAAGGAGAATCCCAGAAAATATTTATAAGCAAAGAAACATAATAAAAGGTCTGTGGTGCAAAATTCATGGAGAACACAGATAAATCAAATTTCAGAGAGACAAAGAACCCAACCTACAAGTGGGTAAGAGGTAGATATATACACTTCACCGAAGAAGAAACATAGTTAATAACACAAATAGGAACAATGGCTTAGGTCTTCTATAACATCACAGTGTCAAGGCCTTACACCTATGAACTTCATGACAACCTTGCAAAGACGTCAACATCTTCAATTCACAGAAGCAACAAGGTCAAGGCCATACAATTAGCAAATATCAGAACCAGGACTCAGACCCAGACAATCCAACTGCAGAGGCCATACACTTGACTGCTCCTCAGGAGGAATACCCATATGCAGAGGTGCTCTGTCTAAGTAACAAGTGAAAATAAGAAAATTAAAACAAGACACAACCACACATAAGTCAAAAAAATACGTTTTAGATATGGAAAATTGCCCCATGCTAAGGAGAATATTTGGCACTCCACAATTCTCTATAGTGTTTGTTTTGCTTCAACAATAAGCACAATTTGTTCACCTATAGGTGTGTCTTAAGTGGTTAGAGGGAAAGGATACTGACAAATGTGACACATCAGGGCAGGATTTCTACAGGGAAGAACTAGAGAATAATAGCATTGTAGCAGCCTCTGTAGTACTTCATTTCCTTTTAAAATTAACATGGCATAAGCAGTGTAATAGAGAACAGGCACAAGGACCTTGGTTTCACTGGGCTGGGAAAGTCCAAGGAAGTTCCACTGCAGCTTTCTTAGGACAAAAGCTTTCCAAATGCCCATAGTAAATGCTACCTGTGAGGAGCTGTAAAACTGAGACTCATCAGTGGAGTGTCTTAGAAATCACCGGGCCCAGGCCTTCGACTTTCCAGCATGTCTGGAGTGGAATCCAGAAATCTGTTGCTTAAAAGCACCCACGGGGTGATCTTAAGAGCTACCACATTACTACAGATGGGTATTTAATACACATAATTATCTTAGATCCATATGATTCTGACTTATGAATAATTCATGTTATAGAACACAGTTGGAAATAAAACTTCAGTGTATCTCAGAAACTGTCTAAGTGCTAACAGGACACTCTGCCTCTTCCTTCCAAACACTTCGCAAACCTAACTGGTTCTGGGGAGTCTGGGTGAATGAGTAATCACCTTTTCCTTCACATGGACAGCGGATGCATCCTGAGTCTCTGCTAAGGACTTTGGAGGCATTATTTCCTATAACTGGCATAAGCAAAAGATAGTCACACATCAGTTGGCACTAACAGAGCCTGTGCAATAAGAATCCAGGAGAAACTGGCCCATCATAGGCATGAGTTCCATTTATAAAATCAGAAGGAAATGATCTAGTAATGGGAGGGATGAATTTTCCTAAATTAATCCTGTATTTAAAATAATGATTTCAACTTATTTAACAGTTTTTTAATGCTTTAACTTTTCATCACAAAAGTAATACATGAATATAATGAGTGATTAAAAAGGAATAGAAAACAGAAAAGTGTATGTAATAAAATAATGATGTCCTAGGTAATACTGCTCTCAGTATGAATTGTTTCATATGTATTTTCCTGGGCAATTTCTGATTATTGGTAAACATTTGTTTAGGGAGATACAGAAGTAAGGCATGCTTTACTTCAGGGGATGGCAATTAGGAGGGAGCAGAAAGGCCAGATCTTCTTAAATGAGTTTCTCTGGGCCTTGGCATAGAGGAGATAACACTTTCTTGGTCCCCTACAGCTGTATCTGAGGTCTGGGCTGAGAGAGCGAGAGCAGATGGCTCGGCCAGGCCTGAAGTGGCTCCTTTATGGTTACCCACGTGGTTCCTAGTACTCTTTCCTCTTGCTTGATGGTGGCACTCAAAGAAGGCTTGAATGATGCTTGCTAAACAGGGTAGAGGCTCCATTTGCCTGAGCTTTCCACTGCCAGAGGACAATGGTTAATCTTCGGAGTCACATACTAGACCTTATCGCTACCTGGAAGACATATTCTTCTTGATTATTGAGTTGGGTTTGTTTTGTTTTGTTTTGTTTTGTTTTGTTTCACCATAGCTTTTTTTTTCTCTCACTAAAGAGAGATACTTTCCCCCCTAACTTGAATACTATCATCATGTTTTACTCTGACTTTTCTGAATGAAGTCCATCCTTCAAATTCCATTCATATTACTTTTTACATATCTAACTTAATCCTTTACCAGCTAAATACAGTTTTACCACATTCTTACTCATGAATACTTAGGTTATTCTAGTGAGCATCACACTATATACATCTATGTACATATAATATTATACTGAGATATGTAAATAGAAGTTATTGTCTAGTATATGTTCATATAGATATCCATATTTAAATCATGCTTAATGATGTCATGATGCTATATATGAATCAGTGTTACTCCTAAAACTATGTGTATTGAAACTACCAGTTTGGAACCACACCTCTTTCAAGTGAGCATCAATCCTTGAATATTTTATTGATCTCAGGCACCTTCAAATAACATAGACTTACCCATTGATAAAATTGAGACTGTAAACTTTCCCCAAAGGCTCATGTATTAGAAGTTAGTCCTTGAGTGATATTACTGATGGGTAGTGGAACCTTTTAGAGGAGGTCTCTAAAGGGAGGTCTTTAGGTCTTTGTTGTGCCCTTGAAGGGGATCATGGGACTATAGTCTTTTCTTCTACCTTCTCTTGCTTGGCCAGAAAGGTAACAGTTTTATGTCACCATGTACTTCTATCAGGATGTGGTACAATGGCACAGGCCTAAAGCAACAGAACCAATTGACTGTAGATTGCACCCTCCAAAACTGTGAGGCACAAGAATTTTTATATAAATTTAATTTTAGTACCTCAATTATTTTATTATGATAATGGGAAACTAATGGGCCCATCACCCATTACCACTCCATATTCCAATCCTACACTGCTCTGGATATCTGCTCCCTCTCCAAGCAGCCTTCTAGAACTTTCTGCCATGAAAATTAAGATCTTCAACAACTAGAATTCAACAACTTTATAGCTGTAATGTTGTATCAGAAGCTCAGTAACAGCACCTTCATTATGCCTCCACACACAAACATGCACAGATACCACACACATACCATATAGAAACTTTTTTTTTAATTTTCCTCAAATATTAAATCATTACTGGGTAAGTACCAAAGTAAAAAAATAAAGTTTTCATTACATGCCACACATGTGAATATTAATAAATTCAATGAGCAAAAGTTGAAGATTAATAGGATATTCATATAATATTACAATATCGTGATGTAGACACGTATCAATTATAAACAGTGACTGCATCTTCACAGTGCAGACTACTTTAACTAAACAGCCAAAATAACATCAGAGTGGAAGGGATATAAGTGTCATGGACCTTATGATAGGATGCAGCAAGAGTGTGCATCATTCTATATGGGACTGCTTATTAAAATATATATCTTTAGTCTAATAGTGTCAGACAGATGCAAATGGAAGGCTGTTCAAATAATAGAACATCACGGATAGGAGAAAACTAAGGGGTCATGGTGAATAGATGGTTTTTTTTTTTGTGATCTTAAATCAGACCCTGAAATAGAAAAGAGACTTGGAAGAAAAATTGCAAGTTTCTAACCATGTGTTTTACATATATAGTACTATGCCAATGCTAATTGCCTGATGTTGATAATTATACTACAGTTACATAGGCTATTAAATTCTCTTAGATGAAGGTGTCAATGGCAATTATACTATTTTTGTATCTTGTTTTTAAGGTGAAAATCATTTCAAAATAAAAGGGGAGGAAGGTCTTCTCTTCATGTATCGCTTGAAGTCTAACTGTATTTGAGAAAGTGCTTCCCCCTTGCTTCTGAACTAGCTGCTGTCCTTGTCACTATTCCATTGCTGGGGAGAGATTTCATGACCAAGATAGCTCTTTAAAAGGGACATTTAATTGTGTGTGTGTGGGGGGGGGTGCATGCAGTTTCAGAAATTCAGCCCATTATCATAAGCCAGGGAGCATTACAGCATACACGCTGGAACAGTAGCTCAGAGCTATATCTTGATCCATTATCAGAGACAGACAAAGACAGAGAGACAGACAAAGACAGAGAGACAGACAGACAGATAGACAGACAGACCCTGGAATGGGCTTTTCAAGCCTCAAAGGCCAGCCCTCAGCGAAACACTTCCTCCAGCAAGACAACTCCTAATCCTTGTAATCCTATTAGAGAGTTCAACAACCTGGTATCCAAGGATCAAATCTATGAGTCTATGGGGGCCATTCTTATTCAAACCACCACATTGTAGTCTGGTCCTCCATAGACCTGTAACCGTATATTCATACAAAAATATATTCAATCCAACTTCAAAAGTCCCCACAATATACAGTCTCAACATCGTCTAAGTGTCCAAAGTTCAAAGTCTCTTCTGAGACTGAAGGCAATCTCTGTTAGCTGTAAACCCTATAAAAGTTAAAACAAGAACAAAAAACAGACTGCACACTTCCAACATACAAAAGCACAAAATAGGCATTACCATTCCAAAAGCGAGTAAGGGGGCATAGTGAGAAAATACTGGACCAAAATAAGAACAAAAGCCAGTAGGGCAAACCAAACACTGCATCTCCATGTCTGATATCAACATGTTCTTCAGCTATGTTAACTACAACACACTGCGTCTCTCCTTGGAATGTATCCCATGATGCATTACCACCATTTTGGGCTCTTCAGACTTTACCTTCTTAGCTTCATGACATGGCCTCTCTAGGCCTCCATGCTGAGGCACCTCTGACATGCACCTGGCCTCGGAGGCTTTCCTCAGTCACAGAGGGAGATTCCACACCCCCTTTCTTGTATCTTCGACTCTGAAGCCAGAACCATGTGGCCAAAACTGTCAAGTTCTGCTGCTCGATGGTGCTGGAACATGGCCCATGTTTCAATTTTATTTGCATCAACCTTCTGTGTGGCTGATGGTTTCCTTCAATATTTACAATTCTTTAAAATTCCTTTTCCAAAGTTAGAAGCTGACCTGGGTGGGGTCTTTTCCTGAGGTCACCACTCCCTTTATTCCATTTAGCCTCAGGATTTTCTTTAAACTTTTTATCTCCTTAGACTGTCTTGAAATCTCTGGGATACCGTGAATCCAAAACTCTTCAATTTAGCCTAAGACCAAATTTTAGAATAACAGCGAAATGCAGCCAAATTCTTTGCCAAAATATCACAGGAATGGTTTAAAGCACCCAACTGTTTTCCTAATCCGAAGTACCAAGTGCACGGTCTGCCAACAAGCAGCGTGCTCAGGCCTGTCACAGCAATACACTGTTTCCTAACTTTTGTCTTAATCACTCTTATATTGCTATGAAGAGATACCATGTCAACTCTTATAACAGAAAGCAAGTAACTGGAGTTGACTTACAGTTTCAGAGTTTAGTCCATTGCCATTGTTGTGACAAAATAAAGAACAAAAGCAACGGAAGGAAGGAAGTCTCTATTTTGGTTCACAGTTTGAAGATATCATCCATCACAGGTGAGAAGTCATGGTGACAGGACCTTGACACAGCCGGTGGCTAACACTGCATCCATGTTCAGTAGGCAGAGAAGAGATGATGTTTTCCCCTCTTTATGAAGCAATCAGGGCTCCCAGCCAATGCAATGATGCTGCCTATATCAACTAACCTAATGTAGATGATCCCTTACCCACATGCCTAGAGACTTCTCCTTATTAAGTCTTGATTCTATCAGGTTGAGAATATTAACCATTGTACCCCTTATGTACCATTTCTCATGTGCATGCCCCCCAGGGCCTGAAATGTTCCTCTTTGCCCCTTGTCCTGTTGGTAGACCATTGCTTCTGCCTGACTACTTAGAAAAACATTCACTTCTGTAATACCTGCAACCGTTAGAATATAGCATCCTCTTTGCCAGTCAGCTTTCCTGGCCACCATTTCTCATTTGCAATGCATTCACCCTCCCTCCCTGCAATGGCTAATCTCAAGAGTCAACTTGATGAGATTTAGAATCACCTAGGAGACAAGCCACTGGGTATGCCTGTGAGACATTCTCTCAATTGGGTTAACCAAGGGGTAAGATCTACCCACTATAAAAGGTTCCATTCCCTGGGCTGAGATTCTGGACTATATAAAGAGGAGAAAAAAGAGTTGAGCATAAACATTTTCTCTCCTCTGTTCCTTGAGTGTGAATGCAAGGTGACCAGCCACCGTAAGCTTCTGTTGCTGTGACTCTGCCACCATGGCAGACAAGACCATCATCTTTTAGCCAAAGTAATTCCTTTCCGCCTCAAGTTCCTCTCATTGAGCTATTTTACTACAGCAACTGACAAAGTAACCAAGACACTCCCTATGTCAACAGCTGTCATCAACAGAGATATCCTACTTTTCCTCCATAAAGGCACTTTCCTTCCAGTACACCTACCTGAACAGATCTCAGGCCAGACTGAGTCAAACCAAATATTCTGCCAACCACATCTCTATTTCTTCTCATCTTTCTCATCTCAAACATCTTTTCTCTACTTTGTGTAAACCACAGACTCCTAGAGTATGCTGGTCAGCTTTCTATTGCTGTGGCAAATACCTGGGAAAATTTCATGTTAGGGAAGAAAGTTTTATGCTGGCTAAGGCATCAGAAGATTCTATCCATGGTCGCTTTGTCCCATCGAAACCAAGATAGAACATCTGATAGGAAGGGCAGGGCAGAACAAAGTTGCTGATTTGACGACTCTTGGCAGTCATGCAGGAAAAAAAAGAAAAACCAAGAGATGATATAGTCCCCAAGGGGACACCCGACTGGTCCATTCCCCTCACCTTAGGTCCTAGTTTGTAAGTATCAATCATAATTCTATTCCATTCCACTGGTGAGTCTCTCTCCTCTAAAATGTACGTATCCAATCTTACACCTCTCAGCTGCAATCTCTTTATAGTTTGAGAGTAGAGAAAAACAAGTATTATATCTTTCCCAAAACTGAAACTCCAAATCTCATTCTCTCTTTGTCCCTTCTCCTTTAAAAAACAATTTTTTAGGACTGAGAATAAAGCTGCATGGCTCAGTGGTAGAAGATTAGTCGGTAATGCAGAAGCTCTGGGTTAAATATACAGTTGTGCATCAATATTAGTGTATACACACACACACACATATACATATATAGTGTCTCTTTTCAACCATTGGTTAATCCCTTAATTTTATGTTGTCATTAACCTATTCTGTCATCCTTAAGAACTTCTTTCTTAAACCAGGCGTTGTGGCGCTCGCCTTTAATCCCACCACTCGGGAGGCAGAGGCAGGCAGATTTCTGAGTTCGAGGCCAGCCTAGTCTATAAAGTGTGTTCCAGGACAGCCAGGGCTATAGAGAGAAACCCTGTCTCAAAAAACAAACAAACAAACAAACAAACAAACAAAACAACAACAAAAAAAACAAAACAAAAAAAAAGAACTTCTTTCTTCCCTTTCCCTTCCCTTCCCATCCCTTTCCCTTCCCTTTCCCCTTTCCCCTTTTCCCTTTCCCCTTTTTCCTTTCCCCTTTTTCCTCTCCCCCTTTTCCTTTCCCCCTCTTTCCCTTTCCGTCTTTCCCTCTCCCTCTTTCCCTTCCTCCTCCCCTCTTTCCCCTCCCCTTCCCCCTCCCCTCTTTCCCCTCCCCTCCTCCTCCCCTCTTTCCCCTCCCCTTTCCCCTTCCTCTCTTTCCCCTCCCCTCCCCTTCCCCTCTTTCCCCTCCCCTTCCCCCTTCCCCTCTTTCTTTCCCCTCTTTCTTTCCCCTCTTTCTTTCCCCTCTTTCTTTCCCCTTTCTTTCCCCTCTTTCTTTCCCCTCTTTCTTTCCCCTCTTTCTTTCCCCTCTTTCTTTCCCCTCTTTCTTTCCCCTCCCCTCCCCTCCCCTCCCCTCTCCTCTCCTCTCCTCTCCTCTCCTTTCCTTTCCTGTCTCTCTCCTGGTGAACATTGTTTTATCATTACACAGACAATTTAGGAACGCTCCCCCTATTAACTGCATTTCATTGTTCTCTTTCTCAAATTCAGGAGTTTGGCATCTCTCCTTCTACCTCCCTTTGCTCTAGTTCCCCTCTCACCCAAATCTCTACTTCCTATCACAGGTAATTTCTTCACAGTCCTAGACACTGTTCCCCTCTCATTCAGCATCTCAGGAGCAATGGAGGATTGACAAATCCCTCCTCTCAGCACTGACTCCGTCTTGATTCCCATGACTCCATACTCTATACTCTGCCTCTCAGATCTTCTTCTACATCCACCTGAACTCTAAATGAGTTTAGTTCCTGTAGAGATGGCCCTGGGACTCTGCTTAAACCCAGTCTGTCATGAGTGATTTTATGCATATCATGTCTTAGATTTACATTGCATGCTAGTAATTTTCAGACTTATGCATCCCATGTATTTACTCACAAATTTGTATGTGCAACTGCTCATTGCACATCTCGCAGAGATCTCAAGCTTAGTATGTATAAATATTACACATTGATCTTTTTTTCTAAAACCTTGGTCCATTCCTTATCATTCCCATCTCTGTGTTTGACACCACCACACACCCAAATATAGCACATCTTTGGTTCTTTCTTTTCCCTGCTCCTATACAACAGCCTATCCCACTGACACTCCATACAGATTCTCCATACAATAGGTATTTGTTCTAATCTCTGCCTAGAAGTCACCCTAAGCAAAGCTACCATAAACCCCTACCTAAACCTCTATATAATGTCATTAATAGATTCTCTATTTTACTCTCATCTCCTCAGATACAGTCTCAAAACAGCTGAGTAGTTACTTCTTTAAAATGAAAAAGGGAGGGATAGAGAGAGGGGAGAGAGAGGGAGGGGAAGGGATGATGATGATGATTCTGGTGGTTTCCCCATAAGAATAAAATCTGGTTTCTTTATGGTCCACCTAATCTGTCTAGCTACTGCCTATCTCAGCAAATTCACAACCTCTCCTCTAATTTCACTTCAACTGTAATATACAGCTTCTTTTTTGATCACTGTATGATCATCCCTGAGCCAAGAACCTCTGTCTTGGTTGCTAGCATGGCCAGACTTGACTTCTCCTCTTAGCAATAATGGAGAACTGAAAGTTCTCTCCTTTTGAGAATGTGTCTCTCTTGATTTTCATGACCCTATCACTCTTCTTCTCAGATGTTCTTCCACATCAATCAAAACTCTAAATGATAGAGCTCTTCTACCCTGGATCTTCTCTCAAATCTACCGTCTTTCCGAAGTTATGGTCATCTACCTCCATGGATTATAGCAGCATAGCAATTTCTAAGTCTGCATGTCCTGCACATTTGCTCAAAATTTGCATATGTTCCAGTGTCAACTTCTCAGGGAATCAGGCTGCCCCTATTATACTAAGGAGATTCACTCCTCTGAGTCCCTTTTCTCTTGGTCACTGTATATCTCTCCACCCCTGTGCTCCATTAAAGAATGACCACCACCTGTGTATATCTTTGGCAACCTGTCCATAATCTAAATTTCCACATTTAGTCATGGAATAATATTCACTTGCTCACAGAATATTCACAGAACCTAGGACAGTGCTGGGCACATACTAGGTACTCATTGTCAATCAATGAAAGCATGTTTCCTGATGCTTTTTATCAATACATTGATACTTTTCTCATTGCAATGACAAAATTTGTATTTATGCTTTCTAAATATTTTCCTCTTGATTGCTTATTTAAGAACTTTTGTCAGTTTTCTTAGAGTTAGCTTTTTCATATTGTGGAAGAATTTCTTGTGAATTGGGTCTTTATCCCACTATGTTTTAGGTAATATTTGCTTTTAGATCATCATTTACATGTAGTTTTTGTTCACTATGCCTTCCACTATAAAGTTGAAAGTATTATGTTCTTAAGTCTTTTTATTTTCTTCACTGCTTCTGGGATTTATATAATGTTTAGAAATGAATAAACCCCAAAATTACAACATATCATTACATTCTATCTATGTTGGTTCAATACAATTTGTCAAATCATCCATCTGTTTGAGCCTGATTTTAAGAAACACTTCCTTCCACAGAGAGCTAAAGTCTTAAATACTGAATTCTCACGTAACTGTGGATCTCCCTGTGGAGTTTTTAGAGTATTTAATGTATCTATTTATCTATTGGTTACAATACTAGTAACATTAGGCTATAACTATCAGTGTTTCAAAATTCATGGTTTTCATCATAAACTAATTTCAGTTTTGACTTCTAATTTTCCACATTAGCCATTTAAAAGAATATTTAAGCTCTTCATAGTGAGTATGATACCCATAATCCCAACACTCAAGAGGCTAAAGCAGAAGGATTGTGAGTTCTAGGCCAGCCTAGGCTAGACTTTGTCTCAAAACTAGGATAAGAGGTAAATGTGGGTATTTAAATTCTTATAGCTTTAAAGTGTCTTACTGCACAATTTCTAGTTTTACTATGTTTTCAAGAGTTGAGGATCTCCAGGATTTGGAGAGACATTTGGAATGGACTGACAGTGTCTGAGGTTCCAGCCCAGGTTGGTGCTATAGAAGTTAACACAGCGTTCACAAGGAATGCGTTCTCATATACCAGGTGCAGTGCTTCATCGTCATGTGAAGTAATTGTTATTCCATTCCTTTACTCCTGTGTCCTTCTTTTGATTGATGTATTTCCATGGAGAATTAGCTAAATAAATGAAGAATTCAGTAAAGCTACACTCGGTATTAGAGATCATAATAGGATTTTGTCTACTTTTTTGTATCCTACATACATTTCAAGTCATTGTTACTAAAGATTTATGTTTCATTTTTTTTGAGATTATGTATTTTATCTTCATAAAATATTGAATGCTTTTCACCTAGAATTCAATTTGTCTCATATTAATATTGCTACATCTGCTCTCTTTTGTTGGCATTTATGGATATATTTTCCATGCTTTTGATTTTTAACTCTTTTATTGATGTCCCTCATAATAGCACAGTTAGATATTTATTTTTATGCTGCCCAAGAGGACTTTTAGAAATATATAAACATGATTTATATACCTTTTATAAGCATTAGCTTGTTAGATTTAATATTTTCCTTTCTTGTGTTTTACTGTAAAAATTCAACATTTTCTGCATTTTGCGTGGTGACCACATTGTCACTTGCCCCACTTTCTCATGGTTTTCTAACCCAGCTTGTACAAAGGGTTAACGTGCACAGTAAACACATGTGCAGCAAGCTTTCCATCAGCATCTGGAGTCCACAGGCCTCTGAGCATATGCCAAAGGGAACCGAGCTTAAGCCCAGCCCAGCCCCTTCTCTCCCATTTGTGTCTCTTCTATGGTAAGAATCCTCCAGGCTCTGAGCTTTATCTTGTTCTTGCTTAGGGAAGAGCATGAGAGAGGGGAAAGAAGCAGAGGAAAAGGGGGGGGGGGAAGGAAACTGGATACATGTTTGAACCATAAATCTTTTTGTTTTCCTTGACATTTTCCTGCCATGTCAAATCTTCCTCCTTTGTTTAGCTATTTGTCTAGAGTTCCTTTTCTGGTAGGGTTTTGTGGTTGTTTTGCTTTGTTTTTGTTTTTTGTTTTACTTCAGAAAGGTTTTTAGAACCCACATGGAAATGATAAAGTTGGCTGTGCCAGGGAACTTGTCTCCAGGATGGACACACACACCAGGGACATTTTTTTGGCCCTAGGGCTGCCTTTGTGACTCTCATGGATTCAAAAAGTGGTTCCCAGGTGGAGGCTCCCAAATTTCCACTGAGAAATTTGCACGAGTGTAACGCAGTCTGCTCTCCTTATGGCAAGGCCTGAGCAGTGGGGTCCCCACATGGCAAGGACCTATGAGCATATCAGTGCAGACTGTCCTGGCCTTTTCTGAGACAGTGCTTGATTCACTTTTGCCCCCCACCCCTTGCATTCTTGGCTTTGCTATTGGAAGTCTTTGCTTTCACTTTATCTGCAACAAACATTTCCCCAGAACCAGAACAAGGAAGATCAAACTATGATTCATTCTTGTTTGTCTCTGAGGATTGTGGGAGTTTGTTAATAACACTGATGTGATTGAGTCAACACAAAGCCCTAGTCTGGGTACATCAGCTAACATCTGGATGCTCTCTTCTGATGTAAACTTAGTTCAAATGACAATTTGCCCACCAACCTCTTCCAAACAACAATTAGTTGATTATCAAAATGTTAGAAAGATCTCGCTGAATCACTGGGAATACTCAGAGGTGAGCCAAGCAAGTGACTCAGGTCACTAATTTGCTGAGAGCCCTGAGCATTAGAAGAATTAGATCTCTTGATTAGGATATAGGGCGATGCTAGGCACCAATAGCTAAGTCAGAATTCCCTGGGTATGTAGTCTATCACTTCTCTATACTGTAACCCCAATTGCTACCAACCACGGTCATTCAGTTATGTACTAGTGTGCTGGGTTAGATATTAACTGCTTGCTGAAGCTGTTTCCTCTCTCTTGATACAGTCCATGGGTTAGCAGGAAACTGCAGAGATTAAGGAAGAGAAGGAGAGGAGAAAATAAGGTGTGCACATTATTGTTAAATGTAGGAAGTTCTTTAGAGAGGTTGGGCATGAGATAATGAGAAAATGAATGTAAAACCTCTTTAGCTGTGAAAAAACTAAGTGTATAAATAAAGGTGGCCGGGGGCATCTCCACACCTGAGTGTGAGCTGCACCTCTTGGTCCATGTCTTCTTTCTCCTATTCTGCACATCCTCCATCGGGTTCTGAACCCCAGTGAGGCTGGACGTCAACACCCAGGGCGCCTCCTTGCTAGGCTTGTTTGGGGCTTACTCGGTCCAGCACATCACCCTGGGCCTCACATCACTATGCTGACTCTTCAGTGGACCATATCCATCAAGGTCCCCGTGAGTGGCAGCTATCAGTTGTCACTCTATTGTAACTTAAGGAAGTGGAGACCCAAAGAGGTTCAAAAACGTTCTCCAGCTAGAGGAAAGAAGTTAGAGTTTGAACTAAGGAAGTCGAGGCCCAAATACTCTTCCCTCCCAGGAGGGAAGCACTCATGCTGGGTTCCAGCAATGAGATAATCAAGTTAAACTGTTTCACAATAAAACACCGGCTAACGTATCTCTTCCATCAGTTACAGAGGAAAATAAAAATGAACCTAGCACTAATGTCTAGGCTTTGGTGGTCTCCTATCGAAGGTAAACAGTTTAATGCAATAATAATACCAGAGAGGTTGCTATGTAAGCGAGGTGTATTATAACAAGTGTAAAGCTACTCTGTACCATGTCTAAACATAGAGAAGCATATAACCTTTTGCAAACCTTAACATTGACTGGACACCCCAAACTCTGCCTATAAGGAACGACTCTCACTGCTTTGTCAATGACAGTATGGCCCCCACTCTGATCTTCTCCCATGACCGACTTTTTTAAAGTGATAAGACAATCATACAACAATCCCTGATTCCTGATAGCATGGAACTCAGAGCAAAGCTTCCTCACACCTTTCATCTGCCACAGACCCAAACCTATAAGGAGTTCCTTCTGAAATCTTACTAAGGTACCTCATGGTACCCTGCAATTCAACTATGGAGAGTGGACTTCATTTTTAAGGCAACAAGAACAGGAAATAATCAACTATTTTGGACTAGGGCATGATGTGACCCAAGCTTTGTTTTTAAAAACTAAATTAGGGGATTGTAAGATGCTCAGAGGGTCAGGGTGCCAGGTCTTACCACCTGAGCTTAATCTCTGGGACACAAATGGAAGCAAGAACCAACTGTAACTTCTACACAGGCATATGGCCAAGACACATAAAACAATAAATAAATGTGACTCACAAGTTTAAAAACTAAACTCGACAGAATTTGAGATGTTGTGGGAGTCTGTAGGGTCACCAGGGAACACAAAGGGAACAGGCATGTTATAAATTGTGAGGGGTGTGGAAGTCAGCCTTGTGAAGGAAAAAGCGGGATGGAGAATGAGGTGCCATGGGCTCCTGCGACTCCTCAAAGAGTTCCTGATCTGCCGTACGTGCATTAGATCTAAAATGGCTCACGGCACACTTGTACAATGGCAAAAAGGAACCAAGGCCGTAGCAGTGGCTGCTTCCCCTATCCTCAACAGAAGTTCTTACAGGAGAGGGTACTCCTCCCAGTCCTTCTGAGCTAGCTCATTATGCAGGGCTTTCATTGGAGCATGGTGACAATGTGGCAAGATGAGATTGGCAAATGACTTGGGGGTTTGGGATTGGCTCAAACACTGTATACAAGTTTATATGCTGGGCAATAAACTCAGATCTATGCCCTGATGCTGGCTGGTCTAACATCCTGGGATTCATTATGTGACTCCATCACCTCTTACCCCCACCCCCATCCTTGGTCCGGGTCTCACAATAAGTACTAACAAGAGAGCAGTGTTCATAGGAGCCAAAGGAGGTGATGTACGCTAGGCTAACTACAGGGTAAAAACTGATGCACCCCCACCAACACTCACCAGTAAGGAATTCCCTCAGATGGAATCTGTCATAAGCTGTTCACTTTCATGAACAAAAGAGTCACAGGGATTTTATATCTCTAAGTTCACTTCATTAGCATAAGCTAGAAAGTTATGAATAGAATGACTTTCCAGTCACCTTACCTAAATTATAAAACTCAAGGTTGGATTAAAGCCGACCACATGGATAAGGGAGCGCTGAAGCCCTTAAGTGTCTTTCAGAAGTTCCCAGGAAGGGCATCAGAAGTTTTGCAAGCAGATTGGAAGGCAAACTTGGGGCTGAAGTGTGCAAATTCAGCAGACCTGTCTGGATCCTCAGCTCTAGGAAAACTAAAATAGATGCAGATGTGCCTCTGAGGAACTTAGCGCACATAACTATTCAAGTGCAAGGAAAAGAGACACATGGCTCCAATGGTGGAAACGGGGACATTTTCCTAATATTACAGTCTTGGGGCAGGGTTGCAGGAGGGACAAGGCAGTCCTTCTTGGGAATTAGCTTGGTTACAAAAGGTTTTCCAATGAAAGGGTTTATCATCATCATCATTATCATCATCATCATCATCATCGTCGTCGTCGTCGTCGTCGTCGTCGTCGTCGTCGTCGTCATCTCCTCTTCACATCCTCTTCACATCCTGATCACAGTGTCTCTCTTCCTGCTCCCCGACCCCAACCAAAGTTTTAAGAATTGAGATCCTTCGGCTAGTAAGATAGCTTAGTGGCTAGCCTTGACAACTTGAGCTGAATTTCAGGATCCCGGAGTAAAAGAAAGCTGATGCTGAAAGTTGCTCGGTGACCTCCACGTGTATTCTGTCCCTGTGCATACACACACACACACACACACACACACACACACACACACACACACCACATCACATACACTAGTAAATTAATAAATTTTAAATAATTGAGCATCTCATTCCTATAAAAACCGTTTTGGAAATTGTTTCCTGAGAAAGAAGTATGCCTCAGATAGACCTCACACAGATAGACTCATCTCTATCCCGAGATCAACAGTAGGGTTAGCCAGGACTGAGCCTGGAGAGTGGAGGCGTTGCTCCTATCTGATGACTGGAGAAAACACTAGACTGATTTTTTTTTTTTCTAGCCTTTCTTTTGCCCACCCTAGACCAAACTTAGAACTTAACAGAAAGAACTAGAAGGTAAATTGGGTCAAGTGTAGCAAGGGCTGCCCTGCCCTCTCCAATAGTCTTACCTCAAGTCGCCACGTGGTCCCATCCACCCACCTACAAATTATCTATGTTTAGTTCCCCAAATGTGGGGACCTCAATTTGGCTGAATTACTGCCTCTATGACTGAAAAATTTCAACTACCCAAGACTAGCTATATCTGTAAAGGAGAAAAAATTGCATCTCTAGTACATTTAACCTGAAGAATAAACATTTTTTAAAGGCTCGGTGTTCACTGCGGAACCTGATATTGCATTTCTCAACTACCTGGCAGCTTCTGATGACTTTGATTTGAAAGAGCTGAGCATTTAGTACTTTTTAGGTGGTATAAATACACAATCATCTACAGTAAATAATCACTAGGAAAGTATTGCAAGTTTTAAATATTTAGCCTACTCATATGCTTCCAGAAAAATCTTCAAAGAATGCTACTTTTTCCTAATACCAACACACAATTGCCTCACCCTATCCTACCCTTGCCATCCTTGTTAAAAAGACTCAAAACCCACACGGAGCTGGGTACGGTTGCACACACCCTTAACCCCAGGACTCAGGGAGGCAAAGGGCAGACAGTTTTCAGTGAGTTCGACCAGCCTGATCTATATAGCAAGTTCCAGTACAGCCAGGGCTAAACACTGAGACCCTGTCCCAAAAGACAAACACCCCAAACAAAGAAACACACAACTAGAAAAATCAAAAAACACATAATTATGAAAGTGGCAACACTCCCAGAATGAAGTCTTATTCAAACTTAGAATACACTGGAGTCAGTGTATTATTAGACAAAAAAAAAAAAAAAAAAGAAAAAAAAAAGACACAAAGGTGGGAAATGAAATGGAGGCAGACCTTCGAGTTAGAATAAATATGACCAAAATTCATTATGAAATTCTCAAAATGAATGAATAAAATGTTTTTTAAAAAAAGAAAGAAAAAATTAAAATATTGAGATTTATGTTATGTTACGGTCTAAATAAGCTAAATCACAAGTATCTCTTTGCTGTTAAAAATAAAGGCTCTTTCACGTGTTCTTCAGAGTCAGGCATTCTTTTGTACCATTGGCCAATAGGAAAGCATCCCACCCCAACACACACACACACCAAAAAAAAAAAAATCACATTTGAATTTTTATAGGCAGTAAATAGAGACTAAAAGTAATGGTGAAAGTACTATGTCAAGGTTAAAGGCCCATTTCTACTCTCTGCTTTCAGGTTCGAGAATTCTAGAACTAATTCAGAGTTGTGAAATTGGAGTCTGTCCCCAGCCAGAGTGGCAAACTTAATGCATCATTAATCGGGTCTGCTCTCAGCCGCCAATCGAAATAGTCACAGCCATTCGATTTTTAAGGGAAAGACAGTGCTGCAGAAGTGCATTGTAGAGGTCTTTTCATAAAAACCATCCTGTGTGCTCCATCTGCATGTGCAATCTGCTTGTGTATTTTCAGCCAGCTTGCATGGGCAGATTAATGCGTACAATTAGAAAGCAACCTCACAGGCATTCAATAAACTGCCTTCATTATTACACTCAGGAGAGTGCCTTTGGTTGTCAATAAAAGCCTAGTTTTCTGCCTGTTAGCTAAATAATTGACAACACTAAAAATAATCAGAGGCAAATGAACAGAGTCAGGAACAAGGTGTGGAGAAAGAATGCGTTAAGATGCGCCGGGGTACCAAGGGTGGCCATCACACGCCTTTTCTCCGTGTCTCTGGCAGCTGGATTTTACAGTCCACTCAAGTCCACAGCTGCCCTTCTCAACAGCAAAACACATTGTTCCTGGTCTGCTGTTTGCACCACACCGGCACAGCATGCTCAAACTGGCAAGGTATCGACTCCTTTGAAAGAACCGCTTATTTGGTTTCTATTCCGTGTTCCTTTGCCTGGCAGCTTCAAGAGAATCTCATTCGGGTGTAGGAGGTAGATGGTTCCAGACCTGTTTGGTTTGCACTGTTAGGATTCTAACAGCTTTGCTAGTCCTTTTTTTTTTTTTTTTTTTTTTTAAACCTTCTATAAACTGGTTCCAAGAAAGTGCGACAACAACTTTTCTATAGAGGATCCACCTTTTCTAACAAATTCCTCTAATATTTTCAGCAGTGTAATGGTCAGTGGTTTCATCAGCTATTGGTCCCTTAATTTCAAAAGTAATTCAAAGCACAATATTCTTAAAAGAAAAAGAAAAAGACCCACACACCCTTACATATCTAGACTTCTTGTGTTCCTCAATAGGCTTTAAAAATCAATTTGAGCTACTTCTCATTTTTTAGCCGACGACTACGTCCCCTTGGCTACCGGGACTTTCATGATAAGCAGGAGCAGGAGCAAAATGCGCATGTAATTGAATTCAGCCCTGCTGGTCGGGTGAGGTGGCTGACAGCAAAGCCTTCTTTTCTTCTCCGCAGGATAAGGGTGACTGATCTTTAGCATTTAGTGAAACACAAACTCAAGAACCTGGGTTACTTTGAAAAGACAGGAGGCTGGGTGGACCAGTCTCCAACCTTTGAAAACTCCAAAAATCGACTTCTTCAACTTCGCAGCCCTGGTCTTAACTTGGTAAGGAGCAATATACAGGGTTGGGTATATATGTGTATAGATATAGATATAGATATAAATATAGATATAGACATAGACATAGACATAGACATAGACATAGACATAGACATAGACATAGACATAGATATAGATACACACACATACATATACATATATATGTGTGTGTGTATGTTATACATATATATATACACACACATATACATATATATGTATATGTATATATATGTGTGTGTGTGTGTTAGATATTTACATTATTTACATTTCAAATGTTATCCCCTTTCTTGGTTTCCCCTCTGAAAACCCCCTATCCCTTCCCCCAGCCCTGCTCACCAACACACCCATTCCCACTTCCTGGCCCTGGTATTCCCCTACACTGGGGCATAGAACCTTCATGGGACCAAGGGCCGCTCCTCCAACTGATGACTGACAAGGCCATTCTCTGCTACATACGCAGCTGGACCCATGTGTATTCTTTGGTTGGTGGTTTAGTCCCTGGGAGCTCTGGGGGTACTGGTTAGTTCATATTGTTGTTCCTCCTATGGGGCTGCAAACCCCTTCAGCTCCTTGGGTCCTTTCTCTAGCTCCTCCATTGGGGACCCTGTGTTCACATCCACCTCTGTATTTGTCAGGCACTGGTAGAGCCTCTCAGGAGACAACTATAACATGCTTCTGTCAGCAAGCACTCGTTGGCATCCACAATAGTGTCTGGTTTGGGTGATTGTATATGTGATGGATCCCCAGGTGGGGCAGTCTATGGATGGTCATTCCTTCAGTCTCTGCTCCATACTTTGTCTCTGTAACTCCTTTCATGGGTAATTTGTCCCCGCTTCTAAGAAGGACCAAAGTATCTTTTCTATTCTTGTTGCTGAGTTTCAAAACAGTTTGATAGAGACAGGCTGAGCCCAGGGCTCTGAGAACACTAGAGGGTGCTAGACTTGGGAGGAAGCACCATGCTCTAGAATGTCACATCCCTGAGCAGCTCAGCACCTGAACTAGATAGATGAATGAGGGACCAGAGTGAGTGTAGGGAACAACAAGCACTCAGTGAATGCTGGGAATCTACCTAAGAAGGTGCAAATCTAATTACTGGTTCTTGTGGGGACAAAAAAACAAAAAAACAAACAAACAAAAAAACACCTTATGGTCCCTAACAAATGAAGTTGCACAATTCCATCGGATAAGGGCTCCTGTAAGAAATACCACCCCCACGTCCCCAAAACATCCAGGGATGTTTAAGCCTTTTAGAACTTTTCTTTAATCCTTATCCTTGGCTCATTGGACAGGTGTGATCATCCTTATTCTGAAAATAATCAAGCCAACCAAACACTGAAGTTCAGAAGGGTTCCAGAGCTGAGCAATGCGGCTGAGCTCTGGAACCCGGTGGCTTGGTTCTAGCTCTACATTTAGAATTACATTGTAAAATAAAGAGTGCTTTGCTTTTGTCTTCTTATAATCAGGGCTCATATAACGTACCAAAAGTTAAGTTCGAACAGGGGTTTCCTCTTTGAACCAGTAGTTCTCAACCTTCCCAACACTGTGACCCTTTAATACAGTTTCTCATGTTGTGGTGACCCCCCCCCCCCAACCATAAAATTATTCTCATTGCTACTTCATAACTGCAGTTTTGCTACTATTGTGAATTGTAATGTAAGTATCTGATATGTGACACACCCCCGGGGGGGTCGTGACCCACAGGTTGAGAACAACTGCTTTGAAGTATGGTGCAACAGAGTAGGGTTTTCTTTTTTTGTATTATCAAAGTATATTATTAGCATATTACATATTATTACTCAGGAATCATGCTTGAAAAAAAGACCCTGGTTTATAATCATTGGTTTGGAGTATCAAAAAAAAAAAAAAAAAAAAAAAAAAAAAAAAAAAAAAAAAGCCATCTCAATTCCCAGCTAGAAAAATACAATGGTAATCAGACCTTGGCCCACTAAATACTACTTAGACAAACGCTGCTTAGATATTTCACCTCAAACACCGTCCTCCTTACAGCAACCTTCTGGAGACCAGCACAGTCAGCAGTACCCTGGAATCTAACTTATTTATAGGGGTAAATTCTTCAAATTTACTTGGATGGTTGCTCATCTGTTGACCACTGTAAAATACTTTGATGATTGTAAGCGACCTGATCTCAGATTCCCAGAGATGGTAGAGCTCAATTGCATGATTAATATAAGTACCAACCATCCAACACCCAACGTTTAAAAAGCTGTCATTCCCTAGGGCCCAAAAATCTTAACAATAAACGTATAAAGAAACAAAGCTATGATGTCATAAACTTACGACTGATGATGCTCTCGAAATGTGGCTCTTCTGATGTCTTCTTGAAGTTGCTTTTTCTCCTCTAGTTTATTACTCTGAAATTGAAGAGACCAAAACGTGATCTGTTCTGGAAGCTTTAGGTCGAATCATGACATGTAAGTTGTTCCAACCCCCAAATCCTCCGTTCTAGTGGCTACAGAGATCCTGAGGTAGCCTCCTCTCTCATAACCCGGAAGTACTACATAGACGGCCCCAAGAGCCTCCCTTAGCTCCCCTCTCACAACTTGACTGGCTAAAAAAATTACAGCATCAAAATTTCACATTTTTATTTCAGCTCAAAGGATAGCAAGACCTATTTTGAAGGAAGTGAAGTTTGTGAAATGTTCTGATGGAAATAATAGATTTCCGTACCAAGCATGTTAAATTTTTAAAAATATAACTCATGGTTAAACAGTTGGTACAAAATCTGTGTGTGGGTACACATGTGTACGTGTGTGTACGTGTGTGTGTGTGTGTGTGTGTGTGTGTGTGTGTGTGTGTGTGAGACACATTCTATCAAAATATTAAGGAAAAGGTTTTCAATAACTCAGCCCAACTCCCCGCTGACTTAGACACTTAAAGCTGTGGAAAGACTGAGTGGCATTATAGCTGAAGAAAGCCATCCATTAAGTAAAAAGAGTCCTTTTCTTAATTAGCTGCCTAGAGAGGCTTCCGGAGACGTGACTTCATATTTGATATCACTGTCACCATGGCTTTGGCACATTTTAACCTGATTTAAACAACCAAAACCACTTGCTTTTTACTTGCTGTGACACTACTGTCATTTTTTTTTTTGAATGTGCCTGAGAAAAAATAGATCACATTCTTAGACCAAAACAAAATGCAGTAAGGAGTAGAAACATGTTCTGAAATACAGAAGGAAGGTGAGGCTTTAAATGAGTTCAGAAGGAGCCACAAGGCAGCTAGGCATTAATAGTTAATAAAGAAAGAAAGAAACAAAAAAAAAAAACAAACAAACAAGTAATCAGATTTACTCAAGGAAGACGTGTGAAAGAGAAAAACAGGAAGCATCACTTTTAAACTCTGATATGAATCAGGCCCCATCATTCAAGAATGGGAAGTTTTCCCACTTTCATAGGCAAAATAGATGTTTTCCATGAAAAATCAAAACCAAACCAAAACAAAACACCCCTGTAAGGGAGTATTGTAGAGTCCATAAAATCAGTTATGCAGCTAGCAATTCAGCTGTTAATGAAACAGGATTCTAGCAAGGAAATGAGAGGGGGAACTTAATATCAAATAACCCTTATAATCTAGATAATGTCCTCAGTCCTGAGTCCAAACGTGCTGCGTTGGGAGGGCCTCTCCATCTCCCTGGTGTGGAGGCAGCAAAATGGTGGAGGGCCGCAAGCAAGCAGAGTATAAACACAATGTACTGATTAAGCCAATTGATAAAACAGATTTCTCATTTCAGCCCAAATTCTTAGATTTCATCAGATCACCCAAACATATTTGCACAAATACAAATGTGGAAGGAAACTCAGCCAGGATAAAACCACTGGCTGAGGGACAATATCTCTAAATCATATGCATTCAGTATTTATCCAATGAATGTATTATACTACATTATATAGTATGATTTATATATTTGTGATATGAACACAAAAGTACCTATCTTATAAAAGATACAGACAAGAGAACAATGGAGAAATGATGTTAAATACACCAAAGGAGATACATCCACAGGTGAAATAATAATAATTTCAGGAGGAGACCCATAGAAATATAGGAAGGTGCGACTTGAAATATGGAGGTGTGGAGACTTTTGTCATTTGTTGATTTGATTTAGTTCGTCGCAGCTTTGAGATTTCAACTTTTTATTTCACTCACGGTAGAATCCTGAACCCCATACTCCACTTGCAACAACTGTGGATTTCAGCAAAGGCATAAAAGCAAATAGATAGAAACCAAATTGTAATTTGGGCAAGTAAGAGTTGACTCAGGAGGGCTCATTACAGGAGTTGTGCAAAAGCATAAATTGGTAGACTTAAAAATAGCCCAGAAGTCACGTGTTCTCCCCCATCCTCATTCCTCGGCATCTCTGAATGCTGCCTTTCTCTTAGCCATTGAGAGCCACTGCTGGCCCCTTTCCTGCTGGCTCACTTGCACTCCTGGAATCTTAGCTTTGGAGAGGCTGGGGTTGAGACTTGTCCTCCCCCTGTCTTGACCTCCAAGCGATGCCTGGGATCACCTTTTCTGAAGGGATCACGTTGGCCTTTTCAGAAGTATGTGAGATTTAGAGATGTGCTCCTGAGTGTTCAATAGAGATGTTTCTAAGTTCATAACTTAAGACAAGCTGGGATCTACAGCACCACAAAACTTTATGGGTAACAAGAAGATGCTGGCTAATTTCAAATACATGCATAGGAAACCATGCTTATTTTTCTTTTGTTCCATGTTGCCCACGTTGGCTTCAAATTTCCGAGTCTTCCTCACTTTACTTCCCAAGCAC